>NC_081405.1:613603919-613923919 GCF_030272615.1 Cryptomeria japonica | reverse complement strand
TAAAAATGATTGGAATTGATCACAAATGGTACTTAGGACCTTGTTACATTTTGACACAACACAAACACAAAATACATTACAAAAAGCCTTCATTAGGCATCCATGTGACTAAGGTGCTCCTGCACCAACATAATATGTTACTCTAATAGTGATTGAACTTGTATCAACTGAAACCCTAAAATATCCTCAACACATGTCATGTAGAAAAGAGAATTGATTCACCTTTTTATCTAGAAAATGATTTCGTATACATAGTAATTTGTTGGTTAGCCTATAACTTTAAGAATCAAGGAATAATTTTGGGCCATGAATGTGGTGTTCTAAGAAAGCTAATATCCCTTGAAATGTATTGAAAAAGTAATCTAGAGACCATCATAAGTTAAAAAACACCATTTTATTAATTATTGCATGATAATGTTCAAATTTCACCTTTGGAATTATGTGTGAATATAAAACCTTGAAATTGAAAAGTATTTTTGGATAGAAAAACCATCTTAAAGTAGTTATACCATCAAATATGATCATTAATGGCACTCTAAATTATGTAGGGAAGTAGGAGGTCGTGAATAGTGAAAGATATGGAAGCTATAGAGTTTTGAGGTTTAAGGGTTAACAATACCTTATAACTCATTCTATAACATGCATCATCAACTCTAAAGAGATACAAGAAGGAAAATATTGAGACTCAAAGATCATGCATACCATAAAATTCATGCCACTTATTTGGCATTGATGATTGGTAATACACCATGCCCCATTTTTAAATAAAAATAATAATGCTACCCCTTCATCACCAACTCTAAGAAAATATTTGAATGAAATTATCAAGAGTCATGGATTGGGAATAAAAAGAAGTTCTTATGGAACACAATCAACTAATGATAGGTACAAACTTGTAGGCCTAAAAAGGTAATACAATATGAAATATAAAGGATTTAGAATTGAAAATACTTTCTAACCCATGCCCAAAAGTATCACTTTAAAGGTATTCCTACATCTCTAACTCTAAAAAAGAAAATGTCAAAAGATGGATATTGAGGATATAGTGGAATGCAAGGTATGCAAGTAAAAAAATGAAAAAATCACAAATTTAACAAAAAACATAGTGAAAAGGATTAAGAGTTAGGGAATGAGGATAGAAATGAACTCAACCCTCAAGACATGTGAGAAAAATGATGACTAAAACCACAAATTGGAAAGGTAATTTATTGTAAAACATTAGAATGCAAGGTTCGATAAGAAAACATGCTATCAGGAGAAATTATGAAAGTCTAAGAAAGACCAGGGAAAAACTGGGGTTGGGGGAAAGGTATGTTAAGACATGGAAAACTATGTAACTTAAAATTTTATACAATCTTTGGAATTTAATTAGAAAACCTCCACACCTTGATTTTTTAGAAACGATTAGGAACTTCCAACACATGATAGAAACATGGGGGCTGACGAAAAAGACAACTTAGGAAAATTTTGATTAAGAAGAGAAGTATTAAGAATTATCATGTATCTATTATCTATGATGGGAACATAAGGATTCAAACCAATCATATGCGATGGAAAAAATAAGGCCAAATGTACAAGGGGGATATAATTCAAGAAAATTTGGACATAGGAAAGTTGGGTGCCATCATTGGCTCTAGATAGGGACATATATCTCTTGTAAGCACAATTAAAATATAGTTATCTTTGGGATCAAAACAAACAAAAAAGGACAACAAGGAGGGTATCACAATAAAAAACTCTTCATCATGAAGGGTCATGAATGTAAAAGGACAAGAAATGATTACTTACAAGATGCATTGTTTATCTATAATATCGTGAACTAGTAGCCTCACAAGCATTTTAGCCAAGATCTTGACGTAGTATAGACTACAAACATACCCATTATAAAATTTATATAGCCATGCCACGTGTCAAATATTTCTCCCATTGGAACACTTGAGAAAAAACCCACTATGATTTCTCCATAATAAACTATTATATAGTAGTGTAGACCCTTAAATTTGATTAATTTGACTAGTTGAATTTAATTTCCCTGGTCACATTATCGATTAAATAATTGAATTATTTAATTGATTAATGCCACATCTTTTGGCTAAAATAATTGAATTAATTAGGCCACCTTCCAATTAATTAATTAATGCCTCTTGTTGGACATTTTATTAATTAATTTCTCCCACCCTTTTTCTTCATTAAATAAAATAAATACATTATTTATTTTATTTTATTTATGTCACCCTTTTCTTCCTAGTCTTTTTATTTGAATTAAATAATTCAAATATTCTATTTGGAGCACATGGCTCGTAACTCTCACTCTCCTCTAACCCTTCTTCTAAGCCTAACCCACTAACCAACCATTGTTGCTAACCAACCTAATCTTTCTAACCAACCCTATCCAAACAATGTGCACATTCCTTATTTGATAACATTGGAAAAGAATCAAATATTTGGCTGTTTCACTCCCAAATTGACATGTGGATTCTCCTTCCACACTTGTCACCATAAGCCTTGACACTTGTTTTTGAAGAGGGCATGTGTGACCTCCTACATTGCCACTTGTTCTCAAGTGGGATAAGTGGTACATTTTCAAGCAGCCTATCCTCTCCATTCATTTTTATTTAATCCCTCATTTTTTCTTCACAATCAACCATGTTCATTTGCACAACAAAGTCATAATGTTAGATTAATCACTCTCATTTGCATCCTACATCCACCATTTAGATTAATTTTCATCTCATATCAACCATCGTGGACCAATTTCGAGCACCCGTGGAAGCATAAAATCGAGCACACATTCAAATCAAAGGACAGTCAAATCGAAGGAGACTTGAGTTTGCGCTTTATTGCGTTTGTCAATTGCTTATTTAGTTTCCTTTTTAGGGTCCTAATCATGAGTGTAGGCTTGATAATTGTGTAATTTATATTGTCATTTTCAAATTAATTATTTTATTTTACTCACATTTTCATGCTCACATTTCTAGCACACCCAGTGGGACCCACTTCACGAGTTGGATCTCACATTTTATTGTTGTTTGAGTGTTTTCATTGCAGATTTAGGACTCTTGAGGACAAAACGTGAGATATTAGGTTGATTTTTTATTCAACAAAAGTCATTTTGGCTCCAACATTATTTTTTCATCAAACTGCGAGAATGTATTGTATAACATTGGGATAGCGACAAAAACCCGTGGGAACACATTTCTACGATCATATGTATTGGTATAAATTTTTTATTTTGGTTCTCAATTTTTTGAGTTTTTTGAGAAACCATGGGTTTGTGGTTAGTAAAAGCGGGTTTGTTGCTTTGAATAGCAGGTTTGATTTACAAATGAGGGCCTCTATGTTTTCTTGTTCTCGGTTTTTCTCTCTTCTTTTAGTATTGCGAGAAGTAGCTGGTTCCTACTATTAAACAATGGGTTTGTGTTAGTTACAAGTCTTTCTGCTTTTTGGGTTTCAGGTTTTTCTATGTTTTCTACAAGAAGAAGCGAGTTAGTACTATCAAATAGTAGGTTTGTAGACAGAATATAGAAATGAAAGGTTAGTACTATCAAATAGCAAGAATTCTTGTCTTTGTTACTTTGTGCATTTTTCGAGATCTATAATTCCAATGAATTTCCACTAATTTGCTAACTTATCTTAGTCTACTATTTTTGCTAACATTTTTTCAGGTTTTTTTATTATAGAAGGCCCCAAAGACAAGACTTCTAACTTGTGTTCTTGCAGTACCATTGAAGAGGGGGTTCTTAAAAAATAAACATTGTGATTAAAATGAACCATGTGTCTTTTTGTTAGCATAGAACACACTTTGATTTCTTAAGGGAATTAATCTTGTTTGTCGTATTTGGAAAAATACAATTGGTGTATGCTCTCCCCTCGCCTTCGACAAAACTTGGGTGATCAAAAACCTTGATTTTTTTAACTTTGTATTAGATGAGATCCCTCAAAAGGTAGTAAACAAGTATCCTCTCCCCTTGCACTTCCGAGTGACCTTGGGTGTAAGAGAACATGTACTATCTTTTTCTATAGAGCCTACCTTGGTGGGAAAAATTACTCACCCCAAGAGTGACTCAAAACGGTCCTTTCAATTTGGTTTTCTATATAAATTGACAAGGGCAAAAGCCTAATTCTTCTTGGTGAAAAGCGTATTTCGACAATTCCCCCAATATCCACATTCATATGAGATGCGTTAAAATCCTCTAACGAGGACTGGGATAGGTTCTAAGTAAGTCATCGCCAAATTAATAACCATCAAGTACTTGAATTATGATTAAACACCTTTGTTTTAGTGGCCAAAAATCCATGCTTTGTGGTTCTGGGAGTGCAAATCACACCCCAAAGATACTCTTCATGTACCCTTTATAATGAGATAGGAACTCCTTCTAGATTTTTGAATCTTTGAGGTAAGAGATAAGGTGTGCTAGTGTCATGGAAGGGAGTGAGCACCACCAAATCTCTATCTATCTGTTGCATCTGAGGCATTCTGTAAGAGCTTCACAAAGTAGTATCCATATTCAAAGCCTTAGGTTGTAAATTGCCTGATCTATTTTCATGTGCAAACCAGTAATTTTTATCACTTGGGATAATCTAGATCCACGTATTCCAATTGAGTCAGATAATTGCTTGTATGTTTGATGTGTTCATGCCACAAAATAGTTTTCTTCCAAAACAAGTTAGAACCATCAGTCACATAATTCGGTGAGTTCGCAGTTAAAGTTTTACACCATTAGTTGTCCTCAGTTCTAGAAGGTTTTCTACCAAAAAAATGTGGGTTTGCAATATCCTTTACTAGGAACACTTGTTGCCAAAGTTAGTCTATCACCACTGTCCAACAACGAGTTTGTTGTCAGAAAATACGATCAAAATAGCGAGATTGCTTTGTGTTTTAGTGAGAATGATTTTTTGCCTCGTTATGTTGTCAAATTTCTGAGTCTTGGGTCTGCATTATCATCTAATGAGTTTTCCCTTTTTTATAAGTGATATTTTAACACCTTTTCCGTCATCCTAATCATCTACCTAGGTCTCAATTTCGTGTTGCCATTATTTATCACCAAAGTCATGTCCTTTTTATCTTTCACCTAAGTCAAGGATCAAACATCAAACATCAATTAATCCAAGTTTCAATCATCCAAGGTCAAAAATTGAATTTCAGTCCAATTAGTTAATCTTCTCAATAAAAAGTGATTGAATCAATCATCTAATCAATCAATCCTTCATCAATCATCTAATCAAGAAAAAATCAAAATAAAAAATCAGTCCTTCATCCACGCTTGGTCTCATATCACAAAGTTTGTACGTAGCCTACATTTTAGTGACTATCATCACTTTCTATTTGACTTCATTGTGTCTAGAGATAGTTCTTATATCATTGTATCCTTTTCACCTCTAGCTAGAGGTTCAACTGACATCAATATACTTTAATGCTTAAGTGCATCCTCTTGAGTAACTTTCTAGTTGCATCATGTATTTAGCTTGGCAAATTCATCATTTAGAGTACCAAGTTTTCAATCAATCCTTTTGTTCAAATCAATCCTTCTATCTCATTGACCTTTTTATGAAATCAATAAAATTGAGCATCCAATTTGATCTTGACTTTAGCATCACATTTCATTCACACTTCATAGTTCATGCCCATCATGAATCGATCATGATCTAGACAGGAAATGGAACAACAAACTTCACGATTTGGAATAGGATTCCGTGACCCACAACTTGATCCTAATTTGGGTATTATGCCCATCGTGTCAGGAAATATTCCCATCATTTATGACCCACTTAGCCAAGCTACACCCAGTGATAATATGGTAAACCAAGAAAATGCAACTGAATTCCAAGTTGATCTTACTAATCTAATAGATGATTTCCTCAAAAACCCAACACATGCCTGAATCGTAGATGACATTATTAAGAGTTGTAAAGTTATTATCTTCGCAAACATGGTTCCTCAAGGCATGATCATTGCCTCTGCAGTTACACCTATGACTGCTAATCCTCAAGAGCCACCTCAATAAAAAACACCTATTCCAATGTCATCACAACTACCTCAACAACAAACATCACTCCTTCCCTCTAAGTAGAAAGTCATGACATCATCAATTCCACCTCGATCATAAAATCAATCATCTGTGATACCGCTGCCACAATTCAACCAATTCTCATAAATAGGATTACCACCTCTAGGCACTCTTGGATGACATTATTATCCTTTTTATGCCAATTCTTCAAGATTTGCACCACTTGCATCCTTAGGAGGAGTTATCCAAATAATTGTGCCATCAACGTAGCTCACCACATCGATTTTCATGATAAATTAGATGTCTACGAGTGCCAATGTAGTCCTCATCATACCCTTTTTCAATCTAGTCACTCTTTGAATTTATCTTTCACACAAACAAAATCCACGACTATTGGAATGATAGGCTATTCGCCACCACCCATTACACAAGTTATGACATGGGGAATGAGTATTGATGGACCCACATCATTCATGTCCCCACCTATTCAATCTATGATGCAAGTTTCCAACATTCCACAATATCTACCATCGGTGACTGTGCAACCCATGGTATCACACCAACATGTTAGCTACTTGCAACCACCATCCTCTTCCCATGTTGCGACAAATACCTACCAACTAATAGGCGGTGCTAATCTGAATCCCCCATATTATAATCGACAAGTGAGTACTTATTATCCTACCTATCCTGGGGGCAATTATCTACTAGGTGGTACCCATCAAATCTATATGTCCCAAAATACTTCATACCAACAACAATACATCATGCAACAACTAAATGTCACTGCTTACTAGCAACCACCGCCGGTCCAATCACACTCCTATCTATTAGCAACCTGTTTATTGAAATGTGACAAATTATCAACAGTCACAACAACAACCTAACTATATCTAGTTGCATCCGATTGCACATAAAACGTTGCATTATCAATCCCCCTCGTTGTCACCAGATTCATTTCCAGTCAACACTGAATGTGAAGAAATGAAGGCAGATCTCAAAACTCTACAAGAAAGCAAATTTGAGTGATTTTTTAAATTCGAAGAGATTTGCCCTTATCCTTTCGACAAGTCAATCACTGCTATGTCATTCCTTGAACAATTTGAAATGCCAAAGTTTGATAAATATAAGGGGAAAGGTGACCCAACGCATCATATCAAAGAATTTTATATGGCTTGTCAAGAAGTGGTGTACTGTGACAATTATCTATTGTGGTTGTTTCCCAAAATTCTCATTGGACTGACCTTATAGTGGTTCTCCAAGTTACCATGTGGTACATTTACTACATTTGCAGACTTGTCAGAGAGATTTGTGGTACATTACCACTATAACATATAAAAAGATATTTCTATGCTTGATCTTTGTCAAGCCAAACAAAAGAGAGGAGAGAGTCTCCTAGATTATATTCAAAGGTAGAGAGCCCTTGCCAACCATCTCCCATGCAAGCTCCCTGACTCTAAATTGGTCATGTCTTCATCAGTAATCTTTATCCAAAGCTTGCTTATCACATACAATTAAATTACGCAAGAACATTCCATGAAATCATGTCCAAGGGACCATCAGTTGAAAAGGCCTTGGTTGACGAGGTGGTCATCAAGCTCTACAAAAATAATTCAAATAAGCCAAACAATGATAAATCAAAGTATTAGAACAAGAATAAGAATGTTGTGGGAGATGGAGTGATTGATTCTAAGACTGTCCAAATGATAGTGGCTGCCAAGCCACCACTGCAATAAACTTACATCACTCCACAAAAAAATATGTTAATCCTCCCCCATCAATACTCATTAATCCTAAAAAATAGGTACAACAGTCTCAAACAAATTAGACCAATACTATTATAGTCTCTCAGACTCCACCAAAACAAGTGGGTCACAACAACCCGAAACATCATTTCACCCCTTTGGGAGAACATCTGGTTTTTGTTTTTTAATGGATGGAGCAACATAATTTGGTTGTATATCCACAAACACAACTATTTGATGAATCCAAACCCAAACCTGATTGGTAGAAAGAGAATGCGTATTGTTCCTATCATCATATCAAAGGGAAATCCACAAATAAGTATGAAAATTAAACATTTGGTTCAAGATCTTATTGATGAAAGAAAGATTGATGTTGAACCCACCATAGGAAAGTCCCCAAATGTCCACCTAGGTATGTATAAGAATTCTTTTCCTAAACATCAGGGAGAAGCTAACACGTTTGGTTTTGGTTAGTCCAATACATCCAATCACATCAATTATAATGTAGTTCCATTTGATCACAATAACACCATTGGTTGTATTACTTATCTTGAAGGTCATGTTAACATGACTCATTTCAAAGGGGTAGATACTCAACGCATAGTAACTACTAGAAGAGCTCGTATGCCAATTCCTGACCGTTGTAGCTCCTACCCCTCCTCAAGTGCAACTACCTAGAGTATGATATCCTAGAGCATTTAGGGAAGACTTCCACATGGATTTCCATCTTGGACCTACTCAAGTCATCATTTGTTTATCAGGAAATTCTTACTCGCACCCTACAAGAAGCCTGTGTCACAAGTAACATCGATCCCACACAATTCTAGGCCATGGTTGTGCATTTGTCTTCCACGTATCATCTCAATTTTACCCAATCCGATGCTATGGTTCCTGGCCCTAATCATTTCCATCCACTAAATATTTAAGCCATTGTGAAAAATCATAAGATAAAGCGAGTCCTAATCGATAATGGTTTTTCCCTAAATCTTTGTATGCTTAAGTTTGTTACTCAAGTGGGATACACTATCATAGATATGCATAACAAGACCATTACAATAAAGGCCTATGATAATATTGAAAGAAGTTCAATTGGAGTGATAAATATCCCTATTCAGGTGGGTCCAATGATGCATAATACATTATGCCATGTCTTTGATCTTGACCTTCCATTTAATATCCTCCTTGGTCACCCATGAATTCATGTCACACAAGTCATTCTGTCCACCTTCCATCAATGCCTAAAATTCCAATACCAAGGCTATGAAATCACTATTCGAGGAGACTCTTAGCCATTTGATTATTATCATGCTCTTGAGGCTTAATCACCCTATTCATATAATTTCTCTAGAATCAACATTGGAACCCCTCACACTGCCTCATCATCCTCATATATTGACCCCAATACAATACTCACTGCTACAAAAGAAAAGATGTCTATCTCATCACCCTTCTCCCAACTCAAGATCAACGATGTTGGCTGCAGAGAGTATTCTCTACAAGGAACTTTTATAGTTGGTGCCTTGCCATTAGATCCTCATGCCCATGATTAAACCACCAAAGAGTAGAAAAAGAAGGAACCCACCATTCAATAATTTGGGCATACCATATTTCAATCTCATGGAGAACACAATCATGAGGTTATAGAAGGGGATTTTAATCAATGGCTCTATAAAGACTCTCCTGAAGATAATGATGGTCACCTGGGTTATTTTAAAGACAAATATCCAACATCTCACAAATTGGCCACCAAACAATGCAATTAACAATGGCGAGGAAGAGGACATGATGAGAAAGTAGTTAGGAGGCCTTTAGATATAAGACCTAATGTCAATCATCAGAGGCTTTGATTTGGACATACCTCCAATGAAGCCTCAACTTCAAAAAGTACTTTTTGAAATGATGAGAATGGTTTCATTGGAATCAAAGACATACCCGAGGAGGTTGTCAAACAAGCGTACATTGATATTGAGAAATCCTCAACCTTTGGAACTTCAAACCTTTCTAGCACATCCATCCTCCTAACTGACCTCCCTTTTCTCCACCCAGAACTCATTGATTGGGACCAAACTATGGCACACCTAGACACATTCCAAAGTGATGCAGTACTCTTAGAATTCTTGGGTGCAATTGAATGTGTGTCATACCATGATCCAGCTCCAAATAAAGTATATACGTTATACCCTCAAGGTTACTTTAGGGAGGATGATATCCTTAACTGCAAAAATGAGATATAATTAAATAATCAAGAGTCCAATGGTGAAAGCCTCTCTGAGGCACCTATAGACCATAAAATAATTAAAAAAGGGTGTATCTTTTGGTGAAAACCTCTTTGAGGCACTAGAAGATGAGGATTCCATTCTTCCCCTCATGGATATGCAATGACTTGATAGATCTCCCATCCTTGTTGATGAAATACAAGCAGTCAATTTGGGCACCACCGATAATCCATGCATCATTATGTGGTTGTCTCTCTGTCTATTGATGAGCTCCATGTGTTTACTCAGATTCTTCAAAGATGGCCCATCAATTTTTCATGGTCTTTTGTTGACATTCCATGCCTAGATCTAGATATTGTAGTTCATCACCTTATTGTCAAGCCAGATGCAAAGCCTGTTAAATAGAAGCTAAGAAAGATGAATCATCGAGTAGCATTCTTAGTCAAGACTGAGATGGAAAAGTTACTGAAGGTCAAGTTCATCCGATCGATTGATTATTCTGAGTGGATCTTCAATATAGTACCCATTTCCAAGCCTAATGGGGATATTAGAATTTGTACAGATTTTAGGGATCTTAATAAGGTTTTCCCAAATGATGATTTCCCACTTCCCAACATTGATGTCCTTATTGATTTGACAGCGAGACACGAAATGTTAGCCCCAGCGAATGGTTTTTTATGGATATAACCAAATCAAGATTGTAGAGGAAGATTAACATTCACAACCCCGTGGGGAAATTTTTGTTATCAGGTCATGCCATTTGGTTTGAAAAACATGTGTGCCACCTATCAATGCACCATGACAGTGATTTTCCATGACCTCATGCATAAGATATTGGAAGATTATGTGGATGACATATCAGGAAAATCCAAGACAAGAGATGAACATCCTACCATATTGGAACATATATTTGAACATCTTGCCAAGTATATATGTTGCATCTAAATCCAAGGAAATGTGTTTTTTGAGTGACATCTGGTAAAATCCTATGTTTTATTGTATCCAAACGTGGGATTGAAGTTCACCCCAAAAATGTTAAAACCACCTTAGAAATTATCTCCTCCAAAAACACTAAAGAGTCTACAAAGCTTGAAAGGAAAACTTTAGTCCATCAAATGTTTCATTGCTCAAATTGTCAATAAATGCTAGCCCTATACACATATTCTAAAGAAGGTCACAATTTTCAAGTGGTATGTTCCTCGTGAACAAGCTTTTGATAAGATAAATGAGTACCTAGCTAATCCTCCAATATTAATGCCACCTATTCCAAGTAGACCCTTGTTGATGTACATTTCAGTCACTCTAGTCGCATTGGGGGCACTTCTTGCCCAACATGATGATCAAGGAAAGGAACATTCCATCTATTATATTAGTCGCACCCTTGTTGGTTATGTGCTTAACTACACACCCATGGAGAAAGCATGTCTCACAATTGTTTTCTCTACTCAAAAGATTCACCACTATACGTTGAATCACACTGTCCAACTCATTTGTAATATTGATCCCTTAAAGTATCTGTTAACCAAGACAACTCTCACAGGTCACATGGAGAAATGGGTAATGCTACTCGATGAATTTGATATTAAGTATGTGGAAATAAATTCTATTAAAGGACAAGTTATAGTAGATTAACTGGCCGAGACACCATTGGTAGATTATTATCCAGTGGTCACATAACATATTGATGAATATGTCTACACTACCACAACCCAACCCCCATGGAATCTCTATTTTGATGGTTCACACACTCAGAAGGGATCGGGGACAATTTTTCTTTTTGTTACCCTTAAGGAGACTTTATTGCAAAATCATTCAAATGAACCTTCCCGTGTACAAACAACATAGCAAAGTATGAAGGTCTCATAACAGGTCTTGAGATAGCCATTTAGTGGAACATCAAGGATTTGCATGTTTATGGAGACTCTCAATTGGTTATCAGACAAGTCAATGATGATTATCAAATCAGGGATGACAAACTGTTGCCTTATAAAAGGATGGTTGACGATCTTAAGAAGAATTTCTAGTCTATTATCTTTGGTCAGATCCCAAGAGTAAAAAACAAAGATGTCGATGCCATGGCCACCATAGGGTCGCTTCTTGATATTGAATCAACTAATTCCAATTATGAATTCTAGGTCGAGCAAATTCTTTAGCTTGCATTTGAGACATCTCACACAAAAATGGTGTGCAACATCATTGGTCCCTAACCACCCTGGTACAAAGACATTTATGCATACCTTAAAGATGGTAACCTTCCACCTAACCTATCCTAAAATGAATGCCAAAATATTATACTTCATTATGCCCGCTTTATAATTATAGGAGACAATCTATATCGTCAGGGCTATCATGACATCCTCTTTATATGTTTAGATTTCAAAGAGGCTAATCTTGCAATGATAGAAGTGCATGTCAGATCATGTGCCTCTCATATGAGAAGATACATCTTAGCCTAACAACTCTTGAGAGTGGGATACTACTAGCCCACTATGGACCATGTTTGTTGTGAGTTTGTTAAGAAGTGTGTGCCTCGCCAATGACATAGATATTTGATCCATGTTCCAACACAAGATTTGCAGCCTATTGTTGTACGTCGGCCCTTTTCTACTTGGGGCCTTGACCTCGTTGATAAGATCCATCCCCCTTCATCCAATGGCCATAAATTTATCATTTTTGCTACTGAATACTTTACCAAGTGAGTTGAATCCATCACTCTCACCCTCATCACTAGTGTCCAGGTTTCCAAGTTCATCCTCTATCATAATGTCTATCACTATGGAGTCCCATCAACCATCATCACTGATAATGGTACCTCTTTTAAGAACCAACATATGTGTGACTTTTATTCTGAATTTTATATCTAGCATCATTGGTCCACCCCATACTACCCACAAGGTAATGAACAAGTCAAGGTAACCAACAAAACCCTGTTGCGCATCCTCAAAAAGGTTTTTGATGAAACTGGTCATGACTGGCACCTTCACCTTAATCCTATCCTTTTGTCTTACCACACCAGCATCTGAACCCCAACCAATGCCACCCCATACTCCCTTATTTATAGTGTTGAAGTTGTCTTACCAATTGAGGTTAAAATGCCATCTCTATGAATATCCCTGAAAAACCTCATCTCTAATGAATATTACTGGGTAGCAAGGCTCGTGCAATTAGATCACCTTGATGAGTGATAACAACAGGCTTATGACCATCTTTACATATATTAGACTAGGATCAATAAGCAATATCAGAAGAAATTTCATCCTTGTGATTTTGAGGTGGGTGATTTGGTCCTACAAGAGAATCCTAGAAATCACCAGTATCAAGAAACAAAAGGAAAGTTTGAGCCAAATTGGATTGGTCCATATGTGGTCACACCTAAATATGGTTCAAGGGCCTATTAGCTATCTAACCTAGAGCGGGAAACTCTTCATGATCCCCTCAACATCCTGCACCTGAAAAGATTCTCTACCTAGTCTGTGGCAAGGTGCCCCACTTTTCAAAAAGCAAAAAATACAAAACAAATTAGAAAAGCCAATAAAAATACAAAAAAAAAGAGAAAAATACAAAAAAATTTGAAAAAAGAAAAATATCAAAATAGTAAAGAGAAATGATTTGTCCTATGGTCAAAACTGCTTCATGTGGCACCTTGGACAAGTACATGTAGTGAAAACCTGGAAACATGCACCATTTGTAAAGGGCAATTCCATTGTCCCTCAGGCTATCGTTCTCCTTTCATGCCTGGTACCATACATATATTTCATCTTTTCTTGTTCTCACTCCACACTTGCCTCTTTTTCTCCCACTCCATCCCTTCTATCTGTCTCCCCCCTTATGCTTACCATGCTTGAGCATTCCATGAGGGTATCTGTGTGGTTGTCACCTACACAAAGCTTGTCTTGGTGTCAATCCTTTGTATATAATACAATCTGTTCTTAGGTGTCCTTGATGTGTTTAATAGTTTTCATGTTACTTGTACATTCATTTTGCCTATACATATGTGTCAGTGAGCCTCATCCTTTTGCGTTGGTCAATCATGTGTCATCAATATCATGTCCCGTCAGCCGATCCTTCAACAATTATCTTGGAGCGTCTTTTTTATATTGATCATCCTAGGTATCTTTTGTTGTCATGTCTTGTCCATATTTTTATCCAATCACCAATCTGTGTAGGATGCATCCTTCCTAAAGTCAGACAACATTAAATGCACTTTGTTAGTTTCCTTTTGGCAAAATATGTTTGAGGCACTCAGGGAATGGCCTTTCTTTTCTTTTGTTTGCGTGTGATTTCTTAATGTGTCCCATGTTGTTACCCCATGAGGTCTTGACTATCTCATTTTACACTGGGGCATATCTTTGGCCTGTGGTTTTTCTAGTATCGGTTCCCTCAGAGTCCTAAGAACCTGTGTGATGCTAGATTAACCGTTTGTGTGTTTGTTTGTTGTGTTAGTACATGCATTTCTTGTGAAATCACCTTGGTTCCTTATACATTAGTGCCTCATTTACAATGCTAAATCAAAGTAAGTGCTCGCTACATGTCAACCCATTTTCAAGGGTGCTCATTCTCCATGATCATCTCATGCATATCATTCGATGCATTGCATTCATCTGATTATTTTCTTTAATCAATCGTGGTTCAAAATATACACATGTTCTCGTCTCTCCCCCATGGGTAGTGTCCTTGAAGAGTGATCCCTAGAGCATCTGCATTCATGATAGTCCTATATATAGTGCATCTATATTGCATCTGCATTCATCCGGTCCTACATCACAACTAGATTCTAGAACATGATATTTGCATACATATCATCGCATATAAGCCTTGCAACATGTAGGCATCCATGCCTCATCTTGCATCACACACATGTCAGCACCTCATCATCATTATTCATATGTTTATATAGTCATAAATTATGAACATCCATCCATAACCATTATACATACATCTACTTATAATCATAATAATCCATCATAACCAAGTCAGTCCATCTCATATAGGTCATAGTATATCATCATGTAAACCATCACATTCTACATCATAGCTACGATAGTGCGTCACACATAGTCATAATCAAATCCTCATGTATATAGCCATCTCATGCAATCATATAAACATCACATCCTACATCACAATCATACTAGTCCATCACATAGCATGCATCCATACATGCAACATAATCCATATAGTCATTATAGTCCATACATGCATTATAAACATAAAAGGTACACATACACATAGTGCGATGCTAAAGTCTTTATCATATATATGGGTGAATATTTCTAAAATATATATGTACAGTCCATCAAATGTCTGAATTATATCATATGGTACATCAATATGTCAAAGAATAAAGTACAACAAAGAATTGTAATGTATCAATGAATGGAGTACATCACTAATACTGAATCACTTCAAAGTGTAGAAAGAAAAAACAATATCAATGAAAAATATAACATGTGTCTGGTACATAAAAAATAATATGCATTTCATCATGTGCACATAGACTGATGCTCAGGGGGTAGCTCGACTATGCTCTAATTTGTCCCCTGTCTCATGGGTCCCTGTCACTAACTTTGTGACCCCTGTGATGTGTTGGCTTGATGATGATGTATTGGTGTATAAAGTTGATTGGTGACTTGTTTTATGTTGTTATTGATGGCAACTATGCTTTTATAGCCACATATATCTTGTAAGAGAACCGGTAAAGCTTAACCGATAGAGAAGACGGTTTAACAGTGAACCGACAAATAGGTCCCCAACAAGTTAACTGGAATAGAGTAGCACTCAAGCAACTGGTACAGGAGATTGATGAAGAGTTGGATGATGCAATTTTATAGGAGTGATGGAGACAACTATTTGGTTCTATATTCATAACCGCATTAGCAGATTCAACAGGATGATCGAAATTTGATGTATAGAGTAGGCTATCTAGAAGAACACTTAACCAGTAGTGATAAAATCACTAAGATCAGTAAATCGGTATATTTTTGTTTTATTTTTGGTTTGTTATGTCGGTGGCCGATATAAATTCGGTGTGTAATGTAATTTTGTCTAGATTCATTGAACCTAGGAAATTGTTCCAAGGTTATGAGCTGACTAAGTTGATGTCTATAAAACATGTGATGAGTTATGAGATGAGGTATAAGATCGAAGCTGAATATTGAGATTTTGATTGTGCGGTGATTAGTGAAGCTCTGTATTGATGTGTTTTTGAAGTTTTGGAGGAACTAAAGCGGATCTTATCAGACATATAAGTGTTATATGAAGATCATTGAATTGTTGTTATCCTAACAGTTACAACAACAAAATCCCTTAATCGGGTAGGTCCTGACAAACCTTAATTTGTAAATCTCCTAACAGGGTAGCTCAACATCTGAGTTTAAATCCTCTTGCGAGGTTGCTCCTAACAGGGCTCATCATAGCAAATCCCTTCATCGGGTGACTCCTAACAGGGTCTGCTCCTAACTGGGCATATTTGTAAGACCTTAACCGATCAGAGGTTTCTATTTTGCAGATAGTGAATCTTGTGGGTACTAACTCCCACCATGGTTTTCCCCTTTTGGGTTTCCACGTATAAATCATTGTGTTATGGCTGGCATTGTTTATGTAGTGTTTTCTTATGTGATTATTTTATTTGCATGCCTATTGATTTTAAAGTGGTTAAGAGGTTTAATCAGACTCTTAAGGTTTTTGCTTGGACTGATTCACCCCCCCCCCCCTCTCAGTGCCTTATAAGTTTATCAATTGGTATCAAAGCCAAAATTCCTTGAGGCTTAACTACTTGGGAAGTATCCCTAAGGTAGACATTGGGGGGAGGAATGAGCTATAGAGATATGTCTAATAAACTTGCAGAAACTGAGGAGGCCCTAGAAACATTGAAAGACAAGTATAAAGATTCTCTTGCTAAGAGAAGAGAGCTAACTAAACAACTATTGGAGGTTTTTGAGAGCAGTTATTCTAATGAAGCAAACATATATGCATTGGTTGACAAAGTGGAGAAATTGAATGATGAGAAGGCTAACTTGAAGCAAGGAGATCAGTAGAAGACAAGATCAAAGAGAAAGAACATGAGATCTTTAAGCTGAATTAGGAAGTCGGTACCCTGTATGCTCATTGGCATTAGGAAAAAGAAGAAAAAGAAGATATAAAGATAGAACCAGATATGGCAATGTCTCTTAGAGAGTCTCTTATGAAAAGGAATGAAGATCTTACAAAGGAACTTGCTGATGCTAATGAAAAACTTGCTAAGTTTAACAAAAGTTCTACCATGCTTGATGAACAGATTCAATCACAAAGGATGAACGGTGACACAACTAGATTGGGTTATACTACATTTGAGAAAGGTGAGTCTTTCGGTACAAAGGACAACATGGAAGAAGGTAAATTTGCACCTAAAATTAAAAAACCCACTAGTAAGAAACCTTATAAACTTGTACGTGTCAATTGTCATAAGCCAGGACATACCGCTAATGTTTGTAAAAGAAGATCTAATGTTACTAATGGCTATGGACCTAATACATATCAAGGATATAAGCCTAGAACTTCTAATGGATATTATTACACTTGCAACATGCATGGGCATAGAGCTGTTGAGTGCATTTATGGAGCAAATAATCCAACACCTCGCATGAGTCAGAGGTCTGTTGGTGGTTGGCAAAGAACCTTTAATGACCGAAGAAGTCCTAATTGGTAGAGACCCTATATTAACCGATCTAGCCCCTATGAGATGGAAAATAGGATGAATGTGGTTTGAACAATCTATCATAACTATGGTCATGTAGCTATGAACTACAAAAGAAGAACTAGTAGAGGCAATTTTGGACCTTGGAGAGCATCTGGTATGGCTTGTTATCATTGTCATCAATCGGGACATATTGTAATTTTTTGTAGAGAAAAGGTGAATCAACTGGTAAATCAATCTAATGACCAAAAAGGGAAGATGAAAATTGATGTGGAGGAGACCAGAGCTGAAATGAACAAAATCTGGAAAAAGAAGGATGACGAGAAACCATCTGAAGATCCTAATTTTTCACCTAGTGTGGAGAACCCTTCACTGGAAAACTAAGTTGTTAAAAAGCTTAGGGGGAGCTTAATGTTAGATCTAATTTAGAACCCCTTGAAGTACCATGAGGTAAGTTAGATCTGCATACTTTGATGCATTATGATATTGAGAAGTGATTTTATGATCAAACCAGTAGGTTTGATGTGTTATGAGAATCAATAGTATGTTTAAAGATGTTTTAGGGTTTTACCGATAATAGCATTTAATGTGGTAGATAATGGGAAAATAAAAAGAACCTTGTAATTTCATTTGTCACTTTGGATTCTTGTGAGAACTTGGAGAGTGAGAAGAGCAGAGAAAAGTTTGTGTTTGCAGCATCTAACCAAATTGACAGAGATTTGAGGAGAATTGAAGTGATCCACAATCGGTAAATCAATGAGATAACATTGTCGGTGTCGAAAGCCTAGTTATGAAAGCAGTAAAAGGTATTAACCCGAAAAATCCTATTTTTCTATATTTGAAGTCTGAATCTTTGAGAATGGATACCTCGCATCTAGTAGATGTTACAGATAAACCTCGTCCTAAATTTAAAAGGCATCTGTTTAATTCTGTTGAAACTGATCCCGCCAGATCCCTATCCAGAGTTCCCTATGGAGTGTTACATGTAGAAGATGTTAGATCCTTTTATCATTGCAAATTGGAGGATCTTGGTATGTTTGCAATCTTTGACCAATATAAATTGTTGTGTGATAAGAACAGAGTGGTAAAGGAACAATTTAAGAAGGTTACCGAGAAAGGTTTTCACCATGCACTAAATTCCATTGATGATTTTGATGGTGAACATGTTAGATATGTTCTTAGCAGGATTTACAACCAATTTATGTGGCTCAACAGACCATATAAGATTACAAAAGAAGCTATTCATGCAGTCACCGGACTTTGTACCACTAGTGAGGTTCCAGTATTGAGATGCATTCCTAAGAATGATGTTGAAAGGCTGACTAATTCAAGATGGAATGGAACATCAATGATAGTGAATAATATTTGCTTCAATGGTTATTGGTTACCAGATATATCATTCTAGCAGGATCAAGAACATCCTTGCTGCATCCATTCATACAACATACTGGATGATAAAGGAAGATGTTGATTATGATTTGTCTGAGGCATTGCGAAGTCAATTGATGTTGAATCTTGAGTCCATCAAGAGGGATACGAGATTGAATTTTAATATTGGACAGTTGATCATTGGCTTATCTACTTTTAGAACTATTTTCCTGGTATCAGTGATGTTCAGTGGTCTAAGGACACACTGGCACTATGACAGATGAAGAACAACATTAGAATGTTGGGTAATGGTTTTGATAAGATTTCATGGGGATATTTTAAATATTTTCAGAAGGAGATGAATGCAAGAGAAAGGTTATCGAAGATTATTGTCCAGAGATATGCAAATACAATTTGTTTCATGGTTGATACAGATACCTGTATGATGGAGGTAGTTGATCCCAGGACAACTTGGGTGATGCCTATGGGTTATCAAGTCAAGGCAGATCTTTTGGTGGCATATGCAGATCACTTGTTAACTCAACTGGTAGATACAATTGTAGAAAGATTTGCACCTACAAGGAGAAATCTCTATAGGTGCACTTTGAATTAAATAAACCGGTAATTGCTAAGAAAGTGAGAAAGGAAGTGGAGGCATTTGCTAAACAACAAGGTTTTACAAAGGAAGCCATTGCAAAAGCAAGAGCAAGACATGCAACACAACAGGCAGGTGCATCAAGTGCCCTAATTGGTACCTCCACTGGTATGAAATCAAGAAGTGAAGATGAAAAGATTAAGAAAGAGAAACATACTAAAGCAAAGAAGGAGAAACCTTCCAAGATACAATTCAAGATAAAAGGCAAAATCATTGAGCCCCCTGCACCTAAAGCACTGGTAACTACAGGGAAAAGGAAAAAGGAACAAGAAAAGAAACCAGTAGCTACTGATGAAGAGGAAACCGAATTAGAAGGTGAAAAGAAATCCTTAAGAGCTAGTGGTAAGAGATCAAAGGATATTGGAACTTCCACTGTCAAGACTGTAAAGAAACTGGTAACAAAACTTACATCTTTTGAAAAGTTAATTATGCATGTTAAGAAGTATGGTTTATTAATTGTTGTGAAGAAACTTTATGATAGTTTTGGTGAGAATGAATAAAGACAGATAAAGGATGAAGTTGTTTTCATGATGAATAAATACAACAAAGCCCTAATTGAATTGCAAGGGCTAATTTTAAATTCTTTATATAATAAGATTAATGCAAGATGACAGGCTGCTATGAAACAAGACAAAGAATGTATTGAATTCATTCTTAAAAATATGCAACCTAAAGCTACAAGAGAGGAGATAGATGAAATTATTGCAAAGGTAAAAATCATCTTTCAAATCTAAGAAAAAGTTGACAATAATGTTAATGTAGCGTCCTAAAATTGCGACACTTGCAATTTTGACTGCATTTGGGTCTTCACGATGGCGATGCAACACGGAACCTGAATGGAGACCCCGAAACTTATTCATGACATCAAAAAATGCATTTCTCAGCACCCTGGCCTGATCCTCCTTGCACCCTGCTGTCCCTGGAGGTGGGACCATGGCGCCCAGCGCCCTGGTCCCTAGCCCTATTTTGGGCCCGGTCTCTTATGGGGCTTCGGGTCTTTAAGTTTGCAAATTGGAAAATAATGTTTCCTGGTCGGCCTAAGGTCGGGAAAATCAGTCTATCAGCCCTAATTGACAAGTATATAAACTACATTTCCTCTCCCATTCTGGCAGATGGAAAAAGGGAGGCGAAAGCAATATTCAAACATTCAAGCATTCAAGCATTCAAGCATTCCTTCAAGCAATTGATCATTCTAAGTCTCCATTCAAGGCTAAGTGTTGCATTCAAGACAAGGATTCAACCATTGAAGAGGAGATCACTTACAACACATTACATACTACATACATTACACCTTTGCATGTAAGAATACAAACATTCTTACAACAAGGTATCAGTACTTGTTTACATTACAAACATTTACATTTACAACATTCCCATTTCTTGGTTAATTCCAAAACCGGGGTTTGACCTAAAGGCAAACCCCTCATCCCTAACCCCCCAATTGTCCTCTCTTTTCTGTGTGTAGGTTGCAGGGACGCGGCTGTAATTGAAGATCTGGAATCCTTGTGCAGAGACGAACAGATCCACCTTTGTTTCACGGATTTTTCGGAGGACCATGTGCATGCCGGGCGCCATCGTCCCTTCAACTTTCGCTCAAATTTGCAGAACAGCACCGTCTCGACATTTTACTGCTAATTCCAGGTCCGCAGCTTCATCCTATATTCCTATCTCTGTTTATAAGCGAATCTTTCTCACTTTTCATGCATTCCTAGCTTAATCTTTCTATCTACATTCTTTACAAAAGAGGGTATCCTTGATGTCTTAACCCTTGAAACTCATTTAGAATCCAATCTTGCATTGCGTGGGATTGGATCTTGTGGATTTCAACCCCTCTTTTGAATGTAAAGTCTCCCCTAAGTGAAAACCATCAACCCTAGTGACTCTCCCTTCTCTCTCCTTGGAGTTGGGGAGGGGAGAACGACTAGGGTTCGATTTTTCCGCTTTATAGTTAATTGGTGAGATCCAATCAGTTCATATGGAAACTGAGCTGCTATTGAAGAAATTACTGGGTTTGATTCCCAATGAGGAAGAGAAATGAGAGAAGTTTGAGAGAAAAGATATTCCAGACAATGTTGATATCAATGATTTTACACCTGATGAGATTGTTATGGGAGACTAACTGGTAGGTGATCAACCGGTCAATACAAAGATAGAGACTATTGTCATTATTGATGATGACACTGGTACTAATGATGTTGATGAAACCGATAGTTTAAATGTGCAAGTTGATGATGTGCAAATGTTTGAACAACAACAAGGACAAGAAGAGAAGAAAGATGGATAAGACAAGAGCTCTGAAGAGCCACCGGTACATTCATAGACTATTCTGCAACCGGTAAATGACAATGAAAAGAATAAGGAAGAAGAAAAGATAGAAGAGAAGACAAAGGATAAACTTGAAGAGAAGAAAGAGGAAGAAGAGAAGGAAACAAAGAAATCTGAACCTAAAGTGACACCTCTATCCTTTACCTCTAAAAAGAAAATTGATGATGATGAGGATAATGATGCATTAAGTATACAAGGACCCATTAATATGGATATGTTGAGTTCTACAAAATTAATGAAGATCGCCACTACAATGCAATCTAGAGAAAATAAGAAGAGAATGAGGGAACAACAGAAAGAAGCCGAGACAATCAAACATGCAGTTGAAATTTTGTCAAGCTTATTACCGGAGATTGATACAAACAATTTTACTACACCGATTGATAAGATAGGTCAATTGGTTAATGATGGAGGTGAACAGATGAAAACATTTGAGGATGCGACATATGTTTGTGTAGAAAAAGAGTATAAGAAGCAAAGGACAGAGTAGTTAATGAAAGATATTGATCAAGATAAAGTTTCTTTGACTATTAATAAGGACCACTTGATGGAAGCATTGGAGATTGGTGGTAAGATCCTTTCTACTGTGGAAAAAATTTCTTTATTTTGTGATGATTTGGTTAAGAAGAAACATGAGCAGAAAAAGAACTTGAAGTTCCAAGTGATTCATTTAAGCCCCTGAACTATTCTACAATATACTATGGATAGACAGTTGTTGAACTTCAAAATAAGCTGAAAGCTTATGAAACTGAACAGGTAAAGAGAACGACATCCCTGCAAAAACTACAAACACATTTGATACCGAAAGTTGAAATTTTGCAGAGAGGATATAAAGAGTCAGAAGCTATCCTTTCTACCCCAGAGATGAGTACTATAGATGTCATGGAGGAGCTTGTTGTGCAGATCAGGACACATGTGGAGATAACTGGCACTATTTTGGAGACCTGGCATAATGATCTGAAGCAGTTGAAATCTTATTTAATTTTAGTGATTTTTTTCTAAAACTACATTTTAAAAACATTTTAAATTCTTATATCTATATATGCTTATGCAATTTTCATGCAATTTTGATGTAATTGTATTTATCTTTTCATGTATTTACTTTCCTTTGTCATTGTTGTCAAAGGGGGATTAGTTGTTGAAAAGAGTCAATCAAAATTTTGTTGTCATCATAATGGGGAGTAGCAGTATGAGTCTTGTAATGGTTTAAATTTTTGTAAGAGCATGTAATTGCTAAGGGGGAGTATGTGTCATGAATAGAGTCAATTTTTGTATTGCACACTTAGACAAAAAATTTCCTTAGTGTTGCCATTAATGCCAAAGGGGGAGATTGTTGGCTTGATGATGATGTTTTTGTGTAAAGAGTTAATTGGTGACTTGTTTTATGTTGTCATTTGATGGCAACTATGCTTTTATAGTCACATATGTCTTGTAAGCCAACTCATAAAGCTTAACCGGTAGAGAAGATAGTTTAACAGTGAACCGACAAATAGGTCCTCAACCGGTTAACTGGAACAGAGTTGCATTCAAGCAACTAGTACAGACGATTGATGAATATTTGGATGATGAAGTTTTACAAGAGTGATGGAGACAAGTATTTGGTGCTATATTCATAACCGCATTATCAGATTCAACATGATGATCAAGATTTGATGTACAGAGTAGGCTATCTTGAAGAACACTTAACCGGTAGTGATAAAGTCACTAAGATCAGTAAACCGGTATAGTTTTGTTTTATTTTTGGTTTGTTATGTCGGTGGTCGACATAAGTTTGGCGTGTAATGTAAGTTTGTCTAGATTCATTGAACCTAGGAAATTGTTCCAAGGTTATGAGCTAACTAAGTTGATGTCTGTAAAAAGTGTGATGAGTTATGAGATGAGGTATGAGATCGAAGGCGAATATTGAGATTTTGATTGTGCGGTGATTAGTGAAGCTCTGTATTGATGTGTTTTTGAAGTTTTGGAGGAACTAAAGCGGATCTTATTAGACATATAAGTGTTATATGAAGATCATTGAATTGTTGTTATCCTAACAGTTATAGCAACAAAATCCCTTAACTGGGTAGGTCCTGACATGCCTTAATCTGTAAATCCCCTAACAGGGTAGCTCAACATCTGAGTTTAAATCCTCTTCTGAGGTTGCTCCTAACAGGGCTCATCATAGCAAATCCCTTCACTGGGTGACTCCTCATAGGGTCTGCTCCTAACCAAGCATATTTGTAAGACCTTAACCGGTCAGAGGTTTCTATTCTCCAGATAGTGAATCTTGTGGGTACTAACTCCCACCCTGGTTTTTACCTTTTGTGTTTCCACATATAAATCATTGTGTTATGGTTGGCATGTTTTATGTAGTGTGTGCTTATGTGATTATTTTCCTTGCATGCCTATTGATTTTAAAGTTGTTAAGAGGTGTAATCAGACTCTTAAAGTTTTTGCTTGCACTGATTCACCTCCCCCTCTCAGTGCCTTATAAGTTTATCATGATGGTCCCATGCCCGACCCTATAGAATTACCCCTTTGTTAGGAATGAGTACTCCTCCTTGACCCCCCTGTGTTGCAGCTAGATCCCCATGTCCCTCTTGTCGATCCCCCACTATGGGGTGGAGCTCGTTCATCTAACCCAAGGGGGTGCTATGTATACCTCTCTCTATGTTGCAAGCACTGCTGCCTCATATCTCTCTTTATACCATTCGGCCTCATGGGATAGCTCTCTAATCTCATCGAGCTATCTCTCTACTACCATAACTAGGGCGCCCTCTCCTCCTCTTCCTATTGACCTCCTAGCCTCATCCCTCTCCCGCTAGTAATGGGAAGCCCTCTCTTGCTTCCTCTGACATGCATGCTCCATGACATCCCTAGCCGCCACTGCTACATCTCTCTCTCCTGTCAGAGGCTATCCCTCTCTCTATAGTTGTATCCTATCCCAAGTGAGTTGATATCACTATTTTATAAGATAATCTATTTGAGCCATAACATCTCTCAGTCTTTGCTTTTATCTTCCTAGTGCCTCCTGTAGGGATTGAATCTGGGCAACTAGATTTGTGGGTGTTCTCAACCCCTCTCCTCTCTCGTCTCTCCTCTACCTCCTTTGTTTTCCCTCTATCCTAGCACCTTGTCCTCCCGTCCTTGCCCCCTATCTTTTCCCTCTGTATGTCCTGCATCATGTACTCTCCTCGTTGGTGCCCTCCTGGTGGGTGTTGCAAGTTCCCCTAGCCCTCTGGACTATTGTTCTTGCATCTCTTTGTGTCCTCTAAGTAGGCTAGTATGTGTCTACTCTCTCCCCTCTGGCTCGTGCCTCCCTCTATCTCACCACTAATGGTGCCAATCCTGCCATGCCCACTAGTCATGGTATCCTGTGGGCCCACCATGTTGTATATGCATCTATAAATCATGGGTTTTTCGATCCTACCCTAGGATCCCATGTTGTCGGTGCCAATTGGGTCCTCTCTTCTATCAAACCCTCCCTATCCAATGACGACCCAAACTTCGCCACTCTCTCCCTGATAATCCGCCGGAATCTATGGCCAAGATCTAGCACATCCTATGTCAAGCCAAATTATCATCTCACCTAGTCTAGCATGTATCACTTTACAATGTACTCCCATTGGCCAATTATATAAATGAAGGTGATGACATAAGGGACATGCCATGCATCCTCTCCACAACCTGTCATGGCCATATAAGGCCGCGATGTAATGTTGCTTGCATCCATCCGATCAAAGATCACTCTTGAGTGGTCCACATCATGAACCTCCTCATAGTGCAACCCATCTTTCTAGCTATATACTATGGGCTCCTTAGCACTCCTATCTACCATGTCTGCCAACTATGTGACTATAATGTGCTTCGAAGCCCGAATCTAGCAACGTGATATATCCAAAACTATGTCCTCTATGGTAACAAATGTCGTGTAGCTCCCTGCATAACTTGACCAATACCAATGTCCCCCAAGTCATGGGATGACCTGCATCCCCTACCTCAGTAACTACTTGGATCATCCCTAGTATTACTGATCAATCTCCCTTGTTAGGCAAAATATAAGCACTAATCAATCTATAGACATTAAAGTAAATATTCTTGTTTGGAAGTGCTTGTGCCAATGCCTAATCAAGCAATATTTGTCCATGGTGGAGTACTACACCGCATCCTAATGGGGTGTTCTCTTCGCAATGAAATATACACTGCGAATGGGAAGCCTTAGAATCCTATAGACACCCTCATCGATAATCATACTCCCCTGTTGGCAGGTGAAAGGTAGTTGTGTCACTCCTCCATCGCTCCACTAGTGTGGTAATGATGATCATGTATTCCTTGATGTGGGGCATCCCAATAATATATTTGAGGCTGATAGCATCAATCCTTGCCCACTTTACGTTACCGAACTGCTCCACAGTATGCAACACTGTTGATCTCCTCTCTCAGCTAACCAACATATCCACATTCCACTACATCAAACCCACACGTTATGTTAGCCTTTTTTCCTAACTTTTCTTCTAAGCTCTTTCTGTCCCTTATAACTATTGATCCCGCCACTTTTGGTGGCATTCCCATTATTTGTCCTAGTGATCCTATAATCGTTTTCCAACTGTACGACCATCATCTATTTCCCCATCCCCTATTGGTGGCATTGCATTCCCGTCGTGTCTAATAAAATTCCTCTTTCTTGTCTCTCGGGAATGCGTTCCTGCGATTTCTTGAGCCGCATGAACACATTCTCGTTGTCATTGTGTGCAATCCCATGTTTGTGGAAACACATTCCCAACCTAACCTGAATCCTATGCTTTTCCTACGTAAACCCGACCCTTGTGAATGAATGGCCCACTTCATCATGCATTCCTATGTAACACAAAACTGTAGGAATGTTATTTCTAAGCCTAAACTAGTTAATAAATGCAACAAAATCACATGCCAGGATCAAGTTTTTTAGACTCAACTGGTAGTCTAGTTGTTGGGTTTGTCAAACACTCGCTACGACGTCCATACGATGCCTCGGTTCCATTTCATTCGGGTGCATCTTAAGCCCTAATTTTTATTGTAGGTCCCTTTCAGATCATTTTTCACATCATTTCTTCCTACATACTCCTTTTTGAGTGTTGTTTTCGCCTTTCAGTTGCTTTTGCATCATCTTCCATCCTATTCGCTGGGACAATGTCTATTTGAGATGCTGCTTGGTCCCTTTGTTTCCGTGCACCCTCTCGAGGGGGCATTACTAACTCTTTCTCTATCTTCGACTCTACTTGGCCATTTGTGTTTCCCTTTTTCTAGGGTATTTTTCCACCCTATTTTCTTTAAGTCATTTGTGCCTTGTTTTTCTTTGCATTAACGCTATTCTAGCACCACTGCAAAGAGGGGCAAAATGTAGACCCTTAAATTTGATTAATTTTATTAATCAAATTTAATTTCCTTTGTTGCATTATCAATTAAATAATTGCATTATTTAATTGATTAATGTCTGGTTCTTTGGCTAAATTAATTAAATTAATTAGGCCACCTTCCAATTAATTAATGTCTCTTGTTGGCCATTTTATTATTAATTTCTCCCACCGTTTTTCTTCATTTAATAAAATAAATACATTATTATTTTTATTTAATTTATGTCATCCCTTTCTTCCTAACCTTTTTATTTGATATAAGTAATTCAAATATTCTATTTGGAGCACATGGCTCCTAACTCTAACTCTCCTCTAAGACTAACCCACTAACCAACCATGGTTGCTAACCAACTTTATCCTTCTAACCAACCCTATCCAAACAATGTGCACATTTCTTATTTGATAACATTGAAAAGAAGCAAATGTTTGGGTGTTTCACTCCCAAATTGACATGTGGATTCTCCTCCACTTGTCATCATATTCCTTGACACTTATCTTTGAAGAGGGCATGTGTCGCCTCTTGCATTGCCACTTGCCCTCAATTGAGAGAAGTGGCACATTTTCAAGCAACTTGTCCTCTCCATTCATTTCTATTTAATCCCTTATTTTTCCGTCACAATCAACCACGTTCATTTGCATAGTGGAGTTATAATGTCAATTTAATCACTCATTCGCATCCTACATCCACCATTTAGATTAATTTGAATCTCATATCAACCATCACAGAGCAATTTCGAGCACTCGTGGAAGCATAAAATCGAGCACACATTGAAATTGAAGGACAATCAAATCGAAGGAGAATTGAGTTTGTGCTTTATTGAGTTTGTCATTTGCTTATTTAGTTTCCTTTTTAGCATCCTAATCATGAGTGCGAGCTTGATAATTGTGTAGTTTAGATTGTCATTTGCATTTCAATCATTTTAGTTTACTCACATTTTCACGCTCACAAGTAGCTTATACCTTTATAATTGTAACACAAGTGTTCCCAAATTATAATTATTCCTTCCAAAACACCATTTCATGTTCTTTGAGAAAAATATAATATCCCTATACCCTAGCTCATTCTTGAAGTGAAGAAAGGTGGAAGCACATTTTAAATTTACCTCATTAACCTTCATTACATCCAAAAATGCAATAATAACCTCAATGGATGACATTTTTTCATTCCACTATGCACACCTCCATTTTTCATCACATGAATACTAATAATTATTACAAATGGATGTCCCCTCTTCATTCATTTAAAGCACCACAATAGTATTAATATAGGATGTGGTAGAGGGAAAAATATGGGAAGGTTTTGAATAATCTAAACTTACCAAGGATGATGCATTTTGAAGAACTTGTTTGATTTGCACATATACACTAGTTGGTGCCTTGCTCTAAGGGATTGGTTCTTCATTCACATTCTTGATAGGAGAAAGAAAAAAGGGGAAATAAATAATGACCTGATCTTCTTCATCCTTAAACCTAGAGATAAATATTAAACCAACAACAATTGATATAATTTCATTTGTGTATTACAATTGTTGTCTTCAATATGTAGGTGTCTCTCTTCCTTTTGCATGATCACATCTTCACATGAAAAGTGCATTTGATCATGTGGTAAGATCAAGTCATTTCAATAAGGAATTCAAGGAATGAATTGATGATAGGAAAAAACATTTGGTTCTTCCTTCTTTTTCTTGCCTACATATTGTACTTCTAGTGGATGGTTGGATTGGTTGTACTTGGTCATTATATTTTGGCATATCTTTATTTTTCACTACCCACTACTACATTAAATTCTTCTTTATCTCTTCCTTCTTTGTTGCCTTGGTAAATTCCTCATCTTACTCTTTGACCCTTATTTTTGTCCACTACTATTTTCATTGTACATGGATTTTCCCTTTGATCTAGCAATAGTAGCATTACGTAGTGCAAGAACCTACATCATCACTGGTGTCGAGCCTTCTAATTCCACTTGTGATTTAGTGCTAGTCTAATAAATTTCACAACTCAAGGATATTTATCCAATCTATGAAACCCTTTGTGGACTAGAAGCTACATTTAACTTGTCATACCAAGGGTCATAAAACTCAAAATGGGACAACATGTATGTGCATTATAAATTCACCTTAGGTTGTTAACCTATGCTAGCTACAATGCTTGTAGTAAAGGAAAGTACATGAAAACAAGTACCAAAGATTACTATAACTCATAATGAAATACTATAGAAAGAGCAAGTACAATGAAAGCAAAACATGATAACATATGTAATTATAACAAGAACATATGTAACTAACACTTGCACTAATAATAAATGCAACAAGATATCTATAATGACATAAAACACTACACAATTGTTATATGAAATCTAACAGTAAACTGAAATGAAAATATCTAATTAAAATATAGAAATAAAATTGTGAGTTGCATTACCTCAAGTGGGCCCCCTTGGCTATTTCACTCTTTAAAAGATCAACGAAATCAAATAACTAACTCATCAAATGCATTATTATTCATATGCAACAAGCATACATGCCTTTTCTTACAAATTGATATCTAGGAAAAGAGGTGTTACAACATTACAACATTGTTAACCAAACATCACAAACCATAACAATTATCCAACCACATCACATCATGCATATATATGCTCATATAAAGTCTTGGTAGCATAAGGAGTCAAGCTATAGCTAAAGTTTGTAGTATGCATGTCATAAAAACTTGACTAGAGTTTGATGGAGAGCTTATAAAAAGTAGACAAAATATAAGCTCGTCAACTGTCTAATATCCATTTTGGAGCTACATGATCCTTGCATGTATATTGGTTGTAAGCTCTTCACTTTACATCTTGGAATAATGGGATAGTTGTATGAGGTGCCTTGGATATTCAATACAATGAGTGGGAAACTTATATATATTTGAATCAACACTATGATCATGTTCAAATATTTGATATGATAAATTATAATGAGTATATTCATCTTCTTCCATGAATTTATATTGTAATTCATCATATTAATCATATCCATCTTCATAATGTTGATCATAATATTTCATGTAAGTAAATTCATCCTCTCTACTAATTGAGAGTGCATTTGTGTTGTGAAAAAGCAACAACTTTGGACCAAAGCAACTCAAGGCTTTTATATGTTTTCTCATTCTAATACTATATGACTCATTGAAAGAAATGGAATTTTCAGCAACTATAGATGCTATTGTATGTTGATATTTCATGCTAAAGTATTGTAAGTATACATCAAGGTATATAACCTCATCTCTTTTGATAGTATATATCATTTTCTTCTATCCCATAATCAAACCTATACTTTATTTTCTTTTATTTTGATTGGTCTATACTTTATTTTCTTATTATGTTATCAAATAAATGATCAAAAGTACATAGGTATTGATTTATTAAAATAGTATATATGAAATATTTTCATAGTTAGGTCTAAAATGAGTTACCATTATTATTCAATTTCCACATTGCTCATTGTGTCCTTGAATAATCTGTAGGTTCTTCTTGTTCTTGTTGGTATTCAAGCTATATTCTTCTCTCCATTATCAAGTACTAGGTTTTACTAAAATAAAATTTCCACTCTTCAATTGGAAGTGATAAATTTTCTTGTAGTAGTTCAAACTTCCAAATACCAAACAAGGACTTACTTCCCTATTGCTTTTAATTTTTATGCAATTTTAACGTGATAAAATTGATGGATACAAAAAACTCCAAGTTACAAGATCTTCACCTAAAACTATCTCTTTGGTGGCTTTTAACCCCTCTTTTGAAGAAAATCAACTTCAATTCAAGATTTCTCTAACCAAGGGTACTTTCAATAAAATCTAAAAAAAAACTTTTGTAGAGAATTTTGAGTCTAGAATATGTATGTATGTATGAATGTATGTATGTATATATATGTGTCTCTGTGTGTATGTATATGTATGTATGCATGTATGTATGTATGTATGTATGTATGTATGTATGCATGTATGTATATGCATATGTATATGTATATGTATATATATATATATGTATGTATATTTATGTATATGTATATGTATATGTATATGTATCTATATGTGTATTTGTATATGTATATGTATGTATCTATGCATGTATATATGTATATGTATATGTATATATATGTATATGTATGTGTATATGTATATGCATATGTATATGTGTGTGTATATGTATATGTATATGTATATGTATATGTATATGTATATGTGTGTGTGTTTTTATTATGATTTTTTGAAAATTTATTGCAAGTATATTATAATCACACATGAGGGTGTTTAGAAATTTATACATATATTAATTTTTTTCTTTAAATATTGTACACTAGAGGAGAGAATCCTCTTGAAGAGGCTATAATTTTTTAAATGATAAAAAACTGAAACAAAAGCTTATGTCCCATGAAAACTATGACATTTTGATTAAATTTGATTTTAAAAATTTATTAAAAAACAAATATTCATTGATTATTTTCCGTCCACTAGATTTTCAAGTTATTTATTTGGAAAAAAAAGCTCCTTTTTTGTATGTTTCATCTAAACCTCACTTAAAAAAAAATTAAGAAATTAAATTTTGTCTTGTATGTTTATAAAAAATATATTATACATTTTCTAAAATTTTCAAAAATCATTTACATGTATTTTAAGAGTTTTGCATTTTATTAGTTGATTTCATTTTAAAATTGAAAACATAAATGTCCATTTCAGGTAGTCCAAGTTGAAAAACTATATTTGTGTTGGCCATTTCCTTTATAAATGTGTGACATAGTTCTAAAATTTTAGCTCAACAAGGAAATATTAGATTATGTGGTGCCTAAGTGTGGGTGGTTGTGTCTTTATGGTACTGATCTACAAACGAAACCCCATCGAATGTCTAATACTACTATGATGTGTTCTTGTGCAATGGAGGAGTTTTTTAATGTAAATTCACCAAATGATGCCTATATAAATGGATATCGATGGATCTACAGGGTATTGGAAATGGGAGAAGGGTAATGTTGCAAAAAATACCATGGTGGAAGATCAAGGGTGTAGATAACAACCAAAAATCCAAGAAGAATTCAAAACAAAATCTAAAATAGAGAGAGTATGAGGAAAATGAGGGAAAGAGAAAGAGAGGGAGAGTTTTAATGAGGATTAAAACATTGGAACATATAGAATTAGAGTCAAGGTAATCATTCATAAACACAAAAGGTCAAATTGATCAAATTTTGAATTTTTAAAAATAATTTGTATGTGTGGAAACTATTGAAATTTTGATTGTGATTGTAGCAATCATATTAGCATATTTATGGACAATAAATGCAAGAAAAGTTAAGAACATGTAGAGTTTAAGTAGAGGGTCCAAATTAAAATATTCGTGCAGGAATTAAGGCTTAGGAATAGGTTAATATACTCTAAAATATAATAAGGGAATTTACACTAAAATGAGTGTGTAATATAGAGGAAATTATAAAGTATATAATTTCTAGGTCTACACATGCAATGCTACATGATGCATTTCCTTTTAAAGTAAATAATTTCTAGGTCTACACATGCAATGCTACATGATGTATTTTATTTTAAAGTAAATATTATTTTTTACATAATGAGAGCGTATTATGGCTCTTGTGTTACCTAGATATTCCATGCATGATTATTCTGTAACATATTTATGTTATGCATAATGTAACTATTTTATGCCTTATGACAAGTTTTTTTTGCCACATTTTGGCCTCCCATTTCCACACACTCACCCTCCTAGCATGTTTTTAAAATTTGATTGAATAATAAACAAAATATAAATTTCCTTAATCCTTTTGTCCATCTAGATTCAAAGCGTAATGCACACATGTAAATTTAGATGAATAAATATCAATAAGATCTTTTCGAAATATATATACATAATGCATACAAAATAGAAGAAAGACCATACATAACAAAAACTAAAAGTAGTATTATAGTGATTACTCTTCAAGGTGCTCTTGTTGAAGAACTTTATTTTAAATCATAATTTATACCAATGAATCTTTCAAAGGATTGTGTAGGCTTTTAGTGTTAGGACTACAATTAAATAAAAAATCTCTAAATGTGCATGCTTTCATTTCTCTATGTATATGACTTTGAATGATGTTGTACATAAATAAATGGTATAAATTATTGTATTTCTTGATATTCCTTTCTTTGAGGCCCCCAATATAGATTGAGATGGTACTAAAATGTCTTCCATAGAACTAACCACTATTTTATTAATGAAAAGGTAGCAATATGTCTATATTGAGTTTTCATCCCATTTGCTAGCGTCCTTTCATAATCTTAAAATTTGGAAGAAATATGATTATAGGAGGTACATAAAACCATAATTCCACTCAACAACACATTAAATATTCAAGTGTGAGATGGAAAAGATTCAAATTAGAATCCTTTGTTGATCATTTTTTATATGCATCCACAAAATGGATAACTTAGCTACTCTTGTAAGTGAAATTAACTCTTTAAATGATACTAGCTAATTCAATTTTCTTAGTATTAAGTATTAAATGTGAAGGTATGAAATTTATGTGAATCAATAAGGTGGAAATATTGCAAAACAAAATCTAAACTCGTAATCCACACAATTATGAAATGAAGCCTAAGATATATGAAAAATAAAATGATAGACAATAATACCATAACAAAGATGTTAGGTTGCTCCATTATTTCTTGGTAAGTACTTGAATGCTTGATGTACATTTGCTCTTAGATTTTTAAGCATGACCATGATATCAACATGATAGTATGCAGGCTTGATGATTGATAATGGTGTTGGCTAGCTCAAGGATATGATCATATGTTCGTAATGTATTCTCAAAGATTGTGCTTTTGTAAGAATGTTATATAAGAAAAATGAATGAGTGAAGGTCTTGTTTATATGTCTGACATAACATTTGATCAAAAGTGGAGATTAATTAGAAATATCAATGGATGAGAAAATTTGAGAGAGGCTAAGACCTAAAATGCACATGGATTGATGAGGTGGAAAGATAAGGAATGGTGTAATGTATAAAGGAAATAATTAAAATAATAATTTTATTTATTTGAGGTGGGAAAATTAAATTAATTATTTAAATTTATTGAATTTTAAGAGGAGTGCTAACTTATTAAATGATTTTTAAAAATTATTTAATAGTGAGAAGAAAAGTAATTAAATAATAAAATTATTTAATTAATATTGGGATAAAAATAGTAAAATTAATTAAATAAAAATATTTAATTAATTATGGATAGAAGAGGATAATTAATTAATTAAAAAATTTATTTAATTGATAGAGGAAATGTTAGTTTAATTAACTAATTAAAAATTATTTAATTAATAAAAAGATAAAAAATGATAAAGACGACATGACCAAAAATGCATAGTTGCCCTTTTGGGTAGGAAGCAGATAACAATGAGGTTCTTGAAAAATGTAGGGTGGTCCCTGGGGATTCCTACCCTAGCTTCTGGCCAGCTTCTGATTTCTTGCAGAATAGATTCTCCTATCTCGAGGACAAGGATGACATGCAAGATTTTGAATTATGAATTTCACATCATGGAATGTTTGAGGTCTTACTGACCTCGCTAGGAAGTATTCTATGTGGGATACTCAACATAAAGTTCTTGCTATTGATGTCTTTTGTCTTCAGGAGATTAAAATTGCAGCTTTCATGTTGGTTGTTGCATGTTGTGTGATTTGACTAGATGTCATGGCTTTTGCTTCAGAAAATGAAGCTAGTTGAGGAGGTGTTATCACCCTCATCTTGCCAAGTTGGCATCCCTCTATTATGGATCATAGGCTAGATCCCACTCAACAGCTCATGTGGCTCCTCATGTCAGTTGATAATCATCCCTTTGGAATCATTAATGTTTATGCTCCCAATGATGGTTGAAAGATCTCATCTTTGGCAGTGGATAGATGATTCTCTGCCACTAGCCACTTAGGTTTTGTGTGGAGATTTTAATATGGTGGAGGTGGCCTCTGATAGGAAGGGTTTTTACCTTTCTGTTGGACACCTGGTGAAAGAGAGCTGTGGTTTTATATGCATGATAAATTGTGTCTTTTTGACCATAATACGAACCGTCATCGCCCTCAAGGTGTCTAGCACACTTGGAGTAACTATAGGGTTGACTCTGACAAAATTTTCAAACGGCTTGATTGTGCCATGATATCGACTCAATCCTTTTTCTCTTTTGGGGAAAATCAAGATCTTTCAATTTTACCTCTTGCTAAGGTAACCTTGTCAGACCATTATTCTATTAATTTCAGCATTGAATGATAAGTGGGTCATGTACGAACATCAAAAAATTAGTTTTTTTTAAACACTTCATTGTTGAATCACCCGCCCATGGTGGCCCACATTCAGAGGGTCTGGAATGTTGAGAGTCAACCCACTCGGCTTACTAGCTAGCTTACATGGTGGAATGATTCCATCCAACACGTCTTGTTTTCTTCATATTTATGGCAGGCAGTTGATCATGTATCATTGGCAGATACCATGGATTTGCGCAATGGCAGAGAGGATTTGGCTACCAACCCTTTCTGCTTTGAGTTTCAAGTTCAAGTTGCTCAACTTCATCACCAAAAGCAAATTGTTGATTGTTGGATTGTTGGCATTAACAAAATCGGTCAATCTAGAAAACCGGTATATGTGCTAAGGTTTGTAATTTATGTCCAACACTTATCGGTGAAGACACTAACTGGTGAAGTGGTATAGGTAGAGTGGTGTTGTTGTTCAGTAAGCAATAGTGAATGGAAACAACATTGGTATTGAATGACCAAAGGTTACTTTAGCTCAAGGAAAGATAAATTAAGTCAACTGATCTATCACTCAGAAAGATCGGTCACTCTGGTGGTGGTGAAGTCACAAAAGGTGACTCAGGCAAGGAAACTTGTTTTCTCCAACTAACTAGTATCTCACTGGAAAAAATGGGAGAGACATGATGCTAGCACAACAAACCGGCAACCAAAGAATGAACTGGTAAAGTAAGAAGTGCAGTTACATACTGGTACACCGGTATGACAGAAGGAAGACAAACGATCACCATAAATCTCGGAGCAGTGATTGGCCATTTAGTTGTGGTGGCAAAGAAGAGTTGGTAAGCTTGTGTCTACACCAGATCATTTGTTGGTAAGTTAACTTTTAGATATCATGCATTCAAGCATGATTACATGCAAATTCTCTGGTTTGCATTTATTTGACTGAACATGACTCATAGGTTTATATCCTTGGGAGATGCGGTGGCAGAACTGGTTGAACACTTGGCATAATTACTGAAAGGCGCGCAGAGAAAGAGTGAGAGAGTTTGATTTAAAATCTTTTGAAATCCTTGATTGATCTGATTGATGAAATGCCTGCATGTGTCGACTGAAAATGTATAAAGAGTTCTGGATCTCTTTTTGAAAGTTTTGATCGTGAAATTTGAAACAAGGAAAAATTGTTGAAGGCGATCCAAGGTGAAGAGACGAGTGAGAGGAAGTGCTAAGAGGTGTTAGCATAGTTGAGTGTATGTGAGGTAAATCGACTAAGTGCGGAGTTGACATGCAAAGAATCGGCTGAGTGCAGAGCCAAAGGACAGAGAACCGGCTAAGTGCAGAGTCAGAGGATAAAGAACTGGCTAAGGGTAGAGCCAAAGGATAGAGAACCGGCTGAGGGCAGAGCCAAAGAACAGTGGATCGACAGAGTGGAGATCCAAAGGTCAGAGGAACGACAGAGTGTAGTGCCGAGAGAGAGGTGACCAGTTGAGTAAATAGCCGAAGGTGTAGGAAGGAAACTAGTGTTGTGCAAAGAAGACACAACCGATGTGTATTGAGTGGAATTCATATTGAGGTCTGATCAAACTATTAGTAACTAATTCAGTAGATCATCCATTTGTTGCTTTCTAACAACTGCAGCATAAATCCCTTAACTGGGTGGACTTTAACAGGTCCCTATTATAAAATCCCTTAACTGGGTAACATCTTAGATGATGTTCTAAGTCCTCTAACCAGGCTACCTTTAACAAGGTAAAGGCACTAACCAGCCTTGATCAAAATCCCTTAACCAAGTGGCCCTAACAGTGTCTTTGTAATCTCCTAACAGGGATCACTCTTAACTGAGCATACTCCAGAAGAGTACAAATTTTGTGAGTTCCTACTCACACCATGGTTTTCTCCCTATTGGGTTTCCATGAGATAATTCCTTGGTGTCACTATCAAATTTTCATGCTTGCATATTTTACTTCAGTGATTAAGTATATTGTTGGATCTTAGATGTATGAAGATTTAAGATAAAGTTAAATTGTGAAATTTTGATTAAGTGTTGATTCACCCATCCCCTCTCAGCATTGGTTGGGACTAACATTTGGTATTAGAGCATCAGGTCCCTAGAATCGGAAGAATCTTAACTGGCTTAGGGAAAGATCAAAGATGATGCATAAGGAGGGTCCTAAGTTCTCTAAGGAGAACTACATCTTATGGTGTAGAAGAATAAAACTCAATTTAAAATCCCTAGGTGAACACTACTAGAATCATGTGATCACAGAATACAATGAACCTATAGGGACTCTTACTTTCGAACAAATCAAGGAAAGGCAAGATAATACTACTGCTATGGATCAGATTGTTAGAAGACTTTCATATAATGAATTTGTTGAGGTACAAGATTTGAAAACAACTTTTTAGATATTGAATAAGCTGAAGATAGTCTATGGGGGAGATCCCCATGTTCAATAGGCCAAAGTAGACAGCCTGAGAGGAAAATATGATGAGATGAGAATGTAGGAAAGTGAAAACATAGAGCAGTACAGTAAGAGGATAAAAGATGTTGTAAACTCCATTCAAAGTGCAGGAGGAAAACTTGAGGAGGATGATGTGGTTAGAAAAATCTTGAGAACTCTGCTACCACAATATGCCATAAGGGTCTCTGCTATCCAGGAGCTTAGATCCTTGGGAGCAGTCAGTGTAACTCTTGACTCACTGATCGATAAGTTGACTGCTTTTGAGCTGAGCAATTATGACAACAACGTACCAAATATTGATGCTTCTTTCAAAGCATCCATGATGCATGCACCCACAAGGAGAAGGAAATAAATCGGTAGTGGCTCTACTACCAAAACCGATCATTCCCATGATAATGACAATCTGCTTTCTGAGGAACAGGAGCAAGAAAAAATTGAAGCTCTACTCGCAAGAAGATTGCCAAGAGGTAAAGGTAAATATAAAGGTAAATTACCCTTAAATTGCTTCTCCTGTTATAAGATATGTCATATTGCTTCAAGATTCCCTGACAATGATAGAGACATGAAGGATAATTTCAGAAGTTACAGGGACAAGAACAAGAAGGAATGTTATCTTGCAAAAGAAGGGGTCACTGATGAAGAATCAGAGAGATCTGATGAAGATGGCATTGCTTTTGTGGTAGTCAAAGAGGATAGCACAAAGGAAGGAGATATGGCATTGATTTATAGCACAAACTAGTGTGGAGAATGGGTGATCAATAGTGGCTGCACTCACCACATGACCGGTGACAGAAGTAAATTCCTCAACATGGAGAATTACAATGGACAAATAGTGAGATTCAAAAATGATGCCCCATGTGCAGTAAGAGGTAAGGGGTCTATAGTCTTGAATGATAAGACAAACTGTGATGATGTATTTTGGGTATAAGGATTAAAGTATAGCTTGTTAAGTGTTGCACAACTTAACAATAAAGGATACTGGTTAGAGTTCAATGAAGGGATATGTAAAATAAATGACAAATCTAGAAGTCTAATTGCCACTGGTAAATAGTCAAAAGGCAATTTGTTTCATCTAGGCACCACCATAGGTAATTGTCTAGTGGCTAAAGTAGAAGACAGTTGGTTGTGGCATAAAAGATTGTGTCATGTTAATTTTGATAGCATAGCTAAAGTCAGTAAGGCAAAATCTGTTAGAGGTATGCCTGACATTGTAAGACCTGAAAAATGCTATGTGCAAACAGTGTCAACTAGGAAAGTTGACCGGGTCCAATTTCAGCAGTAAAACTTTCTCATCTGAAAGTGTGCTGGACTTAGTTCACATAGACCTGTGTGGTTTAATGAGAACCAAGAGCTTCTATGGAGACTGGTATTTTATGTTATTTGTGGATGACTTCTCAAGGATGATGTGGGTTGTATTCTTAAAGGAAAAATCAGAAGCATTTCACATGTTTAAGGTGTTTAAGGCTCGAGTAGAAAGAGGAACTGGTAAGAATCTGAAGTGCCTAAGATGAGACAGAGGAGGAGATTTTACTTCTCAAGAGTTCATGAACTACTATGAGGAACAGGGAATCATGAGACAAATGTCTGCACCCAGAACACCTCAACAGAATGGAGTTGTTGAAAGAAGAAACAAAACTCTTATTGATTGTGCCAGAACTCTAATGATACAAAAGGATATCCCGCATACCTTCTGGAGAGAAGCCATAAGCACTATTGTATACACTCTGAACTAAATACAGGTAAAGAAGGGGACAAATAAAACTCCTTATGAGTTATGGAGTGGTTATTCACCTAATGTTTGTTATTTTAAAGTATTTGGAAGTAGGCGCTATATAAAAAGAGATGAGTACACTGGAAAATTTGATCCCAAGAGTGATGAGGGAACCTTCTTAGGTTACTCAACAAAGAGAAAGGAATACCGATGTCTAAACAAAAGGACTGGTAAGATTGTGGAAAGTACAAATGTCAGAGTAGATGAGTACTCTAAGAAAAATGAACATGATAGTAAGAGTGAACCGGACGACTATAAAGGGTTTGAGTACAATGTACCAGTGGAAACTACTAAAGAAGATCCCATTGAAGTAGCTAATGAAGAATCTTGTGAGATAGAACCTGCACAACTAGTAGAAGAATCTCCAAGGAGTGAATCGGTATTGGCTAAATATGTTAGAAATAATCACTCTACAGAAGATATCATCGGTGACAAGGATGCATGAGTTCTAACCAGAAGAAGAGCAAGAGAGAATGAGTGTATGCTCTCCATTTTTGAGCCCAAAACAACAAAGGAGGCTCAGAAAGATGATGACTGGGTCAAAGCCATGGAAGAAGAACTAGAGAAAATGGAGAAAAATGATACATGGACTCTAGTACCTAGACCGAAAAATAAAAATCTAATAGGCACCAAGTGGGTGTTCAGAAATAAGATGGATGAAACTGGTAAGGTAATAAGAAACAAGCCAAGATTGGTCTGTAAGGGCTATGCTCAAGAAGAAGGTTTGGACTATGGAGAAACCTTCGCACCGATAGCCAAACTAGAAGGGGTCAGAATTCTACTGGCTTATGTTGCTTATAAAAGGTTTAAAGTATACCAAATGGATGTCAAATTAACATTCTTAAATGGTGTGTTAGAGGAAGAGGTATAAATAGAGCAACCAGAAGGGCTTGCATCTAAAGATGGGAGAAATATGGTATGCATGTTGCAGAAAGCTCTGTGTGGGTTGAAACAAGCACCGAGGGCTTGGTATGAGAGGTTACACTCATATCTACTAAGAATTGGGTTCAAAAGAACTAGTGATAATAGCAACCTATATCTAAAGAGCGGAATTGAAGGAAAACATCTAATTGTTGAGATCTTTGTGGATGACATCATCTTCGAGGGAGATGATGAGATGAGCAAGAGCTTTGTAGGACAAATGCAACAAGAGTTTGAGATGTCCATGATTGGTGAGATTAAGTTCTTTATTGGCCTACAAGTCTCTTAGTTAAAGAATGGCATCTTTATCAGTTAGACTAAGTACATAAGAGAAATTCTTAAGACTTTTGGAATGGAGGATTCCAAACCTATTGGAACTCCAATGGTTATAGGTTGCAAGCTATCTAAATATGATGAGGTTGCAGAAGTGAATGAGATACTTTACCGGTCCATGATCGGTAAATTACAGTATGTTGTACATAGCAGACCGGACATAGCACAATTTTTTGGCTTGGTTGCCAGATTTTCTACAAATCCAAAAGAAACTCACATGATGGCAGTCAAAAGAATATTTAGATACGTAAAAGGGACTGATGAGTATGGTCTTTGGTATCCACACAAAGGAAATTTTAGTCTAAGTGTCTTCATTGATTCAGATTGGACTGGAAATATCGATGACAGGAAGAGCACCAGTGGAGGAGAATTCTTTCTTGGAGAAAGGATTGTATCTTGGACAAGTAAGAAACAAAACTGCATATCTCAATCTACAGCTGAGGCTGAGTATGTAGCTACTACAATTAACTGCACACAGATAGTTTGGATCAAGCAACTGCTGGAAGGAATTTAAGAAAAAGTGGTTTGACTGGTAGTGATTCATTGTGACAGCACCAGTGCCATTGACATATCTAAGAACCCAGTGATGCACTCCAAAACGAAGCATATAGCCATCAAATATCACTATCTAAGGGGAAAAGTTCAAGAAAAGGAAGTGGTGTTGGAGTACATACCAACAAAAGAGCAGGTGGCCGATATATTCACCAAGACACTACAGAAGGACACCTTTGACTATCTTACAGGTAAGTTGGGGGTTATGCCCCTCCATTCAGTATAGTAAGCAAACAGGGTTCTACATCAATCTGGTATAATTTCAAGTTTTTCAAATAAAAACAACTAGATTGATGAGTGTGGACTACTTCGATTAGGGGGAGTAGTCTTGTAAGTGTTCAGAATGGAATCTTTGGCATTGTTGTCAAAGGGGGAGATATGTTTAGAGTGTTTGAGAATTGGCAGATATCAGTGATAGGGGGATATATTCTTCACTTAGGGCAGAATGACTGGACTGTTATAGAGATGAAGAAGCGTGCATCTAATTAGCCAAAGTTTGAAGTGTTTGTCATCAATGTCAAAGGAGGAGATTGTTGGATTGTTGGCATTACAAAACCGGTCAATCTAGAAAACCAATATATGTGCTAAGGTTTGTCATTGATGTCCAACACTTACCGATGAAGACACTAACCGATGAAGTGGTATAGGTAGAGTGGTGTTGTTGTTCAGTAAGAAATAGTGAATGGAAACAACATTGGTATTGAATGACCAAATGTTACTTTAGTTCAAGGAAAGATAAATTAAGTCAACTGATCTATCACTCAGAAAGATCAGTCACTCTGGTGGTGGTGAAGTCACAAAAGGTGACTCAGGCAAGGAAACTTGTTTGCTCCAACCAACCGGTATCTCATTGGCAAACAGGGGAGAGACATGATGCTAACACAACAAATCGGCAGCAAAAGCATGAACTGGTAAAGTAAGAAGTGCAGTTACACACCGGTATGATAGAAGGAAGACATGCGATCACCATAAATCTTGGAGCAGTGATCAGCCATTTAGTTGCGGTGGCAAAGAATGAAATGGTAAGCTTGTGTCTACGCCAAATCATTTATTGGTAAATTTAACTTTTAGTTATCATGTAGTCAAGCATGATTACATTCGGATTCTCTGGTTCACATTTATTTGACAGAACATGACTCAGATCTTTCTATCCTTGGGAGATGCGGTGGCAGAACTGGTTGAACACTTGGCAGAATTACTGAAAGGTGCGCAAAGAAAGAGCGAGAGATTTTGATTTGAAATCTTCCAAAATCCTTGATTCATCTGATTGAGGATATGACTGCATGTGTCAACTAAAAATGTATAAAGAGTTTTGGAGCTCTTTTTGAAAGTTTTGATCATGAAATTTGGAACAAGGAAAACTTGTTGAGGGCTATCCAAGGTGAAGAGTAGAGTGAGAGGAAGTGCTAAGAGGTGTTAGCACAGTTGAGTGTATGTGTGAGGTAAATCAACTAAGTGCGGAGTTGACATACAGAGAACCGACTGAGTGCAGAGTCAAAGGATAGAGAACTGGCTGAGTGCAGAGCTAAAGGACAGAGAACCGGCTAAGGAAAGAACCGAAGGACAGAGAACCGACTGAGGGCAAAGCCAAAGGACAGTGGACCAGCAGAGTGCAGAGCCAAAGGTCAGAGGACCGACAGAGTGCAGCGTCGAGGGAGAGGTGACCGACTAAGTGAATAGACAGAGGTGTAAGAAGGGAACATGTATTGTATAGAGAAGACACAATCGGTGTGTATTGGGTGGAATGCATATTGAGAACTAATCAATCTATCACTAGTTAATTCATTCGATCATTTATCTGTTGCTTTCTAAAAACTGCAACATAAATCCCTTAACTGGGTAGACTTTAACAGGTCCCTATTGTAAGATCCCTTAACTGGGTAACATCTCAATTGATGTTCTAAGTCCTCTAACCAAGCTACCTTTAACAGGGTAAAGGCACTAACCGGCCTTGATAAAAATCCCTTAACTAGGTAGCACCTAACAGTGTCTTTGTAATCTCCTAACAGGGATGGATCTTAACCGGGCGTACTCCAGAAAAGTAAAAAATTTGTGAGTTCCTACTCAAACCATGGTTTTCTCCCTATTGGGTTTCGACGAGATAATTCCTTGGTGTCACTTTCAACTTTTCATGCTTGTATATTTTACTTCACTGATTAAGGATATTGTTGGATCTTAGATGTATGAAGAACTAAGATAAAAGTTAAATTGTGAAATTTTGATTAAGTGTTGATTCACCCCTCCCCTCTTAGCACTGGTTGAATGATAAGTGGGTCATGTACGACCATCAAAAAATTAGTTTTTTTTAAACACTTCATTGTTGAATCACCTGCCCACGGTGGCCCACATTTAGAGGGTCTAGAATCTTGAGACTCAACCCACTTGGCTTACTAGTTAGCTTACATGGTGGAATGATGTCATCCAACACACGTCTTGTTTTCTTCATATTTATGGTAGGCAATTGATCATGTACCCTTGGCAGCAACCATGGATTTGCGTAGTGGCAGAGAGGCTTTGGCAACCAACCCTTTCTGCTTTGAGTTTCAAGTTCAAGTTGCTCAACTTCATCACCAAAAGCAAATTGTTGACAACTATACTATGTGTGGAGCTCAAATCAAAGCCATATTTCACTGGCTTAAAGTGAGTGATCATGCATGTAAAGATTTTTTCTTGGCTCTTAGAGAACGTCACTCCTCACCTAGTATCAAACACATCAAGGATGGTCAAACGGTGCTCTTTGAGCTACTATATATTCTTCAAGGTTTTGTTAAACATTATAAGGTGTTCACAATGCAGGGAATTTCCCTTGAAAGAGACCAAGCTTTGTAGGAATGTCTCTTTGTCATTCCTTCACGACTATCTGAATCTCAAAGGGTGTTTTGTGATCAAACACTTACCCTTGAGGATCTCAAAGAGGTCATGTTTTCCCTAGTGGATGATAAAGTACCTAGTTGTGATGGATTCCCTTGCAAATTCTACAAGGCTTTATGGCCTTGTGTTAGCCCAAACCTTCACAAAGTTTACCTGGAAGCTTTTCATTCGTGATCTCTTAGCTAGCTTATCAACAAGGGAAACATAAAATTCATACCTAAGACAAGAGATTCGAAAGATATTTGCAATTGGCATCCCATTACTTTTCTCAATGTCTCTTACACAATCATTGCCAAAGTCGTGGCCCTCAAGATTCACCATCTTCTCCCACAGATTGTTTGTCATGAGCAAACTGGTATCATTAAATCCAAGCTTATCCTGGATAACATTATTGTTGTTTGGGAAAGCATGGAAATGGCTCGTCACTCTAAACAAAATGCCATTTTTATTAAAATTGATTTTGCTAAGGCATATGATTGCATTGAATGGCCCTTTATTCTTGCAATTCTCAAAGCCTTAGGGTTTGGTTCCCACTTCATTCAATCTATGAAAATGATTTTTGGAGCCACTTCAGCTTGCATCACCATCAATGAGCGGTAGTCTTTGGCTTGTGGCTTGTTTAGGTCCTTTCACCGAGGCTTCCTTTTGGTCCCTTGTATGTTTTAGTTGCTGAGGGTTTTGGCTACCTTCTCACTTCTGCTATCTTTGTAGGATGCACCAAGGGAATTTCCTTGCCTGAGTCACCTTCTCAGCTTATCAATGGCCATTTTTTAGATGATTCTTTTCTCACCTTGAATGAAGATGAACATAATGTCTAAGCGGCCCTTCAATGCCTTGACACCTTTTTCTATCTTCTAGTTTGATGATTCAATGGCACAAAACCCAACATTACCAAAAATCCTTTCTCCCAACTCCTCCTTGGATTCTCCAATATGGGTGGAAGTGGATTCAGCATGAGGATATCTTTTGATTTCTGGGCATTCCTCTTACCTTGTAGGAAACTATTGTGGATCTCTAGAATGTAGTTCTTGACCGAATTGAGAAGAAGCTTTCCTTTTGGATTACTAAGCCACTTTCATTGGCTAGTAAATTCTTGATTTGTTCCAAAGTTTTGGCTGCCACTCATGTTTACTAGTCCTCTTATTAGGTTCCTTCAAAGGCTTCATACAACAAATTAGAAAATCTCTTGCAAGATTTTTTGTGGGCTTTGAGAGGTGACCACCATGGTTTTCATCAGGTTGCCTAGGATTTTTGTTGTCTCCCCAAGGATTATGGTGGTCTTGGTTTCCTCTCTACCTAGAAACAAGGTCTTGCCTTGTGTGCCAAATGAGTTATTCATGCCATCTCTACTAATGAGGTCTAGAAAATTCTTCTAAGGCATTGTATCTCTTCAGGTTATCTAGATCATAGGTTGACCTAGAAGGGGATTGGTTCTCAAACCCTCTTTTTAATAAAAGAGGTCATGCATATTCAAGGTACTTTTGTTGCTTGGAGCGTTTGGTGGGCCTAGGAAGCTATTACGCCTTGGCTCTGATGGGATGGGGATAGTTTCAGAGATGGCCTTTCTTTCAACTTGCACAATATTTGGTAGTCACCTCTCATTCAGATTCAAAGGTTCCCTCTGGCCACATTCCTAGATTTCATGCCCTACACTTTCACTAGCATGGCATTTTCACTGCTTGAGATCTTTTTTCTAGAGTTACTATGAATTTATGTTCTTGGGAAGATTTGTAGGCCTAATTTCGCCCCAGCCGACTAGATTGATAGACGTTTGATCTCGTCGTGTTGGTTCTTCCTCTAAATATGCTTCACAAGTTAGGTATCCACTTGGTCAAGCTGTGGTGGAAGGATTTACAATGGTTTCCCAACACCTTCTTCTATAACTACAAACCTAGGCTGGGATAACATTGTCCTATTCCTGATTTGCCTATGGTTCCAACCTTTAATCTCCAATGGCATTTGCATTCCCCTCAGTCTACACATCACAAGTTTCACACTATTTGGTCGACTATTGTTGAGCCTAAGCTGACTCATTTTGCTTGGTGTATTCATTTCCATGGCTTTTTGTTGGGCTCTCACCCATGGAATCAAGGTTTGCCAGACCCTCGCTACCTATTTTGTGGGAACTTGAGACTTTCATTCACCTCTTTTGGTATTACAGAAGAGCCCAACAATTGTGGACATGGATTTATGATTTTTTTGGCCCTTTTGGCCTAAGCCTTTTTCTTGGCATATGATATTGTTGCGTGATTTCTCTCGATTTACCTTTCAGTTCACTCAAATATGGCATGCTTTCAGGATTGGGATCCTATTCACTTTATGGAAAGATAGGAATGTTATTATTTTTTTCACAACTCTCTTGATATTCATGTTTCTCTATTTACTAAATCTCATAATTGTAACAATGTGATGCTTGAGATTCAAGTGCAAGCCAACAAGGTTGCACTTGAGGTGGGACATTTGTAGGAGATTTTGCAACATTAGGGAAACGCTCTATGTATGGTTCCTAGAGTATTGTCAGACCCTTCTATTTTCAATACTCGATCTTCACTTTGTGACAGGTGACACAATCGCAGTTGCACCGCTCGCACAATTCACATTTACAGCCCCCTCACCACCTGTTTGGTGACATAAGAGACTTTCAATGTAGGCATTCTGCCTCTACGCCACATGGTAGCTTTGCTTTTGGGTAGAACACAAGAGGTGTGGGCCCCTTTATTAGTGATGACACTAGTTGGTTGGACACCAATTGGGATTCCAATTGGATGAGCTCATCCAAATGGCTTCCATAGCTATCATTGGCCATTTCTCCGATCAGGAAGGAGACTGAGAAAGAAGAAGATGATGTTTTTGAGAAGGGGTGGTCCCTTTTAGATGATACTCCCAACCCCACTGATCTATGGGATCATAAAGATGAAAAAGATCCTCCACTACCACCATCGGTGTAATTCCCACCAAAATACCCTAGAGAAATTAACCAACTAACTAACAAATAGAGATTTTTTTTTTATATTACTAACTAATGCAACATATACAACTAGAATAATCATATGCATTTAACATCCACCTACTAATTATGCACAAATTCAACTTAAAGCATAATTATAAGAGCACAATACACAAGTGAAAATAAATACAACTCATCAATCAACATTCCCTAGGATATCTCAATGCCATTACTTAAAGTAACTCTAAGAATGTAGCATCATAATCACTACCATAATTCAATACAATCTAATATTTCCAACATTTACTACTTACAATAACATAAGAGAACATCCATCAATTTAACTACCATGAATACATCAAATTATAATACAAATGTCATTAACCCCCTTAGATTCAGTTTAAGAGCACTAATCCAAATGTTCATAATCTCCCATCCTCTTACTTACTAGCAAACCATCATTGATCCATTACTAAACATCAACTACAATATAGCTAATCAATTTCCTTAGGTAATCATAAACATACACATCCAACATAATACTCAATGCATAACCATGCTTGAGAGACAAGTACAATAAGGTACTTACCTCTTTTCTAACTAAGAACACATACTCTATTCCAATCAAGATTAATCCTTTGTCATATTAACATTAAACGTGTATCCAAATCCTTATTTCCATATATGATAAATATCCAAGATCCAAGATATATCATGATCACAACCTATTACATCATTTCTATTACATATGAATACAATATCATCTTACATAAAGATACATAGCTCTCAATCTACAAATACAACTATCTCATGAGTCCTAATTTATAAATGTCACATGAATCATATTACATCAATCTTCTCCAAGAATCCATCTAATAGCCGAGGAGATAAAGAATCCACATCCATGCACAAAAGCATCCAATGAAGAACATCCCAATGGAAGAAAGCATCAAACCACCCAACCATGTGGAACCATAAAGAACCACCCCCTATGCTATGGAGAATGACACAAGGTCTCACACACTCTCTAGACCTAGGCTGACACCTAGCAACCAAAGAGACCTCAACAATACAAACAACACAACTGAAAGGCAATAACATGAGCATCAATCCAAAACTCATCACATGGCTAAATCAAAAGCACAAAAACTCCCAGAGGCTAACCAACAATCATTACATAAGGAACAAGGACACATGTAGGGAAGGGTATCATCACATGTTATCCTCACATAGAAGGGAAATATGTGTGTGTGTACACACATCAGGATCTCCACCTGGCACTACGAGATCTCCATCCATCACCGTGATAGACATGTGGAACCGTCTCAACCTATGAAAGAATCAAGGGAGTTCGGTTTACCATCTTCACGGTCTTTCCAAGATCATCCTAAGTCTTCACTCAAGGGCTATGAGGTGGGGTACCAAAAGATCCATTTTATTATCTTGTTTAGATGAATCCTATTTACCCAACCTATCTAATTAATTATTTTGGTTATCACTTATTTAAATCAAGAAAACCTCCAATGTGTTCCTTGTGGTCTATACTTTAAGCATCCTTACAAGGAATCTCTTGGTAGCCTATTCTCTCATGACCCTAACCATCACATGGAAGCCCACTCCCCCTAACCATGTTCCAAGACCTTAAGGTAACCACATACAAAAACAACAACAAGGAGGCTCATACAAATATATTCCACAATAACATCCATACAAGGATACATATAAATATGCAAATCCAATCAATAGCAAAAAGCCATAATGCCAACATATAAACCAAGAGCCTAATCAATAATCAATAAACAAAAGCAAGGCATAAACCCTCTTGCTCATCCAAAGTCAATGCATTCCTCAATAGTAAGACACAATCATCTTGCTGGAGTCATAAACAATATATCCCTTAACAACAAGGCACACATCATCTCGTTGGAGCTTATAACATAATCAAATATCCAATCTAAACCATAAATCAACTTAGAAAATCACAATGATACTGAAAATAGCCGCTGGTACAAAGAAAAGATCAAGAAAACTCAACTCGGGAGATCAAAATGACCAAAACACCAAAGACAAGGTAGATTAGCACTTTTGAAAAATAGTATAGCGCATTACATAACAGTTTAGCGCCTTTGCCCAATAGTTTAGCACACACAAATAATAGTAGAATGCTTTCACCAATTGCTGCAATGCATTTGAGAAACAGAACTGCGCATATGCCATGTAGATTAACACATTTATCAAATCCTATGATGCATATACTTATTTCTACAACGTATTCACTGAATTAGCACATTTGCCAAATGGGGTAGCACATTTGAAAGAGAAACTCAAGAAATAGAAACATAGAATTACGACAATGCCCAGAAAATATTAAGCATATAAAATGACACGATAATCAACCCATAATGGATGCAACAAGAGATAAAAATCAAGAAAATTGCAAACAAATAAATAAAGGTTCCACTAGGACAAATCAACATTCCTCCTCCTGACATCGACAACACACAGGTACCTCTATGAGTCGCAGAACAAGGCAATAAAAAATCTCCAAATCAACCAATGTCCACTACTAAAATACTCCCAAGGTACAAACAAAGCAACTCCAAGGATTATCCAAGCAATCACAGTCGTTTCACAGAAATACATAGAAGGATGGAATAAATCCATTCACATCAGTCACATAAGAAATATATTTATAAAAACCATAGAAATACAATAATTCCCACTTATTTTAAGATAATAAGACTCTATAAATAATCTTACAAGAATATCAATTTCTTCCAATCTCGTAGACAATATTTTCACAGTTGCAGAGAAAACGATCTTTTCAAATCAAAATGCAAGAAGGTAAAAATCCCCAACCTAGAGTATTGAAGTTATGGCAAATGAAATCCGAAGAAGAGTGACCAAGCCACAACTAGCCAAGCCAAATCCAAGCTCCAAGAAAATTGAAAAACAAATCCTCAACAAAACAAAAATTTCTTTTGGAAGCCAAAAACACCTGACAAAAACTCAGAATGAAAATTTTTCTATTAAAAAACTATGCAATATCTTGGACAATCAAAATAATCGATAATATAATATTTCTTACCAACCATACCCAAATTTGAGGTAAGAAAATATAAAATAATATTATTTAACTTACCCAAATCTCTCAACCATTAATAAAATAGGGTAGGTAGGATAAATAATAATTTAATAATCCAAATGGGTTAAAAGAGATTAAATAATAAGAACAAACCAATAGTAAAAGAGGGTAGGTAGGTAAAATAATTAAATAAATAAATAAAAAGGGATAAATAGTAAAAATAAACCAAATACCAATAAATAAATAAATTGTAAGCACAAATAAATATAAACATCCAATTAAATCCATTAAATAAAAAAATAAATAAACAATTAAATAATATTATCTCACAAACACAACTCCCAAAAAGGCCAATCATAACAAGTGGTAAGTAAATAAATAATAACAAATAAATAACCAATAAAGAGATAAGCCAACAATAAATAATAAAGAGAACAGGTAAACTTGCGATTGAGATTCCTGATTTGGTTATTGACCATAGTATCTCTTTAATGACTCTTTCTCTGGTGGGGAAATTTGTTGGACCCCGACCTACTATTGAGGATGTTAGATCCTTTGTTAAGAGAAAATGGAGAATGAAAGGACAGGTTGAAGTCTCTACCCTGCCTAGAGGCTTTTTTGTGTTCTCCTTTTCATGTGGGGAAGATCTAGAAGCGGTGCTAAGTGGTGGCCCCTGGATGTTTGGTAAATCCTCTCTTTCTGTTAGAAAATGGTCCCCTAATATGGAACTCAATGACTCTTTTTTTGAATTTGCTCCGGTGTGGGTTAGGTTGCCTGGGCTACCATTGGAATACTGGGTGGAGGATGTTTTCTCAGGAATCGCTAACTCCTTTGGGGAGCTTGTTGCGATAAACCCAATGACCGCAACTCACAAGAGATTGGTGTATGCGCGCATCTGCGTCAACATATCATAGAAAATGGGTCTCCCAAGTACTATTGACATAAACTCCAAACTTGGGTTATGGGAACAAGCCATTGAATTTGAATCTCTCCCTTTTGTGTGCTTCTCTTGCAAAAAAGAAGGTCACTGGGCTAAGGCTTGCCCCAACAACCCTAAAAGACTTGTGATGAAAGAAAAAAAATTCACAAATTGGTTTGGAAAGAAAAAAATAACAACAAAGACTGCAACAAGTCAGAAGAAAAAAGTGGAAACTTGGTAAACAAACCAGAACATTTGAAAGTTGATTCCACTAACCCTCCTAAAGACCACCCCCTGAAGGGGAACAAAAAGAATGAAACCAAGGAGTTTGAGATCAAAATAGGCAATACCTTTGAGGCTCTTCAGTCACAGGAGAAGGAGAATGAAATCAGCGCAGAGACACTTGAAGATGGTGAGATTGAGGATATCACTCACTTTCATCCTGAGGATCTACATGAACCCATATCAAAGAAAGAAGAACCCTATTTAGGGGAAGAGCTTCAAGAATAGGAAATAGAAATGGGAAGGAGTAACAAGTTTGGGTCGCCACAAGCAAACTTAAATGTTTTATTCCAGAATATAGAAGTAAATATGACCACTTCATCCCAGAAAAAAGAAGATCTATGGAGCAACATGCAAGATGAATCTAGAGCAGAACAACAAGAAGAATACACAACAGGAAATGGAAAGAAAATTAAGACCAAGAAGGCAGGAGGTCCCAATGGAGTAAAAACCAGAACCAGATCTAAGGCTGATTTTGGGGCCTCAAGATCCCCACCAGGACGCAAAACTATGAAATGGCATAGGGACCAGGAGAGTAAGAAAAACATAGCTGATGGAAGGCAGCGAACTATCAAGGAGTCCTGCCCCCAGGCTTCCAAATGAAAGTAATATCTTTGAACATCAGAGGCCTAAATGATCTCAATAAACAGGATATATTAAGGAACCTTATTCGAGATCAAAATCCGGATATTATCCTGGTTCAGGAAACCAAAATGAGTAAAGAGAAAGTGGAGAAATTAAAGTTTTTCAAAAATGGAGGGGTCTGTGGCAGTAGCTCGAATGGAGCCTCAGGAGGGGTTGCTATATTCTAGAATAAAAGCACAACCTCTGGAGATATGATAGATGTCGATGGCAATATTTTATCCCTAAAAGCTAAAAGCATCTTTGATGGTAAGGAATTTGTTATCACTAATATCTATGCCCCTAACTCCAAAACTGCTAGAAGTAAATTCTGGAATAAAGTTCAGCATAAAAGGAAAAAATTCCCTATGCACAGTTGGGTTGTGATGGGAGATTTCAATACTCCTCTGCAAGACATAGAAAAATTTGGAGGTAGTCAAGCTCAACTAGATAGCGGATCTGACCTGATGGACTTTATTAATGACAATGCTCTCATTGATTTGGATCTCAACGGGGCTTCCTACACTTGGTCTAACCGAAGAGATGGTGATGATCTCATCCAGGTAAGACTTGATAGATCCCTTCTCTCTAATGATTGGATTCTTTATCATAGTTGCTCCCTTTCTGTTATTAATAGAATTGGGTCAAATCATTATCCCATTTCCTTTGTTGCTGAGAACTCTAAGAATAATCAGAGATTCCCTTTTCGTTTCGAAAAGATGTGGACCTCCCACCCTAATCTTGAAAAATTCATTGCTGAATGGTGGAATCTTGATGTTAATGGAACTGCCATGTATAAAGTTGCCAAAAAACTTAAAAATATCAAAACCAATATTAAGACCTAGAACAAGAAGGTCTTTGGTGATATCTTTGATTCAAAGAAAAAATTAAAGGAGGAATTGGACCAGATACAAAATTCAATCCAGGAAGAAGGCTACAAAAAGTATTCCAAAGCCATGGAAGATAAGGTCCTAGGCAACATCCACAACATTATTTCTAGGGAAGAAATATATTGGAGATAGAGATCTAGGGCTATATGGCTGAAGGCAGGGGACAGAAACACTAAATTTTTCCACATGACTTCTCTAAAACATAAGGCTGCAAATAGAATCACAAGACCGACTGTTGAGAACAACACTCTTCTTAATAAGGATGAAATCAGGGATGAAGCTGCTAGATTCTTCAAGCAGCTCCTTTGTAGTAACAAGGACATTGATCAGACCCATCAACTCAATTTGGTTAATATTATTCCTAAGATCATTAACCCTATTCAGAATAAGGCCCTTACTGCTATCCCGTCTGCTAGAGAAATAAAAAAAGTTGTCTTCTCTTTTCAAGGGGATAAAGCTTCGAGCCCTGATGGTTTCCCTATGTTCTTCTTCCAAGAATTCTGGCATATTGTGGGGGAGGATACGGTTAATGCGGTTAAAGAATTTTTTGGATCCAGAAGAATCCTTAAGGAATTGAATTCCACTTTTATAGCCTTAATCCCCAAAGCTGCTGGGGCGGATTCTATGGGAAAATTTAGGCCAATTAGCCTATGCAACTCTTTCTACAAAATTATATCCAAAGTTTTGACCACTAGAATTTTGGCGGTGCTTCCTTTCATCATATCTGAGGAGCAGAAAGACTTTGTTCCTGGTAGGCAGATCCTGGACTCAATCATTCTTGTTCGTGAGAACATTCATTCCCTCAGTGCTGCTAAAAAAGAAGGTTTCTTGATAAAGCTGGATCTAGCAAAGGCTTATGATAGAGTTGAGTGGGATGTTCTCTTTAAAATCACGGGGGCTTTTGGTTTTGATGATAAGATTATCAAAATAATTAGAGAACTAATCACTACTCCTATGTTCTCTATTTTGGTTAATGGATCTCCAACAAATTTTTTTTAAAACTTCAAGAGGGCTAAGACAAGGAGATCCCATATCTCCTATCCTTTTTACCATTTTGGCTGAAAGTATGAGTAGATTGATTCATAAGTTGAAACAAAGAAAAACTATCAAAGGTCTTCAACCTTCCTCTGCCAATGTTTTTTGCACTCATCAACAGTTTGTTGATGACACTATCCTCATGGGATATTCTTCAGTCAAGGAGGCTGATGCCTTCAAAACAGCTCTCAACTCCTATGCTTTGGCAACTAGTCAGCAAGTTAATTGGGACAAATCGGCTATGTACTTCCTCAATACTCCGGTCATAAGACAACAGAAAATTGCTAACATTATTGGGTGCAAAGTGGAAATGCTCCCTTCCACCTATCTGGGCCTTCCTTTAGGGTTGGCTCCCCCAAATTCCTTCTGGAATATGCTCATTGATAAAATTAATAAGAGACTTGTTGGATGGAAAGGCTCAATGTTATCTCAGGCTGGGAAAATGCAGCTCCTCCAAGCTACTCTTCAAAATCTCCCTGTTTATGCCCTCAGCCTGTTTGGTATTCCGGCTAAATTTGCTGAAGCTATGGAAAGAATCCAGAAGAGATTTTTATGGTCAGGAGTGGAAGAAAAAAAGAGAATACCTTTGATTTCCTGGGACAAAGTGTGTAGACCAAAGAACAAAGGAGGGTTGGGGATTAAAGTTATAAAAACCTTTAACAAAGCTCTTCTTGCCAAGTAGTTATGGAGAGCCTATGACACTAAGAAAGATTGGAATCAAATTTGGTTTGACAAATACATTTAGAATCAGACTATCCAAGGAATCCTTAACTCTGAAGATATCCTTGCTAGATCCTTCATCTGGAATAGTATTACCAAATCCATAAAAGTTACAAAAGATGGGGCTGGATGGGTCCTTGGAAAAGGTGACAAAATAAGGTTTTGGGAAGACCCCTGGATGAAGAATGAAGCCCTTTATGATCAAAACAACAGTCAAATTATTGAAGAGTGTAAAAGGAGGTTTGGGATTATGGTATGCGACTATTGGAAGGAGAATAAGTGGGTTAGACTTGATGAAATCCATTCTAGATTTTCCTCTCTCTAGAAGGAGTTGCTGTCCTTTTCCCCTAACAAAAGCCACGATGATGTTTTCCTCTGGAAAAGTGATCCTAAAGGTGAATTTACGGTTGCTTCTACCTATAAAAACACTTTCTCTCAAACCAGCAATGCCATTTGGAGCAAAGTTTGGAACAACATCCTGATCCCTAAAGTCAACATTTTCTTTTGGCTTGCTTCTCATAATAGCACCCTTACTCTTGACAATTTAATCCGAAGGGGCTTCAAATTCCCTAATAGATGTGAGCTTTTTCAGAAGGAGGGGGAATCAGTTGATCACCTATTTTTTCACTGCTCCTTCACCTGGGATATTTGGTGCAAAATGTGGGAAAAATGAAAAATTAACTGGTTCATGAACAAGAGCATCAAGGATATCATTTGGCAATGGAATTTTCCTATCAAATGTTAAATCATCAAGAACCTGTGGTCTTTGACCCTCCCCATGATATGCTGGGGCATTTGGAAAGAAAGGAATAACAGGATATTTAGGGAAGTTAAGTGTAATACTCAGGTTGTCTTTGAAAAAATATGCAGGGCTATAAAGGAGAACATCAACATTCCTCACAAGAATAATCAGCAATGGGCTACTATTGATATTAATGATATGGAAAAAGACATCCTTACTGAAGGGAACCTAATACATAAGGTCTACAGATCGGACAATAAGAAGAAGAGAGATAACATTGTATGGAGGTTTCCTGATTATGACTAGATAAAGGTTAATTTTGATGGGGCGGCTAAAGGGAACCCTAGAAAGGCTGGTGGAGGGGGAGTTATTAGAAATGCTCAAGGAATTTGCATTGCTTCTTTTGCTTCCCCTTTTGGAACCCAAAATAACCATGTGGCTGAAGCTCTGGCAATGCTAAAGAGCCTCCAGCTAGCTCAGGAATTCAAATTCAAAAAAATTTGGCTCGAAGGGGACTCTTTAAATATCATACAAGCCCTTAAAGGTACTAGTTTTGTTTCTTGAAATATTGCCAATGTTATTAAAAATGCTAAAGATATTCTAAATAACTATGTTAGCATTATTATAACTCATACCTTTAGAGAGGGCAATAAGGTTGCGGATATCCTTGCCAATGAAGGGGTCAATTTGGAGAAGGACGTCAAATACATAGGAGAAAATCACATCAAACGGGAGATTAAGGAGCAATTATACTTTGATCGCCTCAATGGATCAAGCTAATATCATGATTGATTTTTGGGGAATGAGTACCAATGATAGATTTTGGGGGCAGATTAACTGTCAGATGATGAGTGTTTCTCGGCATCATAACCAAGATCATATGTGTGCGAAAGATAATAGTAATAATAGTTGGGTTTGTGTGGACATGAGTAGCAATCTCAAAACTGCGAAAGAGTCTTTACACGAGGAAACCAGAAATAACAAGTCTTCAGAGCTTTATCCGCGGATTGAGAATTGTAGCAGAGGGTATCTTTACCTAGAAAGCAGAATGGGAGGTAACCTAAACAGGAATGAGCCTTCAGGTTGTGAGAATTGGAAGAGCGAAAGAAAGGTTTGGAGAAGGCTCCATAGACACAACTTCACTGATTATATGGAGAAGCTCCATGGTAGTAGAAACTTTGTGTCTCACGGTTTCGCTAAAAGCTGGAGCAACAACAGGGCTACCCTGTTTGGGGAAATTTGGCAAATCGATGAAAATTTGATTGCGGAGGTCACGAGACTCAAGATGGAGGGGACAAAATTCTATAGGGATAGGAAGTATGCCGCTAAGGCTTTCAAAAATTTCCCAAAGACGGAGGACAAGAAGGGCAACCTGGCGAAGAAGGACAACATATCATACTACACCCCCCAACAGGTAAAACCTTTCTGGCAAAAAGTTCTTAGGGCTTTAATGGAATATTTGACCATGGATGGCAGATTTATGAAAATTTATAACTATCATTTCGCTATCTTGAACCACTTCTGCCATGGGGCTAAAATATCCTTGCCCTTCTATTTAGCCTCCTCTCTAAACGAGAGCCTTGCCGACCATGCCAAAAAGCCTAGCTCCTATCCTTTAGCGCACCAGGGACTCATTCTGCTTATTTATGAACATATTAAGGATAAGGCTAGGGCTACCAAGGATGATCCTTTGATCATCAATGCTCAGATATTTGAGAAATGCATAGATTCTGATTCGAATGGGGAGCCCAGCACCCCTACTCATAAAAAAAGGAAGGTTGAAACCGAGCAGGAAGAAAAGGATGTGCATTGTGATGAAGAAGAGGGATAAGGACACTGATTCTGAAATGGAGCCTAACAAGGAGGAGAATTATGGGGAAGGGGAGGAAGGGGGAAATTATGAGAATCTTCACTCCAACCCTAAGGGCTCAGAAAGTGAGAAAGAGGCTCTGAATCCTAAGGAGGGCGAAAACCCTAATACTGAGGAAACTGAACAAAGTAAGGACTCTGCGGATACCATCCTGGACACCGCTCGCAACTGCACCCTTGAATTCTTCAATTTTCAGAAGTGGGTTGTTGAAAACATCACCAGCATGCAGGGTAAGCAAAGGGAGCTGGAAGATAAGATCAATAAGTTGATTAAGATGTCTGACTCTGGGAAACAGAACGAGGAGACGGAAAACAGTGAAGCGGAGGAGGAAATAGAAATGGAGGACTGGCTAGAGAAAGATCTGATAAAAGGCGACCTGAAACATTTGGAGGACGTTATTAAAACCATGAAAGAACAGGTGGAGGAGGACAAAGACAACGTCAACGCCCGGATGGCCCGAAATGAGAAAGCATTGAAAAGCCTTATGAACCACAGCCTCCAGGTCCTTAAAGTCTCCTCCTAGAATATGAATGCGCTGGTGAATCATCTGGAAAAGAAAAACTAGGAGAAGAACCTGGTAATTATAGAAGATGCTCCAACTTCCAGCCTAACCCACCAGACCCCTAGGCGCAGAACCAGGCAGACTACTGCTGAGAAGGACACGAAAATGAAAGAGAGTCAGATTGCTCAGGAAAACACCGACTTGAGGGAAGCGGCCAAGGCAATGATGCTCTTGGTGCAGAATGCAGAAGAAACCATGAAGACTTTTTAAATTTCTTGTAATGCTAGGCTTGGGGTCAATTTCTTGCTGGCCTCTTGTTGTCCTTTTCTCTGATGCTGGTTTTTTTGCTTGTCTTTTGCAGCTGTTTTGTTTTGTTTCTTTCTTGAATATCTTTCGAATGTAATTGGGTTTCGGGTCCCTTAAAACTTGTTTTTACTTAATCAAAAACAATAAATAATAAACAATAAACAAATAATTAAATGTACGGATAAATATAAATGCTCCAACAAATATAATTTAAACTCAATACTATAAATATCTCCCACATACATATAAAATTAATAAATAAATAAATAATCTTTCATGCATAATGATAAATGGCAAATATTATGATTCACAAAATAACATTAATAAATAATAATCCTCAATAATTAAATTACACAATAATATCTAAATATTAATGTCATCCATTAATTTAATTTAATATTTAATAAACTATATGAATCAATTAATTGTTAATTAATAAATAATCACAACTTCCACAAGGCAACCCATCATAGGGTTGAACAACATACCACACAACGCCTATAAAACGACTCAAGTTAAGACACTAAACTGACAAGGTATCAACTTAAGCCTAGAGTGTGTAGAAGGAACTCATGTCACCTTTGATCAACTTGTCATTGGGATAAAGACACAATTAGACCTATAAGACTAGGTGGAGTTGATGTCTAGTACCTGCAAACCTGCATCCACCAGTATCCACGAGACAACATATACATTGCATATATCATAAATAATTAGACAAGTGAAGAGAATTGCAACATCATATCATGCTCGCATTGAGTGATATGACATCGTCTCTATCACAAATACAATAGTAAGACAATCACAACAATCACTTCATCATCTCATCCGATATAATCATGAAATGGTGTTAGCACTAACAAGATACCATCGTCACCATAAGCAATATAAATCACACATGTATAATAATGCATATAGATCACCAAATATAAGTCCATCCATCATAATAATCTATGATGTATCATCATCCTCATAAATTATAGTGTATCATCTATCAATATGAAACATCTAAGATAAATCATCATAGGATATAAACATGAACCATGTGTCCTAACTAGTGAAATAACCATGAAGCTAATCATTCACCTATCTTCAATAATCAAACTAGATCATAGAGTCAACATAGTCATCATAATGAATCTACCATTGTCAAAGAGAATATCAATATTAAGAATGAAACAAGAGGCATCATAAACATGAACTAATCTAAAAGTGTTTATCACATCCTCTCATAAGGGATGAATTGGGGAGGACCACTATAATCGGTCACTACCTTAGCCGCTTGGTGACCCTTTCTTGTGTTTTTGTTTCTAGGTGTTGCCTGTGTTTTTGTTTAAAGTTATTTTTTTTGGTGCTGCCTGAGTGACTCTCGAGGAGTGATCTCATATCCTCCTACCCTTTCTTGTGAATAGTGTACCTTTAAATCTTTTAATGGAAATGCCTATTCATAAAAAAAAAATGCATAGTCAAATTTAGATGTCTACATTAACTAGTGGGATTGGCATGAGTGATTTAAATTAAGTATTACCTTAGTGTTTTAGTTGTTAGGATGACTAACTCTCATGAAGTGAATATTTTGAACTCATGAAATTGGTGTGTAATAATATACTCAAAGATTGATATCCTTTATAAATTTAATCACAATTTTTTTTTGTTATATTACACGTTTCGTAGACTTTTCCATTTCTTGATGTTGCATGACAACAATCTAAGGACATTCATGATCATAGATGCATTGAGATCTTACATCTTAACAAAGTGATCTTACTACATACAAATTTATGCCAAGGGACAATTCCTCTAGGAAGATTTGATGCAAAGAAAACATCAACTCCCTATACAAAATGACACTTAGGATCTTTTTACTTAATCCAAGCATACATTTGTGACAAGATGCAAATAGGCCAACAAAATGAAATATAATATTGATGGTGATGTTATCAAACACGAGGGATGATTTCAAGGGGTTGAGATCAAGTGTTTTTTAAACCATTGGGTTCTCATTGAGGAGACTAAGTTCAAGTCCCCAAAGTGACAACTAAGGTAGAATTCTAAGTTGAGACTCTCGGTCTTCCATTATTGGCTTCTAGTGGTAAACTTTGTTATTTAAATTTTAAAGCTCATAGAATATATAAGTATTGCATCGCTCATAAGGAGCTTATTATTGGTATCAACTAGCTCATATGTTTGTTTGAGCTATATTTGTGTACTAGCTAAAATATTAAACATGAGATGCACAATGTTGCCCAAGGTTCTTCACATAACCATTTCTCATGTTGCTTGGATTAATACCATGCATACAATACGCTCTTTCAAAATTGCCTCCTTCAAATGGGGAGTTCATCAAATAGATGTGAAATGTGCATTTGATTTTTAGTGGGATGGAAAAATTCCTATTGTTTCTACGTTGAAGAAATCTCTATATTGGCTCAAGCTAGCCTCTTGAGCATAATATGAGGAAAATTCATATTTTTTCTTTTCTTATAATTTTGATTGTTGTAAGGAGGCTATAATTTATATGTTGCGGAGATTATGATCTCTATGTCTACTAAAAGCATCCTCATTATTGTATTTTATGTTTACAATCGTTATCAAAGATTGTCCTCTCATTTTTTAAATAAAGATTAAACTACAATTTTTATGTTTAATTCTCTCATATAATTAAACAAAATAATATGCTAATGGAGACAAGAAAATCAGGAACAATATGGTTCTCATTCTCAGATAAAATAATCACAAAGTGGATTGAAGGGGCCTTTGTAGTCCATGAATCTTGCCATAAATAAACCTGGGTTCCCACTTTAATAAATCATATGGGACAATCTTGAATGATATACCTAGTGAGATTTGACCATGGGACCCATCACATATCCAACCAATAATACAAAGAATATGTTAAAGTCATTCTCTAGCAAAGGTAATTCTAAGTATTTTTGAACCACAAACCAAGTTTTGTCCACTATGTAATATTTTACTTGTTCTTAAAATATTTATTGTCCACTTGCATGAGCTTTTTGCTTCGAAGAACATTCTATCTTTCATGTTAAGAATCCAAGAAAAACTATGTTAAAATTTTTAAAAAATAAAAAAATAAAAATAAAAAACCCACTTGGATGAATAAAATAGAATATAATTGAGAAAGAACATTCTGTCTTTTATCTTAAGATTTGAATGGAGAACATTCTTTCTTTCATATTAAGAATTGAATATTTCACAGTTACTTTATATTATTCCAAATATTTATATTGTAGGAGATGAAAAAAAAGAAGAATAGAATATTGTGTAAAATCACACAATTTCACTTCACTTTTTACTGTTGATATCTTTTGCTTTTGTTGACATTTTTCAATAAAAGATAAAATATAAAAAGTAAGCCACGTTATAAGCTGTTATTTTGCACCATATTCATTATAAATAATTAATAATAATAAAAATTTAAAAATTCAATTTTGCGGCTACTAGACAATTTTGTTTTTTTAATATTATTTAATTTTCTAAAGTGAGACGTGAGTAGATTCTTTGAATGAAGAAAATATATGATATTAATGAGAACATAGACTATAGCATTCAACACAATAATTATTATTGAATTTATTTTATTAAACTATTGGTATTAGAAATAATAATTAAAAAATTAAAAAATTATTGGCATGCTTAAAGGTGTTTTGATTATAGTAGCACATGGATGCTTGTCAAGATATGTTTTATAATATTTATTTCATTTATTAAATTATTGATTTGGAGAAATTTGGAGTAATGAGAGATTTGTTATTATGATGAAAGGATCTACTTTGTTTTATATTTTGGATACCTTATTAAGGAATTTTTTAAAGTTGAAATTAATGAAATGTTTATTTTTATTCTAAATAAAGAATTTATTTTTTTGGGATGAGAATATTTGATAGGTGGCATTATTTTAAATGTTTTAAGATTAATTTTAAACTATACATAAACTAAACAAAATCTAACATATGTGGCGTGCATGTGTAGACTGAGAAAGAGGAGATAATGATGCTACATTATTAATAATTTTAATATGGAATATGTTTTGAGTATATTATTATTATAAAATTAATATTTAATTTAAAAATAATAATATTACATTTTTGGGGGGAGTGGATTTAATCCTTATGTCGTTTTCAAGAGCATTTCAATATCAGTACACCACAATCCTCAAATGTTAATATAATTTTTTATTAATTTAATTGATTTTTAAAAATAGTAAGTTTTTAAATTATTCTAATTCTCATATAAAAAATGCTTTTTAAATAAAATATGTAATAAAATAAACTTTTATTCAATTAAAACTATTGGTTGATAATATTTAAAATAATAATAATATTTAAATTATCATTAATTATTTAATATCAATTTTTTGATAGTGTGAATGGTTATCAAATTTTATAATTACAATTATATATAAAAATATATTAGTAATAAAAAAATTAAAAAATATTTTAAACATATAATTTATAATTTAAATATACATCATGTTTTTAATATTTAAAATTTTATTAATCAAAAAATAAATATAAAGAATAAAAAGTTTAAAATTGTAAAGCATATATTATTTTTTATTTTCACAAATGATGTTTATATGTTAAATAGGCATCTTAAAAATATTATTAACATATTATTTATTTATTACTTTTAATTGTAGGGGAGAGGATCAAGTAGTTGAGCGTCCTAACTTTAGGCCTCTCAAATTTAAAATTTTTAAATCATTTGGAAAAAATTACAACTTATTTGACAAGTCTCTTGCTTATAACAAAGGTTTCAAGTCCAAATCATCAAATATGATGCCATATTAGCATGTATTTTGTTGAGATATTAAAAAAGGTCCAAAAAAAAAGTTAAATGGGTAATTGTTCACTAAGTCATATTTTATTGGCTCGTTGATGTGACATCACATCATTTGTTGTTTTTTAGATCTAAGGAATACATTTCATTTGATTATTGGTAATCATGATCAATACTAACAATTTTGAAATCACAACTATGAGTGCAATGTTATTGAAAATATTGAACATTAAACCAACAAATGCTATAACAACTATTAGAACATGCTCAACTGCTAGGTCTTCTCCCTATGTAATTTAGAATATTATATAATATAATAAAAAATGTGTATTAATCACTTAATAAAACTTGCAAGAGAAATAAATTAAATAAGTGATTGGAAACATTACTGATTAAAATTTAACACACAATTAAACTCAAAAATACTCATTTTTAATATAGAAAATACAAATATTTAAGAATGAAATCATATTGATAATGGTAGAGAAGAAATGAATATCATTTATGAATTCATATTTTACTAAACATGGGGTTAAATTTGCAATAATTATCAACTCAATATTGACCTTCAAGTCAATGTGTCTTTTGTCTATTGGTGAAGTTAAATGGTTTTAAATTAGTCTATTAGGGACAAAGATTATCAGTTAAATATAAACCTTCAAGTCAATGGGTCTTTTGTCTACTAGTGAAGTTAACTGATTCTAAATGAGCCTATTAGGGACAAAGATTATATGTTCAATATTGACCTTCAAGTCTATAGGTCTTTTGTCTACTGGTGAAGTTAAATGGTTCTAAATGAGCCTATTGGGGACAAAGATTATCAGTTCAATATATTGATCTTCGAGTCAATGGGTCTTTTGTCTACTAGTGAAGTTAAATGGTTCTAAATGAGTTAATTAGGGACAAAGATTATCAATTCAATAATAAACTTCAAGTAAATGGGCCTTTTGTCTACTGATGAAGTTAATGGTTCTAAATGAACCTATCAAGGATCAAGTCTTGTTGAGTGCAAGACATCGACATCATAATCATGCCACACGTTACTTTGGCCAAATCGATGTCCCTCGATCCTTAACTCTCAACAGAAAAAACCCCAAAATACTAATGGAAGGCTATTGTGTCATAATCGATATGTTGCCCCCTATTATCAACTATAGCCCTACTCTATCTTGGAGGTGGTGGTTGATCATTTTTTGAGATTGTGGTGGATAAATAATTGTGGACATAAGAATTTCTAGGTTACAATGTTTTCGGAAAAGAGATACTCTCTCTCTCTCCGTTTGAGAAACAATGAGCATGACTAAAACGGCTATACATAATAATCTATTGACAAATCCATATACTCTGATTGAAACTGGAGGTTTCAAAACAGGTAGCTACTGACCCACTAGATGATTTTTTAATAGACTTTTGAATACATTAACAATAATTGGAACATGGGATCCCTTTCACTATATATGATTGCAATGAAAGAGAAATGGCGTAAGCAGTGATGAAAGAGCAGAATGCATAGCTCATAACATAATATAGGCCATGTCATTGTAGTAGGTCGTCTAGTTAACTTAGGGAAGAAATCAAAATCAATCATAAAATTAATAGCAAGTATACAATTCCGTGCCCAACTAGACAACATAGCATGACAATAAAGGTAATAGTGATGTAACTTCTTGTTCATATATTTATTTATTAATTTTCCATTGACCACTATGAGCTTTTCACGTGTATAAATCTTCCCCCTTAAGGAACGTATATAGGTACTATATTAATATATATACTACATGTCTATTTTCTAATTATTATATTTATTAAAATCACTATTTTATAGTCCATACAAAGCTAACTAAAACGACTTAAAGTATAATTGGATAAATTTCATGTGGATGTCAATAAATTATTTTTGTCTCGCTAATGTCCACGTCATAGAAAAAAGACCCATAAAAATACAAATATTTGATCCTAGGAAATCCATTCGATAAGGTGGGATGATGGGCATGGATGTGTCTAAGTCTTCATTCACTTGTACGAATTTGATTCATAGATGTTTATTTAATTATATATATTTGTTTTTTTATATGAATATAATAAAAAAATAAAAATAAATGCTGAGTATGATGTTTTTGGTTTCACTTGAAATGTTTTTGAATTGGAGTTAGTGAGGTCACAAACGGGGACCTCACAATGCTAAGGTTCAAACCCAATAGCATATTTGGCTCAGCTAAGACACAGGGCCACAAACACAATGGTCCAACAGAGGTTTGAACCTTGATGATCACAACAACATCACCACTTAACTAACACACTATGTGAAAAATATTAATATATAATAAAAAATATCATTTACTTCAAAGATTGAATTACTTACACATGTGTGCATGACAAGATCGTGTAGTACATCATAGTGTATATATTCTTTTGTATCTTTTTTAACAATAGATTTACATTGTTGAGCTTTACAATATGGTGCACAAGTATTTTTTTATCTAATTTGTGTTTCTTTGTTTATGCTTTTCATTGTCCAATGGCAGGAACATATGAATAAGTTGACTGGCACATAATGAGTATTAAAAATGTTAAACAATTGTATTAGATGAAAAAAAGTCCACAAAATTAGCACCTAACAGAAAATTGACGAATAGAATGAAAAACTAACAATGTCATAGTGCATTCATTGCAAACTCTATGGACAGGATTTTTTTTATTGATGGTTCTTTTAATTTTATCATTGATCTATTTTTTTAATCTATTTTTTCTCAAAGATATAATAGTAACTCTAGAAAAAATGAAAGTGTGGAATTGTTACATTTCTTTTCTCAATTTATTTATCAATTCACCAAACAATATTCAAAATAAAAGTTTTAAACTTGCACCATTAAAAGCAATAGTATCAACTATCAACTACCAAAATAGGGATCATGTTGCATTAAATGACAAGTTCAAGTAGTACTAACCATTGTCGAGTGTTTTTGTATCTGCTCATGCTAACCACATCCCAAGTGGTGCTTTTAAGTGAAATATGTGCACCAAGAATAATATGGGTGAAAACTAATTACAAATTAAAATACAAAATCGGACCCTTCCTTTTCTAAAATCCCTTAAATTATACTTTCATCTCCATTATCACTTGTAGTCAATAATTGTGACATTGAACCCCATTTTGGCTTTAAATTTTTGCAAGGTGATATCTCATCTTGTTTATATATCCATGAACATTCTCACTATCAATGTTGAATATACATGCTTGTTTTTAAGAGAGATGTGACCACCTCCTTGCTTGTAAGAGAAATATGTCTTTTGATATGGGTAATAATCTTTGTTCAAACATGGATATGAGAACTCTTCTCAAATTCCCTTTTGTAGAAAATATACCCAAAGGAATGGTGGACATCATTCTTAGTACATCTAGAAACATCTTAAGAGCACCTCAAATTAATCCATCAGAAACCATGTCAACAAGGTTAGGTGGCAAGTATATCGTCACACTCATGACCTAAATTTGATGGACTTATGGTCGCAGTTAGATTTTTTTTTATAAAATACAATCAAAATTTTAAAAAGATTGTATTACATGGAAGGGATAAATATATGATGCACCCACCAACAACCCCAGGGAACTTACACTAACAACCTAGAAACGGAGTAATTTTGTTTTTTTTTAACTAATAAGTTTTCATTTAACATTATCTAGGCAATGTGAATACGAACTAATACACTTAATTCATCTTAGTTTGAATCTTAACATTAATTGTCTAATTATGTTTTGACACAAGCAGAAACATGTTTACAAAGTCTCATATAGCTCCCTAGGGTATATTGACGCCACCACATACTTGCACACTAACTTTACGATTCTCAATCCATACATTAGATTCACAATCAACATGGCAATACATATGTGCACTTAATGATCTAGCTAACATAATTCCACCACACAAAGGTATATCATATAGGCTGCCCTACAACCTCTAATGCATTCTACTATCCACAATGCTTAGCAACTACCTAACTAAAAGATTAAGTAAACCTCTCATACACTAGCTCCATCTAGAAGTCCAAACCAACAATCCTACAAATCTACATGCTTACATGCTACAAGATACTTGCTCCTTACATGTTAAGGATGAGCTACTACTACCATGAATACAATGTGCCTATTGTTGCCCTCAAACAAGATGCAACACTTAAATGGCATATAACCTCGAGCCGCTATGATGACAACTATACTATTGCTACCCATACACATAATACATACAAAATCCGCTTATACTCTTTAATGATTATGTTACAAACCATGCATCAATTGTTTGTTACAGCCATGATACTAATGAGTTCTTAATCAAATGTGGTCTTTACATTTTCAGAATTCTAAGTTCTATTATAGATTACAGCCTTATGGCTGATTTAGTTTCTATGATGCTAGCTAAAGCAACTATTGAGTATGCCATGTTTCAATGTTCTAACATTAATGGTTTTAACAAGGTCTTGATATTGATCACTATTTAAATCTTAGAGTCTCATGAACATGTTCTACAACTAACTATATTGCATTCACATATACATGAAAGTACACCATTACATCTTTCTACATTACAACATAGATCTAGCTGCATATACAAGTGTCCATTACACTTCAAGATAATACCACATAAATATTTAACTTGCTGCCCAAATCTATTTCTATAATGAATACATACATACAACTTGTTGAATACAATACATCAAATGACAATTTACAACATAAGTGTTGGGTCTTTACACATACTTAATATGCTGATCTAATAATGAAACATCTAAAATTCTCTACTCTATCACATAATTACAATGCTGCCCAAAAGATAGCATCACAATTTCCAGCCAATGATAAATATGAACCTACATGCTATTATTATTGTTGGCAATTGACACTCAGTTGGTTGGTTTCACTATGTTGTCATTGATGGCAACATGGTATTGTGTTTCGGCTTCATGTTTTGGATTAGTTGTGTACCGGAAGGCACTTCACATATACTACATTGACCCTGACACCGGTAGGACAGAAGGATTTCTTTGGTCATCGACAATGCAGGCCGACATGGTTTAGTAAAGGTTATTGGTATTGGAGGCCGACATATCTTGGATCCGGCATCGACAATTGATTTTAATGTTTATGCATTTATGTTATCTGACCGACATGTAATTTGATATTGTATATATCTTTGTAAGTCAACATAAGGCATGTAAATTTGTATAGGGTATATAGGACGGTTTGATAGATCATTTTGTTATACACATACAAGAGACATATGATAGGAGATTATGGATATGCGAATGTAATATGATGCAAATTACATCAGAGAGATCATGTATGTGAGAAAACCCATGTAAGGTTCATTCTGGTAAAGGGTTTAGGGTTTCAGACTAGAATAGACAGAGCTTAAATCGAAACTGTATTCTGGCATAAAAAATGCTATCTTAGTAGTTCACACTTTTGTAGATTGTAGTCTGCAATTTTATGTAGTCAGTGAGGCTCCTTTTGTGATTGAGCAGTGTGCTCTAGGCTATAAGTCTTCCTACAAGTGCAGGCCCCTCATATTTTATAATAGCTCTTCATATGGCCAGTGGATTGATATTGTGGGTCACAAATCCCACCGTGGTTTTTCCTCTTTGAGGTTTTCCACGTATAAATTTGTATTATGGTTCTCATTTATGTGATTGGCTTATTGGTTGCTTTACTTCTTTCAATTTTGTATGTATCAGTATACCAGTTGGTGTATGCATGTTTTAATAAGGCTAAAACATCATTTCGGTATAACACTAATTCACCCCCCCCCCCCCCCCCCCCCTCTTAGTTTTATTGGTTTCCAACAATTGGTATCAGAGCCTTCTGCCTCGGAGGAAGTTTAACAACTTGAGGAAGATTCTGGAATTGGAATCCACGGATATGGCTTTGGAGAAGCAACTTGAGATGGCACTTGAAGATTATGATGTTGAAAGGTTGAAGAACTTAAAGCTACAAGATGAATTGAATTCTGCTAAGGAATTCATTCTTGTCCTACAAGAGAGGCTATCATTTGTTTAAGCTAGGAGGAAGGAAATTTTGCAAAGTCAGGATGATGAAGAGAAAGATGCACTTAAGGAACAATGTCCTAAATTGAGTCAAGAGAACATGGTTATGAAAAATGAAAAGCAAGTTATAACTATGAAGATGTCTAAGGAGATTGAGGATAGAGAGAAGAAGGAAGAAAATCTTGTTGTGCCCCTAAAGAACAAATTTGAAGAATGTGCTAGGTTGGTTCATGAAAATGATATGTTGAGAACTGATTTGGTACAATCCTAGAGTAATGAACAAGATCTTGAAAGACAAATGATAATTTTAAGAGAAGATTTAACTACTGCAAGTGAGTACAAAGAAAAATTCAAGATTAGCTCAGCACAACTAGATGATTTATTGAAGAGACAAAGGCAGATTGGAGATTCCAGTGAACTTGGATTTGAGCAAGGACAGAGTTACGGTATTGCTAATGAAGATCAAAACCATAAGGAATTGGTAAGGCAATTTAATGCTTATAAATTCAATGGTATATGTTTTGTTTGTAATAGATTTGGTCACATGGCTAGGCAATATAGAAACAGAGCAAATCAGAACCCTGATTCTGCTCTCGGTAAATGTTCTAAATGCAATAAGTTTGGTCATAAAACAGAAGATTGCAAAATGAATGTTAAATGCTATGCATATGGAAAATTTGGACATATGGCTAATCAGTGCAGGTCAAGCAATTTCACCAGTTTTAGCAAAGCAATTCAAAGGAACAATGTTACATGTTATGCATGTAATAAGGTTCGACATACTGCTAAGTTCTGTAGAAGCATAAATCCACTAGTTGGTAATGGAGGATCAAATGAGAAAGGAAAAGAGAAGGTTAGTGAAATCCGGCAAGATCATACTCAGAGATGGGTTAGAAAGACTAAAGAACAATCATCGGATGGGAATGTCCCGGTTACTTATTCGGCAAAAGAGGCTGCTCCTACACCGGTAGGTAGCTCATCCGGTAACTAAGGCAGATGCCTTAGGCGTAGGCAAAATTCATGAAGATGTTGCATATGCCCCGGGAAGAGGTTCTGGAAGATGTTCCAGATATTGGAGATGATTGTCTGACATGGACATGTTCTGAGTGAGATCCGATATCTTTCACCGGCAGTCATTTATGTCAATGGAAGATTAGCATTTTTCTCGAAGGTTAAAAGGTTGAATACACTTCATTGTGGGTCACCTTACATTCAGAGAGATTTTAGAGCGACTTCAAAGCGATTTAGAGTGATGAAGAGCAATCAAAGGAAATTCAGAGCAATCAGATTTCTTCTTGAGCGATCTCACCAGCGTCTGGAAGAATTTGTTGGAGGTTTTCATTGAGAGTGATCAAAAGGTATTTATCTTTAAACATGGAAGTGAGATCATCATCTATTCCTATTTTTATTTCAAACCGTACTGTAGTAGAGGTCAAGGACCGCCCCAGGCTAATTTTCAAGCGGTATCCACATGTGGCTACCCTGGAAGATTCGGTTTGAGCATTTTCTTGTGTTTCAAAGGGAGTTGTCTATGTAGAGGATGTTAGGGCATATATCAACGATTTGGGAACTTCATAAATTAAGGGCATGTATATGAGTGAGCTGATGGGAGACTCTGGAAAGATTAAACCGACATACAAACATATTGAAGACCTAGGGTTTACAGACATTCTGGATATTTCAGAATTTGAGGATGAGATACTCAGATAGGTTTTGAGCAGAGTACATGGGGAGTTTATATGGTTAAACAGACCTTACAAAATCACCAAGGAAGCCATCCGGGCAATCATTGGTTTGCCATCGGTTGGGCAATATCCAGACAAGAAGGTCTCAAATGATTTCATGAGAAAGATCACCGGCACGACATCTGACAAAAGATTGATGAAAGTGAGAACCATCACCAGCATAGACATCAAATTTGGTAGCATGATCATTGGGTATAAGGTAACTCAGTCAAATCAATTGAATTTTGTTTCCAGTTCATGCATTTTGGTTGCATACAAAATGATGAGAGAGAATGTAAAATTAGATCTATGCGGTTGGATGCTAGACGAGTTGTTAATAAATCTAGGGAAGATTAAGGGTGAAAAGAATGGTACATTCGAGTATGGAGACTTGATAGTTTGCTTGATGTTATATTTTATGAATGATACACCCAGTTTTGGTAAGAGGCAATGGGATTTTGACATCTCGGTAGGAAGACAATTGAAACAGTCAATTGCTGCTTTAGGAAGCTAGAGAGATGATAAGGTATGGGGATATTTCAAAGCATTCCATAAATCTATATGGTCTAGGGTAAGGGTACCTGAGCATATTATAGAAAAATATTCAACTAACATATGCTTCATTGTAAAGAAGGATGAGACACTCATGGAAGCAGTTAAGCCCCGAAATATTTGGATTGAAGAAATTGGCTATGAGGTGGATGCATAGATTCTTGATGCCTATAAAAAAATGTTGATTGATGCACCAATAGACGAGGCAGAGAAGCCCTATGGTACTGCACAACAGAAAACTCAAGAGGTTGAAACAAAGTTCAACCAGAAGAAAAGAGAGAAGCAGGAAGGAAAAGCAAGCAAATTTGTGAAGAAGGTCTCAAAGGACATCAAAACACCAATTGATGTTGTCACAAAGAAAGGTGGAAAGAGGAAGGATCCTGAAGTTCATATTGAACCTGTTACTACAGAATTAGAATCTGAGGATGACACACCATTGGCATTTAAGAGGTTGTTAGGAAGAAACCAGAGGAAACAAAGGCAAAAGTTAAGAAGCAACCGGTCACGAAGGTTACAATCAATATACTGGTACAAAAGCAAGCACCAAAGGCAACACCTTCAGCTGCATTCGGTACTGCAAAGAGGAAGAAGAAGAGTGACATCGACTTAGCAATTGGATCTAGTAATGTGACTATCATACCACCTAAAACTTGTGCAGAACTAGTAGATGCAATCACTAAAGATGGCATGTTGAAGAATGTTCAATTTTATTATGAACACTTAGAGGATGATGAACAAAGAGAGGTAGAGGAAGCAGTCTTAATATGCTTGGATATTTATAAGAAAGCCTTAATAGAAGTAGAAAATCAAATACCGGCTGAATTATATAATATGTTAGATGCTAGAAGACTGTCAGCTATGCAAGAAGATAAACATATTAAAATTCAAGAGCTATTATCTATCTGTGTTACTATTACTCCAAATGAAATGGAAAAGACACTTGAGGTGGTAGACATAAAAGTTTTCAATAGAAAACATAGGATAACTAGTCTGATGCTAGGAAGAGTAAATGAAATAATAAAGGAGACTCAAAAAGCATGGGTTAAATTTCTTGGAGAAAACAGGGGATTCTTTACTTCACCGGAAACCAAGACAGACACTATAGATACCCCAGTTGAAGGAAAAGGAAAGGGGATTATGGGTACTTCACCCTCAGTTTTGAAAAATATTAAGATAGTGGAAATTGAGTCCCTAGTAAATACAGATGTACAGACAAATCTTGAGATACCGATTAATATAGAGAGTGAACAAGCTAATATTGTACAGGATACTAATATTAAGGATAATTTTCCTTTGAATACAAATGCACAAGTTGAGGTTATAGTTCCTACAGAGGAACCAACAGTTACACAGACCGCACCAAGTGGCGAAGCCACCGGTGCAAGTGAGGAGGTTATAAAGGATAAATCTTTAGAGGAGAAGGTAGGGGAATCCAACAGGGAACCAGTTGTTGGTCCATCATTGTTGTCACTTGACACCTCTCAGGTGAAAAATAAAAACATCACAGAGATGAGTCCCATTGAACTGATGATGATGGCAGCACAAAAACTGATGGAGGGATCCACAGATAAAGGGATTATAGATCAATCAATCACTATTTTACACCGACTGGTCCTAGAGTGTAAGATTGAAAATGAAGCGAGCCCATCCGGAAAGCTTAAGATAATCAATGAGCATATTTCAAAGGATTTTCAATCCTTACAACAAATCTCAAACCAGCAAGCACTAGAAAGGTTTATTCAGGCTAAGAGAGTTGCATTTGATCAGGTAATTGAAACTGAGAAGAAAAAGATTGATGAGAAGCTGATACTAATAGAAAATCCTTTGAAGCAATGTACAAATATATATAGGGTATGTTGTAACATTGAAATACTTACAACTAATGTGGTAAAAAGATAAAAGAAATTCAGGAGAAAATTGCAAGTATAGCTAATTCTTTTGACGGATTAATTTCATTGACTACATCAATTGATGGTCAAATTTTGATTTCGGAGATCCAAATTTCTGCTCTTGAGAAGGAAAGAGACAAAATAATAAGAAGAGCCATAAGTCTAAGAGGCTTGTTGAGTCCCCGGTTGGATTCACTCAGTGTACATAAGAAAGAATACATGGATATGGTGGGAAAGCCCACACCGACAGAGATAAATGAGAAAGAATCTTTGGTACATATATTGAATGGACTTGTATCTATTTCCAACACATTCAAAACATGTTGGGATACTTATCTTGAGCTACTGGAGAAGGCTTATCTAGAAATTTTGAAATTTGTCAAGCTTCGGTAAGACATTTTTGGGATATTCATTGTGCAGTTCTTATTCTTTGACATTCTTTTTAGAAATTTTTGATGGAATTGATGTCAAACGGGGACTAGTATAGATGTGAAAAAGAATAAAAGGAGTTGTATACATTAGGGGGAGTCATCGAGTTATGGAGATATGGAGTATTTTGCATATTCAGCTCAGGGGAGTAGGGCAGGATGAAACCGACAGATGAAACCTTGACCATTTTTTACATGAGTGTTGCCATCAATGCCAAAGGGGGAGATTGTTGGCAATTGACACTCAATTGGTTGTCTTCACTATGTGGTCATTGATGGTGTGCGGGGGAAAAAGTGAGACTAGGTTAATCATGCCCTAATCCTACCTTTTGACACACATTACGGAATACGAAAGAGCCTAGAGATATCGCACAATTGGCTACTTCTTTTGGTGAAAGAGAGAGCCACGGGATATCTATTAGGATTTCTATTCCCTTGTTGAAATTGTAAGATCAAGTAATGCAAGTTCAAACCCTAATCTCAGAATGCAAGTATGAACTAATAACAAGATTGTAGAATTGAGATTAAGCAATGAATAGCTGTAAGTACAAGGATGAAATGAGAATGCAGATATGTACCCGGAGTCAAAATTGGACTGAAAATGTTCGGGACGGGGGCGCGGGCGCCACTGTCCTGAAAATTGCACCGGAAACCACTGTTCTGCACTCTGAAATACTGTCTGGAAACTGTCTGTACACTGTCTGTCCGGAGGACCAGGGCGCCCAGCACCTCTGTCCCAGGGACCAGGGCGCCCAGCGCCCCTGTCCTGGCAGGACCAGGGCACCCAGCGCCCCTGTCCCGGTCTTCTGCTCTGCAATTTCACACAGAGTGCTGTCCCAACTTTCTCTCTCCGGATCTGTATCCCGCGGCGTCGTCCGAATCTCGAAACCTGCAATAATATCTGAAAAGGGGGAGGGGCGGCTATATAGGGTTTTGCCTTAGTCAAACCCCCGCTTCGGTGATTTCCACCTCCACGAATAGCCAAGTTGTTTTGTAAAATGTATTGTGTGTGCAGACCTAGTGTTTGTGCAAGGTCCAAAATGCAAGAAAGCAAACTAGAGCAACCTAGAAAGTAAACCCTAATTGCTTGTAAATGATAATGTAAATGCTCTAAATCAAGATGCAATGTGATCTAAAGCATGAATAAATGATGTATCAAAGCTTATGTAAAGACATGAAAACAATACGAAATCATACCCAACCCTCAAGGGAGGAGTACAAGCCAATCTTCAGTCGGTAATCTCCTATTGTTCTTCAATGTCTTCCAAGCCCTAAGTGGATGAATGAATTTGATAGATGCTTGATAGAAAGATGTTGTAAGATGTTGAAGTCTTCAAAGATCTGCTCTTTCGCTGCATATGAAGTTCCTGGAAACAAAAATCCGATCCTTCCAAATGAAGAAAGAGAGCTCTTATGTATGAAACCCTAGGTCGTAAATTCGTATTTTGGCCGACCTAGAGCTTGAATATCCCGCCAATTTCTTGGGGTTAAGCTTTATTTTATGATTGGATCGCGCTCCTAAAATTTCGGGAAAAATGTCCGGGACCATGTGCACGGGCGCCATGGTCCCGGCAACTTTTCACCAAATTTTCAGGGCCGTCGGATATGATGTTTTTAGAGAGAATCCCGAAGTTATAGGTGATTTCGAGATGTTTTGACCCCGAAACCAAGCCCCCAAGTTCGGAATAGGACTTAATTAGGGTTTTTGATTAAGTGATGCATTGGAGGAATAAAATGCGAAGGGTGCGCTTTAGTGAAAGGGCCCAACTTTATGATGTAGAGAATGATGAAATAGGAACTTAGACCTAATTAATTTGATTAATTAAGTGCTTAAGGAGAAATGCAATGCAGAATGTAAAATGCACTAAGGCGGGTGCTAAACTAGGTGTGAAATTGTACCACCCTAGCGAGTGCGTACAATTTACGATGCTACATTTAGCCCCCACTTTAGCGGTCATATGAGTACTATGTGCATATGCAAGCTAAAGTACAGAAAAGTAAACATCAGTTGAAAAAAGGATATATCCATAAGTTGTCGGACGAAGCCCCCAGCGGTATCTGCAGTACACAGTTAGGAACCGCACCCTACAAAACAAATGTTAGATCACAAAATCACCTAATGCTTACTAGGGAAAGTGATGAAATCTATGAGTAGCTGTATGCCCCCCCCTGTTTCGACTTGCTTATTAGGGAGGTGAAACAGGGTAGCATGTTTACTTGCGACAAATTGTGTAAGAGAATATTGATGAGGGGTGTTCACTAAATAGGCTTCATCAGAGCACTTTTTGGAACATCCCGAGAGTAGGGGAAGGAAAGTATGATTCCAATACAACAAACGGCTCAAAAATCGCATCTCCCAAACTCAAGTTATGATAAGATGAATGACAGAGGAAAAATTAGGGTTTCAAAAAGTAAGAATAAACGAACGAGAGTATATACCTCGAAAGTGACACTTGTATTCGTCACTTTGTCAATTTCAGGATACTATTCAGTGTAGCAGAGCCCACCTAGCCATCACCATGCCTTCAGGACGACCGGAGCGTCCCACAAGGATTGAGATCCTGCGCCAGGCCGTGATCGACGACGAGCCACTGGACGAGGTGAGTTGACTGAACGTTTGACTTTTGATTTTTTCGCATGTTTGACTTTTCCGTGATCGTATGCGGGCCTCGAAGGCTGACCGGGGCCCACCCAGGGCGCCATGGTCCCTGAGGGGCCCTGACAGGGGCGCCATGGTCCCTGCAGGGCGCCATGGTCCCTGACAGGGCGCCATGGTCCCCAATCAGGGCCTGGCGAGAGGTTCCGGGGCTAGCATACGATGTGCGACGGTTTGCATTTGCGATTTCGATGATCGAGTACTGATTATCGTCATGTTTTCGTGTTGCAGGGTCTCCCGTACATGAGAGAGCACACAGCGGGACATATTCTTCGCACTTTGGGAGATCAGATTCCACGGCTGACTCAGTCAGAGAGAGACACACTATCGATTGTAGGATTGTGGTACGTGATTTTGATGCCGGCCATTCGATTTCATCCTGCGATGCTGATGGCCTTGATGGAGCGATGGGATCCTAACACATGCACCTTTCACCTTCCAGTAGGAGAGCTGACGGTCACACTCGAGGATGTGTACCGTATACTTCGTCTTCCTATCAGAGGAGCGATAGTTACATACGCGACCGATCGGTCAGCGGAGGATCATCAGAGAGAGCAGGTGTATTGCATAGGGAGAGTCGTGCCGAGCGAGACGAGAGGTCGCATCATGGTCAGCTGGCTCTTACATCCTACAGGGGAGGTACCACTTCTGAGACGCCTTATGATAGCCATCATAGCACTAGCCGTCTGCCCTAATGGGTGAGGGACACACATGCATGGGGGCCTCGCATGGTGTATCAGAGCGATGGAGAGACACAGGAGAGTGTATGCCTGGGGTCAGAGTATGCTTGCGCATCTCTATCACGACCTTGGGGAGTATGTATTCGGACAGGGTTGTAGTTTGATGACATGCACACTTCTACAGGTGTGGATTTTAGAGCACTTCACATGCACCAGGCCCGTCGGCTTTCCACTGAGTACAGCGAGCGAGCGACCTAGGGTGTTCGCTTATCCACTTACCAGAGAGTGGAGATTTGGAGATTTATTATATTGGAGAGTGATTGTTGACAGACTGACATCCGAGGTGATAGTGTGGAGACCTTACCTACTGATGCACAAATGGGATGGTATGGAGAGACAGTTAGCATGTCTACAGAGGAACCGCCTACTGCGAGGACGATATGCACACATCATAGTCCCTTTCTACTTCGACCGAGTACGGAGGCAGTTCAGACTAGAGCAGTGTGTTCCAGCCGATGTGCCCATCTATACTCGACACTCACGGGTCCTTCCCAGACCTGGAGCAGTAGCGAGACCGACGGTAGATGATATTGAGATGACAGACTTAGAGGGATCTGATCAGGATGTAGTCACTGACTACTCTACAGAGCCTGGAGCACAGCGTAGATATGTTTCATGGTTCATGAGATCATATCCAGGTCCTATCTTTCCACCAGATCATCCGACAGGCTATCCAGGCCCATGGAGACATGGAGACCGAGACGAGGACAAGGGATCCAGGTCAGAGGAGCCAGAGGAGGGAGAGGATCACGAGGAGGCGGAAGATCCTGATCCACCTACAGGCGATCAGCCCAGTGACGAGGAGGAGGAGGATGAGGATGCAGATAGAGAGGAGGACGAGGAGGATGCAGGTGATGATGTGGATGAGGACGAGGATGATGATGACGAGGAGGACGACGAGGAGGAGGATAGAGATGATGAGGAGGAGTCGGATGCAGCTCCCCACCATTCAGGAGACGATACCATAGCCCTGGATCCACCTCCTATTCTCCAACAGGGGGAACAGGAGGCGATACGGAGACCTGTCACCAGTACCGTCCAGCCTACACCCATCGTGGATAGAGTATATGAGCGAGGGGAGCCTAGCGGTTCTCAGTCACAGATACTACCATATCATGATCCCTACTGGCGCGAGGGAGATCCAGGTATAGTAGGTTTATATTGATTGATTAATGTTTTGATGATATAGCATGGTACTAACAAAAAATCTATTCTACTGCCACAGCTAATGTGCAGGAATGGCGTTCCTTGATTCAGTAGGCAATGACAGACATTTCCATGATAGCACAGATCCCCAGTTCCTCACAGATTGCCTATAGGCCTCAGGGGAACGCAGGTCGGCATGAGGATTTGTTTTTCCCATTCCGAGTACAGGTAGATATATGGAGGGAGAGAGAGAGAGTCCTATCAGAGGACCTCCAGCAGGCGCGACAGAGAGAGAGAGTCCTATCAGAGGACCTCCAGCAGGCGCGACAGAGAGAGAGAGTCCTATCAGAGGACCTCCAGCAGGTGCGGCGAGATCTAGTAGCAGCCCAGACCGAGGCTACCACCTATCGTGCGATCCTTATGGATAGGGATCGTAGGAGTTCCTCTCGGAGTCACTCACGATCTGTATCGCGCTACACACCCATGGGTCCACCTCCACGGCCAGATCAGGAGGGAGCATCCAGTCGACACTCTCCAGCCACTAGCCCTAGGGATAGGAGATGATTGTATGATGTAGGAGAGGTCACATTTTGGATATACAGTGACCTATGTTTGTATACGATTCACACATATATATGTATATATACATGCTTCTCTTTTGTCTCAAATGTGTTATCTTTAATGCCTAAAACAATGTATATTTTGTTTTGATTAAATCTAATACATTTGGTAAATGTACATGTATGTTCAGAATTTAATTTCCATGTGATTGATTTCTCAATGCTCCATGCTTAAATTGATACATGTGTGACTTAATTAAAATATTTGATCAAGTACGACATTGATGATAAGGAAGAAATATGCATTAAGTCTAAGAATCATATAACTAATGTGATTTAATTTTGAACTTAAACACAACATGATACGATTCTACTTAACACATAAAGACATTGTATAATATGCTAGCATAATGAAAAATGTAAATCTTTTACAATTTACATAAATGAATTCAAGACAAACTATAAAGTAAGAAGACATGCTTGTCAGGAACGAAGCAATATAGATTAACATAACATTTAATTCTATTTTGCTTTAATTAAGAAATACTAACATATTATCCAATGTTGAAGAATTGAACAAGAAGATAGATGAAAAATGAAGAATTAAACATAATATCTACGCAAGTGCATAGCATTAATAGGTTCTTTAAGAGGTGTACCGTCTACATCCGCTATTTTGTAAGCACCTGATCCATAATCCTCAATAACGATATATGGTCCAAGCCAATTAGGACTAAATTTTCCCTTTTCTGCAGGCAAGGCATTCACATTGCGCTGATTCTCATAAAGGACTAAGTCACCTACTGAGAAGGAACGTTGAATAACCTTGTCATTATAGCTTCGTTGTAGAGTTTTGTGATACGCTTGAATATGCTCAAGAGCCTTTATGCACTGTTCGTCAAGCATCTCAAGCTGTTGAAGTCGTTGTTCCCTATAAGAGTCATCATCTACTATACCTTTGAGAGAAACCCTAAGTGATGGAATTTCTAACTCTAAGGGCATAATAGCATCAGCACCATAAACAAGATTATAAGGAGTAGTTCCTGTAGCAATTCGTACACTCGTTCGGTAGGCCCAAAGAGCATAGATCAGCTGGTTACTCCAATCCTTACCATGCTTATTCATGGTTTTACGAAGAATTTGTTCAATTATCTTATTGGATGATTCGGCTTGGCCATTTGATTGAGGATAATATGGTGTAGAAAATCGATGTTTGATATGATACTTCTCGAGGAATTTCTTCACATCCTTGTTTTTAAACGATGTCCCATTATCTGAGATAATAGTGGAAGGTATCCCAAATCGAGAAATGATGTTTTCTAGAAGAAATTGACAAATCACTTCAGCAGTAGTAGAGCGAAGAGGAATAGCTTCTACCCACTTCGTAAAGTAATCTGTTGCAGTTATAATGAAGGTGTGTCCTTGAGATGAAGGAGGAGAAATTTTTCCAATAAGATCCAAACCCCATGCGGAGAAAGGCCAAGAAGCTACTTGAGAACGAAGTTCTTGGGCAGGAGCATGAATCAGATTATTGTGTTGTTGACATTGATGACATTTTTTAACAAATGAAAAGGAATCCTTCTGCATAGTTTGCCAATAGTATCCCATACGAAGCAACCTATGAACCAGGGATTTGCCCCCAAAATGCCCCCCATAGGCACCTGAATGTGCCTCTTCAAGAGCAACAGGGATTTTCGACTTGTTAAGACAACGGAGGAGAAGACCCTCATAACCCCTTCGATAAAGGACATTAGAAAGGATGATATATCTAGCAGACAGCTTGCGAATTCTAGCCCTAGTGTTCCTGTTAGAGGAATCAGGAAAGGTACCATCGGTCAAATATCTTATGATATGCGAGAACCATTCATCTGAGTCTACAAAGTCACAACATGTTACCAAGCTAGAATCGTCTACAATAGCTGGAGAAATAAGGTTGTGAATAACAAATTTAAGATCAATCACAGGATCCTCTAAAAATACAAGAGAAGCCACACATGCCATTGCATCCGCATGTCGATTATCTTTTCGAGGAACGGGTTCCATAGTATAAGAATCGAAATTTTGTAATAAAGAGACAGCAAGGTCTTTATATTGTGATAATTTGTCTTGTTTTGCTTGATATATTCCTGTTACCTGTCTTATAATTAATTGCGAATCTCCATAGATATGTATGTGTTTTATATTCAGAGCCAAGGCTGCTTTTATTCCCGCTATAAGAGCCTCATACTCAGCAATGTTATTGGTACACAGGAAATTTAGACGATATGATAAAGGAATGGACTTCTTCGTAGGAGAAATCAGAACAACCCCTGCCCCCGATCCCGTATGACACTTAGAGCCATCAAAGTACAATTCCCAAGTTTCATCTTTCTCTATAGAAAGAATGAAGTCGTCAGGAAAGGACTCAGGGTTAGGGAAGGAGAAAGGTGAAGGGGCCTCAACTAAGTGATCGGTCAACGCTTGTCCTTTAATTGCTCTTTGGGAAACAAACTTAAGGTCAAATTCAGTTAACATCATAACCCACTTAGCTAGACGTCCTGATAAATCAGTTTTAGAGAAAAGATGCTTCAGAGGATCAAACTTTACCATGACGTGGACTTCTGAATTTAAAAGATAATGTCTCAATTTCTGAGTCGCAAACACCACAGCCAAGCATTGTCTTTCTATCGCAGAATATCGGGTCTCATAATCGAGTAAGGTACGACTTATGTAATAAACCGAACATTCCTTACCATCTTTATCATGTTGTGCCAACAATGCTGCGAGAGCATGAGAGGAAGCAGCTGTATACAGAAGGAAGGGTTTAGAAGGTTCAGCAGGTTGAAGAATAGGAGGACTAGCCAAATACACTTTTAAATCTTCAAATGCTTGCTGACAATCCTCATTCCATTGAAAAGTGATATCCTTTTTAAGAAGTTGAGTAAAAGGAAAGGTACGATCCGCAAGCTGAGACACGAACCTACGAATAGCTTGAATCTTTCCTTGTAAGCTTTTAAGTTGAGACACATTTCTAGGAGGTGGCATGTTGAAAATAGCATCTATTTTCTTAGTGTCCGCCTCAATCCCACGATGCGAAACTATGAATCCTAATAGTTTTCCATTATCCACACCAAAAACACATTTTCGGGGATTCAAGCGCATGTGATATTTACGAATTCTTTCAAAAATTTGTCGGAGGATTTTAACATGATCCATGCGAAGAAAAGATTTGGCCAAAATATCATCAACATAATCCTCTAAAATCTTATGCATATAATCATGAAAGATAAGGGTCATCGCTCGTTGATAAGTTGCACCGGCGTTTTTAAGTCCAAAAGGCATCATTATCCAACAAAACGTACCCCAAGGAGTGGTGAAAGCGGTTTTGAATTGATCTTGAGGGTTAATAAAAATTTGATTGTAACCTGAAAAACCATCCATGAAGGATAACAAGGCATGTCCTGCCGTAGAATCAACTATCATGTTAATGTTTGGAAGAGGGAAATCATCTTTCAAGGAAGCTTTATTCAAATCTCGAAAGTCAGTACACATTCTTATTTTGTTGTCTGGTTTAGCCACAGCGACAATATTTGAAATCCATGGGGAATAGTCAATAGGGTGGATAAATCCAGCCTCCAATAATTTTTCAATCTCAGCCCTAACAAGCAGAGCCACCTTAGGATTCATTTTTCGAATCTTTTGTTTCACGGGCTTAGAATCGGGAACTAAGACAATATTATGAGTAACGATCTTAGGATCTATACCAGGCATGTCAGAATATGCCCAAGCAAAGATCTCAGGGAATTCATGCAATAGTTCTTCATATTGTTTCTGTTCCTCTTCATCCAAACATTTCCCAATTTTAATGACTTTCTCTTTATTGCAAGGATCCATCTTAACATCAGTGGTGTCACTTATGAGAAGATTACTTTGTTGAGGAGTATCCTTTAACTGAGGGAATTCTTTCACAATCTTATCGTTATCAATCTCTTTTCCAAAATAGGCTTCGGTGTTCAAACAATAAGGGAGTCCCCTATTGTGATGATAACGAGGAAGAGTGTCATAGGCTCCCAAGAACTCAGCTAAAGCATCGTCGGTAGGGAAGATATCCAAAGCACAATCACCCAAAGAATCCTCGTCAATATACTCAGGGTATTGTATTGATAGAGATGTAGAAATAGCATTAACACTAATGCATGGTCTTTTAGAAGCTTTAGTACGTCTGCAGGGATTGTAGCCAAGTCCAAAGGCATAATTGTGAAAATTAGTCTCTAGAGGAACTCTTATCCCTTGTTCATTAGCACCACAACCTTTTTCATGATACCCATGCTTAGCGAAAATGCGAAAACCACGACCATAACGATCAGCCATTTCAGGAAGAGAAGGTGGTTTTTCATAAGACAAAGAATCAAACTCTTCATAATTATAGATGTGAGGAGAAGAAGTTTGAGAAGCGGCCACAAAATTATTACTCATAGATTCAGGTAAGGTTGATTGATTTTTAGCTTCTTCTTTCTTTTCAACTTTATGATTTTCAGCTTCTTCCTTCTTTCCAACTTTAATTTCTCTAGAAGGAACCTTATATTCACCTACAAAGGTAGGGTTAAAATCAAGAGATCCCCAATCATCTTCTGCGAGAACCTTCTTAGGATCAAAATCCTTTTCATGTGTATTTTCAAGTCGAGAAGGATCTTCTCCAGGAGTTCCAGACTCATCCGAAGGATTTTGATCATCGGAGAGCGAAGACTCATCGATAGGTTTCTTGTTTAAAGAGTCATCACTAGACGAGGATGGCTTAGAAGAATCTCCTTTAGAATTAGATGTTTGTAGACAAGCTTGAAAATTAGTATCACCCATCAAGGTGTATGTCTTATTGTTATAAACGAATTTAACTTGTCTATGTAATGTAGAGGGGACAGCTTGCATGCTGTGAATCCAAGGCCTCCCTAATAACAAGTTATATGTTAAATTTCCAGGCATAACATGGATAGGAGTAGGCAAAGTAACAAGTCCCACTGTGAGAGGTAAGGTGATGATACCTAATGAAGTCTTAGCCACATTGTCAAAGCCACGAATGGGATGAGAGTTAGGCTCCATAAGAGATGTATCCACATTCATCTTATGCAATAAATTAATGCTACACACATTAAGGCCAGAGCCATTATCTACTAGTGTTCGTCTTATAGCAGTGTCTTTCATGACAACCACAATCATCAAGTGATCATATTGTTGTTGAATTTCACTAGTAGGCAACTCATCTTGGGTAAACACAATTTGAGCTTTAGGATTCATCACAGAGTTAACAAAAGATGCTATATTACTAGATGTATTCGGTGGAGGAACATTCAAATCTTTCAAGGCATCTTGTAACATTCCATGATAAGCGGAAGAAGTTTGAATCAAATCCCAAAGGGATATCTTAGCAAGGGTAGCTTTGAGTTGTTCTATGAGATCATATTCCTTACCCATAACTTGCGAAATACGGGGAGCTTGAGGAAGAATTGGTTGAGGATTAGGAAGAGAGACTCGAATAACAAGAGGAGGATTAGGTTGCCTATTATTTCTGGTATGATAGGTATGGGCAACCGCATGATAACTCTCTCTAGTTATTTGCTTAGCATAATTGTAAGGACTTATAGGTTTCCTTTCTTGCACGGTGATGATTGGTTTATTCGGAGTACGAAAGGAATCATGATCATACCTTCCTTGGACAGTAAGGAGAGGAGTTTTAGGAATTTGAAAGGTGGGAGAAGGATAAGCACCTTGGACTTCAAAGAGAGGCTTGTTATATTCATTCAAATTTATCATGTTAACCAATTTAGAGGTCTTGTTTTTGTTTAAAGGTTTCGACAAAGCGACAAAGTCATCAAGAGCATCATCCAACAAAGCATGATCATATCGGTTAAAAGGTTTGTCTTTTGATTCAAAAGGAGACATCTCCTCATAGAGGGGATTATTGAAAACAACCATGTTACTAGATTCAGGGGAAGAGTGGATAGGAATGTATCCTTGAGAGGAATCATTTGACTTATCTTTCTCATCACACCTAAATGGCATAGTAACAAGGTTTATGAGTTTTTGGTAAAATGAAGGTTTAGCATCCTTTGGGTTCAAAAACTCATCTAATGCTTCATCTAATTCATCTTGGCTATACTCATAATAATCATCAAAAGTATGAACATTTTGCAAATAAAAATCTGACATTTTGAAAAGATCGCATAAAATTTAAACACACAATGCAAAGAAACACACTCTTTTTTTTTTTTTCTCTTTTAATGAAATGAAATGAAAACACACTAAATCTAGATCTAGATCTAATAAATGCAATGCAAGAGGAAGCAATGATAGATTCACATCGGGTTCACCAAAATGTGCGGGGGAAAAAGCGAGACTAGGTTAATCATGCCCTAATCCTACCTTTTGACACACATTACGGAATACGAAAGAGCCTAGAGATATCGCACAATTGGCTACTTCTTTTGGTGAAAGAGAGAGCCACGGGATATCTATTAGGATTTCTATTCCCTTGTTGAAATTGTAAGATCAAGTAATGCAAGTTCAAACCCTAATCTCAGAATGCAAGTATGAACTAATAACAAGATTGCAGAATTGAGATTAAGCAATGAATAGCTGTAAGTACAAGGATGAAATGAAAATGCAGATATGTACCCAGAGTCAAAATTGGACTGAAAATGTTCGGGACGGGGGTGCGGGCGCCACTGTCCTGAAAACTGCACCGGAAACCACTGTTCTGCACTCTGAAATACTGTCTGGAAACTGTCTGTACACTGTCTGTCCGGAGGACCAGGGCGCCTAGCGCCTCTGTCCCAGGGACCAGGGCACCCAGCGCCCCTGTCCTGGCAGGACCAGGGCACCCAGCGCCCCTGTCCCGGTCTTCTGCTCTGCAATTTCACACAGAGTGTTGTCCCAACTTTCTCTCTCCGGATCTGTATCCCGCGGCGTCGTCCGAATCTCGAAACCTGCAATAATATCTGAAAAGGGGGAGGGGCGGCTATATAGGGTTTTGCCTTAGTCAAACCCCCGCTTCGGTGATTTCCACCTCCACGAATAGCCAAGTTGTTTTGTAAAATGTATTGTGTGTGCAGACCTAGTGTGTGTGCAAGGTCCAAAATGCAAGAAAGCAAACTAGAGCAACCTAGAAAGTAAACCCTAATTGCTTGTAAATGATAATGTAAATGCTCTAAATCAAGATGCAATGTGATCTAAAGCATGAATAAATGATGTATCAAAGCTTATGTAAAGACATGAAAACAATACGAAATCATACCCAACCCTCAAGGGAGGAGTACAAGCCAATCTTCAGTCGGTAATCTCCTATTGTTCTTCAATGTCTTCCAAGCCCTAAGTGGATGAATGAATTTGATAGATGCTTGATAGAAAGATGTTGTAAGATGTTGAAGTCTTCAAAGATCTGCTCTTTCGCTGCATATGAAGTTCCTGGAAACAAAAATCCAATCCTTCCAAATGAAGAAAGAGAGCTCTTATGTATGAAACCCTAGGTCGTAAATTCGTATTTTGGCCGACCTAGAGATTGAATATCCCACCAATTTCTTGGGGTTAAGCTTTATTTTATGATTGGATCGCGCTCCTAAAATTTTGGGAAAAATGTCTGGGACCATGTGCACGGGCGCCATGGTCCCGGCAACTTTTCACCAAATTTTCAGGGCCATCGGATATGATGATTTTAGAGAGAATCCCGAAGTTATAGGTGATTCCGAGATGTTTTGACCCCGAAACCAAGCCCCCAAGTTCGGAATAGGACTTAATTAGGGTTTTTGATTAAGTGATGCATTGGAGGAATAAAATGCGAAGGGCGCGCTTTAGTGAAAGGGCCCAACTTTATGATGTAGAGAATGATGAAATAGGAACTTAGACCTAATTAATTTGATTAATTAAGTGCTTAAGGAGAAATGCAATGCAGAATGTAAAATGCACTAAGGCGGGTCCTAAACTAGGTGTGAAATTGTACCACCCTAGCGAGTGCGTACAATTTACGACGCTACAGATGGCAACATGGTATTGTGTTCCAGCTTCATGTTTTGGATTAGTTGTGTACCAACAGGAACTTCACAGATACTACACCGGCATCGACATGACAAAAGGATTTCTTTGGTCACCGGCAATGGAAGCCGACATGGTTTAGTAAAGGTTATCGGTATTGGAGGCCAGCATATCTTGGATCCAACATCGCTATTTGATTTTAATGTTTATGCATTTATGTTATCTGGCCGACACGTAATTTGATATTGTATATATCTTTGTAAGCCGACATAAGGCATGTAAATTTGTATAGGGTATATTGGACAGTTTGATAGATCATTTTGTTATACACATACAAGAGACATATGATAGGATATTATGGATATGCGAATATAAATATGATGCAAAGTACATCAGAGAGATCATGTATGTGAGAAAACTCATGTAGGGGTTATTTTGGTAAAGGGTTTAGGGTTTCAGACCGAAATAGATAGAGCTTAAACCGGAACTATATTATGGCATAAAAGATGCTATCTTAGCAGTTCACACTTCTCCAGATTGTAGTCTGGAATTTTATGTAGTCAGTGAGGCTCCTTTTGTGATTAAGCAGTGTGCTCTAGGCTGTAAGCCTTCCTGGAAGTGTAGGCCCCTCATATTTTGTAATATCTCTTCATATGGCAAGTGGATTGATATTGTGGGTCACAAATCCCATTGTGGTTTTTCCTCTTTGAGGTTTTCCACGTATAAATCCATGTGTTATGGTTCTCATTTATGTGATTGGCTTATTGGTTGCTTTACTTCTTTCAATTCTATATGTATCGGTATACTGGTTGGTGTATGCATGTTTTAATAAGGCTAAAACATATCATTCTGGTATAACATTGATTCACCCCCCCCCCCCCTCTTAGTGTTATTGGTTTCCAACAATTACATATTCATATATACATGAGGCTTACTCAGCCTTACAAGTGATTCCTACACTATTACAAATTATTACAACTCAAATGACAATAAGTTCTAGTACACAAATTTGCTCCAAAGAATCCATAGCCATCACGAAGAAGATCCAAGTCCACACACAAGAAGGGAAAAACCCCAATGGAAAAAAGCTCCAACCACTCAACCAATGTGGAACCTATAAGGAACCACCCCCCGAGCTAGGAGATGTCGCTAGGTCCCAACACACACACTAAGCCTAGGCTGACGCTTCTACAAAAGGGACTAACACCAAGAAAGACTTCCATACACATGGACCAACACCAATGCAACAACAACAAGAAAATTCCTAGAGTTCGACCAAACATCAAGGCATAACTGCAAATGTAAAACACAAGGGAACTCATGTACAAGGGAGTGTCATCACATGTATCAAAAACAAGGCTCTATCCTAAGGGCATGCACAACCATCTCAACCTAAGAGAGACCAAGGGGGATTGGCTTACCGTTTCCATGGTCTTCTCATGCTCAACCTAAACATCCTCCCTAGGACTGAGTCATGAGGCACCATCATATATTATCTTTTTAATTATCTAACTACCCAAGCCCATTCATTAATTAATTGTCACTTAATTAAACAAGGTAAAATCCCTTATGCCCAAGAGGTCTGGACTTCATGCATCCTTACAAGGAACCTCATGATAGTCCATCTCTCGTGACCCTGGGTGTCGCTAAGGAGCCCACTCTCTTACATGGAACCAAAATCAGCATTACAAGAGGCTCTAAGTTACACAAATAAATTTGAAATGCAACATCATACAATGCCAAATCATGTATAGACACATACTCATGAAAAATGGACATCAATATACAAGAGAGTTGAGCCTCTTATCCAAAAAAAGTACATAAACCAAGTCATAAAACCGTTGCAACCAAATCAACATAAATCTAGTAAGGTCTTCACACTTGTTATCCTTAAGATCAACAGCATAACAAATCAACTCCCATGGAAAAACATCATGAGACAAATTCAAATAACCATTCAAATCTTACATCCAAGCAATGGCGTCAAATCTGAAAATAAAAATCAATCTACACACAACATATGCAAGACAACCTCTCGTATTAAAATGTACCATAACACATTACGCAATATGACATTCACAAAGAAAACAATAAATAAAATGGGACATCGTTTGCAATACGCTTGGCCCACGCTATAACTCGCAGGCTTCATTCATAACCATAACTGGACTTAACATTTGATCATCAAGAACTCATGGACAACAAAATGTGTAAATTCGCACAGCAAAAATAACCACCAAATAGCTACAACACTAAAAACACAACACCTTCTATTGCCCAAGACAAATCTGAAAACACACTAAACCAAATAAAACGCTATACTGACAGCATAAACTAAAATATGAAAACTCATTTGCAGACCCATCAAATTTGGTTTGTTTTGTTCAACAATTTTGTGATCAAGTCGGGATATGATGGACTCTAGTATAATAACAAGCATGTCAAATGGGCACACCCATCTTTCTTGGTTACCCATTGATTGGAAATCACAAATAAAATTAAAAATTAAAAATAGAAATAAAATAATACATACTGTTGACTGGGCAAATGTATTACCCAGTAGTAGGGATTCATCCACTGCAAGACACAACACATGATACATGGTGCAAAGCACCCACCATGTTGTGGTGGTGTTGTTGCACCCACCACGACATGGTGGTGCAATTTCACTCACCATGTCGTGGAGTGGTGCTTGCATCCTCCATGACATGGGAGGTGCCGCAACACTCACCATGTCTTGAGTGGTGCTAGGCACCACCACGACATGGGTGGTGTTTCTTCACCCTCCATACCATGAGGGGGTGCAAAGCACCCACCACGACATGGTGGTGGTGCAACAACACACCACCACGTCGTGGATGGTACAATGCACCAAACCCATGGTGTAGGTAACACTACATATGGCAACAACAAAAGAGATAAAGGGGGCAGCAGGGAATAGTTGCTAAAAGAATAAAATAAGATATGGGGTAGCACACAACCAGTAACCCATCCAAAATAAGGGTGTTGTAAATAAATTACCTCTAAAATACAAAAGAAATACTTTGATAACAATAGGCAATACACCCAATTGTAAATTTTATAATTCATAAAGAGGGTTTTAACAGAGAAAGACTAATAAATATAAGCATGGATTTCAATAGCAAGCATTCTCTCTAATAACATTCAGATTTCATGGATCATGCCTCATTTTGGAATGGATATACTAACCCTAGTTTGATTTACTTATGATGTGATGTTTCATGATTTGTATGTATTTACAAATGTTCGTATATGCACATATCCCTCCACTTGCCTATCTTGTATGCATTTATATATGTTCGTATATGCACATGCATCTTTGTTGTGGTTGCAGGGCTACAGGTACCTAGACATTCATTCCTCTTGGGAAATCGGGTGCGAGCTCCCCTGGCTTTGTAGGTGCGAGCATGTCTTTTCCTGATGGCAAATATGCAGTTTGAAGATGTTGTTGCTTCCCTACCCACACTCTAGGTCCAGGTTGTCATAAGTCCTTGTCGTCAGTTTTGGCAAACTTCACCATGTTGAGTCAGTTGTTGTGAGTTGTGAGTATGTGGCATGGTGAGTTTGATTGTTTAGTTTATTTAATTTGTGATTTATTGACTATAGTAATAGATTAATTATTTAATCTATTTAATCGCGATTTTTATTTCGCGATGGATTGATTAGTTAATTTATTTAAATATCGGCGATAAATGATTTATCATAATTCAATGATTATTTAATAATAAATTATGACTTTTTCTAGTGGCAGTGTTATTTTAATTTATTATGATTTAGCGATTTTTTATTTATTTAATTATTTTCGCTATTGAATTTAAACTAATATTTAATTGGGATTTTATTTAATATTTAATGTTTTCAGTTGATTTGAATTATTGCCTTAGCATTTGAAACACAACTTGCTTGACAAGTATGGTTGACTGTCAATTTTAGGCATTGATCACAATATAAATTTGCATAATTTTACCAATTTATTTGTCAAAAGAACAAGATAAAATTTCCAACGAAACACAAATTGGAGCTATCACCATAAGTGTGAAGATATAAGAAGAGTGCTTGTTAGTTCATATTAGACCCAAGTTAGTATGAGACCTATATCAATTAGTCAATTTTGGAAAAGACTTCCAACATGGGGTTTGCTTTACAACTCCTACCTGGCAATCGACGAGTATAGCTTGGTGAGGGGTTGACCCCATGTGTGTGGAGGAGGTGGCATGCCTCCTCCACGGTGGTAAGACATGAGCTCCCTCTTTATCTTCTTTCCTTTTTGCAATTAATTCAGTTTTTGTTCACCGTTGTTTCCTCTTAGAATGTGCTTGCAAATATTTATGAGCCCCAATGGGGGATGAATCCAAAGGGACGACAATTAATGTTGCATGATCGAATGCCTCAAGGGACAAGGCTGTTGGATTTATTGGCAAGTCCTTCAAAGAGGTCATAGAAGACATTGCATTCTTCATTCCAAATACAACAAAAATTATTTTGGTAAGTTCGTTAGACACAAAGAGCGATGGAGGACAATGGCAATGAGGTAAGAGCCCTTGCACTCCCTTGCCCACTTTGTTTATCATTCCTAATGAATCTATGGCTAAAGCAATTGATTTAGACAAAAATAGATTGAAGGACATTGCAATTTTTTTGCCGTTGTTAATATTGATATTTTCCTTGCGAGAAAGTTTCTAGACGACTGGTTTAAAAACATCTGGAACAAAAAGTTAGGGTTCCAAATTTCCTTTTGTCGTATGATTCAGAAGGGTCTTTTCATTTTTTTCTTCAAGGACCGTAAATCCCAAGTGGAGGTCATTAAGAAATAGTTTTGGATGGTGAGTAAATGCATATTTTGTGCCCTAAACTGGTCTCATGATGCAGTTAGTGAGGATATTCTGGCCCTTTCTTTCCCTAGGTGGTTACAGATAAAAAATCTTCTACCTCTATTATGAAAATTTATTCCTCAGATTATCGAACCTATAGGGAGAGTCATTAGAATGGATAATTCTCCCAGCATCAACCCGCACTTGGATGCTAGATTTTTAGTCTCTATGAACCCTGGCTGTGATATCCCAAGATTCATCGATATTAAAATTGATGAGGAACCTATCTCTTGTCTCATTGAAACCCTAGGCGAGATCAATGCATGTTTCCTTTATCGAAGGGAAGGGCATATAAGAATAAATTACCCTATTTTGGTCTCCACAAAAGGAGCCTCGAGTAACCCTACAGAGGATAAGATGGTTTATGTTGGCCCTAATAAGGACCCCCTCCCCTCTGCTTCTGTTTCAAAAGAATCGGCCCCTCTGATTGTTAAATTGGACACTTTGAGGGAGACAACCAACAAGGTGATTTATGAAACTCACAAAGAGCCTCCCATGATGGATGACAGTGCAAACTTTGGCCCCTTTACTGCAAATCCTTCACCTCACTTTGTAGTTTCCGAAGTGATTTCTTAGATGATTGAAGCTCATAATGATGGCTTCAAATTCGTGGTGCCTAAAACCAAGAGGATCAAAAGAAAGAACGCCCAACAATTGGTGCATGAGAAAATTAGGCATGTCATGAATAACAAAGAAGGCAACTCTCTTATCAGTCCCAATGTGATAGAGCCTATTGCAACCCCCATGGATGATGATCTACTTGATGTTACACGTGAGGTAAAGTTCAAAGGTAATGTGAATAAAACTTCTATAGTTAAATGTATGGTGCAAGAATTTGAAGGTGTGGACCGTAGCATCAATAAGGTGAGTAGGGGTGGGAATTCTACACCCACCCCCCCTTCAGTGACCCAAGTTCTGTCAAGCTTTCAAATAAATTTGGCAATCTCTCTAGAGCTCTGCCGATATTGGCAGAGTCTAGTGAAATAGGTGAGAAATTAGATCCCCATATGGAGGAGGGAATTCCCCTCCACACTCCCCCCATAGATGCTACAGGAGCATCCTCCACTGATATTAACACTCTTGGCAATGCAGATTCTATTTTTTTTGAGATCATTAACCTAATCCCACAGTTGGTAAAGCCAACCCTAACAATGTCCCTACCCTCTATGGTCTTGGTTTTCTTGACGAGCATTCTAGTGGTGAGGACCGGGAGTCCGAGACAGAGGTTGAGTTGGCCTCCAACCTCTTAGTTGCAATTGGGGAGACCAACCAAGATGTGGACTCTCAGTTTGGTTATGAAGGTGAAAGAGGTGAGTTGGAGGAGATGGAAAGTGAAGGGCCTAAACCTCGGCCTAGAAGAAAGAGGGGATGACCTAGAGGATCCAAGAACAATATTTCTCCCCTATCCAAAAAGGTTGATGGAAAAAATGAATTCCCCAAGTGTTTTAGCAGCTTTATAGATGCAAAAGAGCTTAAATAACTCTCCCGTTGATGATAAAGTTCATTTCATGGAAGGTTCGGGGAATTGAGTCCCCTGATAAAAAGCATATCATAAGGAGATTCCTTAACCAGCATAGAGATGTTGATCTAGTTATGCTCTAAGAGGCTAAAGCTGTCAAATTTACACTTGAAATAAACCTAGGATTTATTTGGAGAGATGTCATTAAAATCCATACCAAACACGACAAAGGGAAAGGAGAAACTGCGCTCCTTATCAATGCTAAATGGAAAGACTCCATTCTTAACTATGGTCACTCCCCTTGCAATAGAGTAGTGTGGGTCTCATTTAAGTCTGATAATCATTTTTGGGGTCTGCTCTGTGTATGTCCCCAATGATTACTGAGATAGAGAAGAGTTGTGGAAATGGTTGTGTACCCTTCCGGACATCCCCTTGATTTTGGGGGGAGACTTCAACATGATAGACAATCAGATAAAAAAGATGGGTGGAGTTGGCATGGATTAGAAAGGTGGGGAGAGGTTACACTGGAATAGGATGAAGAATATTAGAAATCTCTTTGATCCCCTGGAAGGGTTGAAACATATCCATGATGGCATTCGGTACACATGGTGTAACTATCAAAAAGGACGCAATAGGATTTATTGAAGACTTGACAAGTTCTATGCAGACAAGAATTTCTTCTCCTTCACACCAACTAGTCAAGGTAATGCAGTTATGGTATGACTAGTCTCTCTTTCTGATCATCACCCTATTGTTGCACACATTAGTCTGAGAGATAGCACCCCACCCCAAATTGGTAATAATGAAAAATTTCTCCTCAACACTAGGTTGTTGGAAGACCAAGATATTCCAGTAGCCATCTTCATTGTCAGACAGATCAATAGATGGAACCAAGGCTCTCAGTCCCACATTTTTCAGATGGAGTAAGAATGTCAGTGGTTGGCAGTGCTTGCTCAAGACCGTTGGGCAAAAAAAAGCAAAAGATTATAGACAGAAGGAAAAACTCCTCAAAGAAGACCTACATAATGCAGAGGAGTTGATTCAAAATAACCCCATTAGAAGTGAACTGTCTTACTCTGTGGCCCAGGCAAGAGATAGCCTAAGAAGACTACAACAAGCCAAGATTCGAGGAGCTATGGTTCGAGCCAGGGCTCAATGGTTACAACTTGGTGATAAAGGTTCTAATTTTTTCTTCAATCTCCTTAGGCAGAAATAATACAGAGAGAAGGTGGATATATTGTGAGTTTATGGCAAAGAAGTTACCCAATTAGATGACATTAAAAGAGAATTCTTACTCTTCTATTAAAAATTGTTCTCATCTGAAGACTCACCCTCTTCCGAGAACGCTAGAGAGATATGTAGGAGGCTTTATCCCCAAAAGGATTATTGAAGATGACAATTTGTTTCTTAAAGAACCCATCTCGGTGGAGGAAATAGATAGGGCTATTAGAACCCTTAAAGATGAAAAATCCCCAGGCCCCAATGGGCTTCCAATTGAGTTTTACAAGGCAAATATCAATTGGATATGTGATGATCTACTGGAAGTCTATGAAGAAGCTATCATCCAAGGGTCTCTTGGCATCGACATCAACAAAGGCATTATTAAGTTCCTCCCCAAAGATGAGGATAAGTCTCTAATTAAGAACTGGTGACCCATTACACTCCTAAATGTCTCTTAAAAGGTTTTTAGCTAAAGTTTTTGCTTTTAGGCTTGAAAATGTGCTTCCTAAATTCATTTGCCCCACCTAGATAGGTTTCATCAAGGGTAGGTATATCCTTGAGAATATCATCACTAGATGGGAAGCTATGGAATGGGCAAAGATCTCCAATCAAGATGCTGCTATGTTTCTTCTTGACTTTGAAAAAGCCTATGACAGAGTGGAATGGGGCTTTATCTTGATTATGTTGGAGGCTTTTGGGTTTCCCAGGGAATTTTGCTAAGTTGTTCAGGTCCTCCTCAAGGATGCCTCTGCACAAATTGAATTTAATGGTTCCTTAATATAAGATTTCAAATTGGGCAAATCCATAAGACAAGGTTTCCCTCTCGCTCCTGCTTTATTTTTTATTACCTCAAATGCCCTCTTCTACTTGTTGAGGGATAATTATCTGTCTCCTAAGATCAGCGGGATTTCCCTTCCAAATAACTCTGACCTGATAAACATTCAGTTTGTTGATGATATTGCACTGTTCCTTGAACTCTCCAAGTAGAATATGGAATCCTTGGTTTCCAATTTCAATTTTTTTGGTGAAGTTTCAGGAGCCAGAATATTGCAATCCAAATCAACCTTGTTGGGTTGGAAAGATGAACCTCCTGATTGGTTGAACCAGTATGGCTATTAATGGGGTGTTCCTAACAAGCTGGTGATGTACTTGAGAATCCCATTCTCTGTCTCACCTTGCCTGAAAGAGATGTGGAATTGGGTTAGAATTAAGATTGAGGGAAAACTGCACGTGAAACAAATAGTATTTGTCCTTAGCTGGGAGGTTGCAAGTCTGCCAAAAGATATTGTCCTCCTATAGTATCTACTATGCTTCAGTGTAGATTTTCAACAACTACCAAGTTAATGAGATTCAGAAAGCCATTAGGAACTTCCTTTGGTTAGATGGGAAAGGTAACAGGAAGATGCACTTTGTGAGATGGGAATGGTGTTGTATGGAGAAGAAGGCAGGAGGGTTGGGGTTGAAGGATCTCAAAAAGGCATTGCCTTGGCTGCAAAATGGATCTTCCATGCCCTAGTAGGCAATGAGCCATGGAAATTGCTAATCATAAATAACATTAATATGGTGGTCCCTAAAGGATCCAAATCATGGAAAGCCCTCCCCTTTTGTGACTTAGTGATTGGTGGTTTTACAATCTTTGTCTCAGGCTCCCCTGTCTTCAAATCCATCTGGTGAGCATGGGAGGTGGTTAGCTCAAGAATTGCTAACAATAGGGCCAACAATAATGATCTCATATGCGGTGAAAGATCTATTTGGTGAAATCTTTATCACAATTCAAAGCCCCTTTCTCTTACACAAGGTTGCTCTACTAAGAGGTGGGCTAACAAAGGTATATGTTTTGTTAAAGATATTATTACTAATGATTGTCTTATTTCATAAGATGAGCTCTCAAACAAATTTGAGCTTCCTACCTCCAATAGAAGGACCTACAATATGGTTCGTAATGCATGTCATGATTTGGAGCTTCCTAAAAGATGTTTGGTTAGTGAGGATAGATTTCTTAGTTTTACTTGGACAGATGGTACACTTCTTGCTAACGTTAAGGCTAAGTCCATTTATAATGGTATGATATATAATGACTCTATTTTGATGCATCTCAACTCTTTTTGGCACTTTGATTTTTCTATTGCCCAGTGGCATAAAGTGCTCATGAGGATGTGGAGCAGCTCCATGGATCCAAAGATGAAATGTTTCAAGTGGTTCTTTATTATTAATAGGTTGCCTTTCAGGTTTGAGCAACATAATAATGACCTTTGCAATGTGTGCAAAGTAATAGAAACTATCAGACATATCTTTTTTGAATGCATTATAGCTAGATAAATTTGGCTCATGTTTGGCATTTCCATTCCTTTTATTGTTAATATCTTGGATGTTGTTTCTAGTTTCATTCATGGAACTAAAAAGGACACTAATCTCTTCTGGTTTATTCTCTCCTATGACATTCTTTGGTATATTTGGAAAATTAGAAATGAAGATAAATTCCAAGGCAGGGCCAGGGTTCTTACTGAGTCTTTTCGTAGACTCACATATCATTCCATTATGATACATGTTACCATAGTTATGTGGCTAGAAAAGAGGAAGTTCCAAAGATTCCTATAGAATGGGCACACCACAGTCTTCACTTATGAGTTGTCCCATGGGTATACATGGGGGAGGACCAGTAGGGAGAGGGCCCCTTTTGTGTATGCACTCGATGCTCTCATGGACGAAATTTTGAGGAATAGAGCGGCAGTCTGAGAACAAGTTACCCAACTAATGCTGATGAGAGAAGGGAAGAAAATAATGTGGATGGAGGGACCCCTGGGTTGGACAACCTAGATGGATCTCTAGCCTCTGGCTTCATCTTTTGATATAGTTGTCCCCTTTTTTTTTGCATAGATGTATATTTTTGAGGCTATATCTTTTTGCACATAGTTGACGGTGGATGTAAACAACATGTATATCAATGTACTTATGTATAGTTGTACAACTGCTACTTCATTGTATAGTGTATAGGTGTTATGGTAGTATAGGAAGATTGCCCTCTCGCTGAACTCCAGTACTATGTCTTTTTGTAACTGTTATTCCCTTATATATAATATATAAAAAAAAGACTTCCAACACTATAGCTAATATAAAGACTTTCTTTGGGAAGGCCAAAAACTTTCCTCAAAACTTAATTCTAGTTTATAAAGCTTCCAAATACTAGTGAATATACTAATATATAGTAAGCAACTATGTAGAGACATGTGGCTTTTATAGGTATTTTACTTATTGATATTTGATGAGAAATGCTAACTATGATGGATAACTAATCAATGGCCTGGTTGTGGGCAAAATGGTCAGCGCTCCCCTTGGGATTCATGACAAGGGTATCGAGCATTGATAGATCAGTCTTTTGACGCAATGGAAAATTGGGCCAACACATGGTATCAGAGCATTGGGTCACGGGCTCAAATCCCCTCAGGTAACGTTAAGGGGGAGATTGTTGGCAAAATGGTCAGTGCTCCCCTCAAGATTTGTGACAAGGGACTAACCACCTCCTGTGCAATCCATACCTCTACAGTTTGTATCGAGCATTGATACATCGGTCTTTTGATGCAATGACAAACTGGGCCAACATTGGCATGATTTTATTTTTGTACAAAATCAATCGTATGATTTCATAATTGTTAACATCCCTATTTGATTCAATAATGAAAAACATATATTTTCCTTTATATTTGAATTGTATAAATTATGGCAAGGGGTTTTCCATTTGTAATTCTAACAAAAATCTCCTCCTTAGACTAGATACATATGCCCTCACTTCAAAACATCTTATTTTCACGGATGCTTAAGGCAAACTATTTCTCACACTATGTCACAAGGTATCCACATCATTTTTTATTTTGGTTTTATATTTTTCTATTATTTAATTAATCATGTGGTTGCATATCTTACCTTGTAACTTCTAAATCTACATGGAGATGTGAATACTATATTGAAGATAAGGTGAATAGTCAAAACCCCTCTTCACTATGACAAAGTCTTTAATTTTATCAATGAAAGAGTGCCTATTTGTTTTTCTTTCTTTTTTCTTTATTATTTGTAAAACTGATTATTTAGTCTTTCTATGGATTTTGTGTAGGTGAAACATATGTATGATGATGCAAGGAAATAATGTTGGGTAGATATATAGGTGAAACAAATGTATCATTATGCAAGGAAATAATTTTTGGTATATATATTTTCAGCACATATATTGTGTTAAACTTTAATCAAACTTTCATGATGAATTTGATTTTCATGATTGAATAGATCTCCCTAATGATACAGAGCTTCTTTATGTGATAGGATCATACAAATGATGAGATAACTACACCACCTTTCTCTGTTGCCAAATGCCAAAAGAGTGATACACTCTTCTTTGTTTTTTTTATATTTGTCCCTAACCTAACAATTGCTTAGTTGTGGAAATGTCCACTGATAATTTGACTAATGTAATATTAACTTCACTCTTAGCTTTAATATTCTTGATGTTGAACTAATTGTATTTTCAACTTCAATATTTTTTTAAAATATTGAATGAGATTATTTTAATTTATGTTATAAATTTACGACCTCAAGCTTAAAATACTATATTTGGGGAATTAATCATATCATAATATGATGTCAATCACAATATACAAACATAGTAGATTATGTAGAGAGGTTTTGTATGCAAGAAGTTCCATCTCTCTACATTGTATTTAAAATGTCAAACTCAAATGGTCAAATAATCAATAGTCATTTTACACTTCATCCATACAAAAATTTGTAACTAATAATCCATTTCTTTCCTAAATATTGAATGAATTGACATTCACTAAAGGAGCTCAAATCACAAAAAATTTCAAAGGTGTAGATTCATTCCCAAGAATGCAAAGTGTATGTACATGATGTACAAGAGATGGTTGAATCATTTTGCGCATGTTTACATATATTTTAATTTTAATTATTTTTTTGTAACTTTTCAATTAGGATCATGTTTGTTTCAAGAAATTATAGGAATTAATGATAATGTTGGATAGACTAACATTCAAACCTAGAACCTACTTGTGGGTAGAGATAATTTTCACCATTGAGCCACTCACCCTTTCATGATGGAAACTATCAAATTTTATCAAGACATGATATAATTTACTTCTAATCAATTTTAGAGGAATTTAATTTCACCTATGAAACATGATCATATTATTTAATATTTTATAATAATTTTTAAAAATATTTTCTATCTTATAAACAATACATTTTTTTTGTATTAAATATCGAGAGTCCAAAAAAACTTAGACGTAGAGTTTATACAAAACTAGTGAGAGGGGGGCAGGGCCACCGCCGCCAAACTGAAGAACCAGAGAAAGGATTATATACAATTATCGCTCTAGCCAAAAACAGGGGACATAACAAAATAGTTCAGTATTGGAGGATCTCATCCTGATCCTCCAGCCACGTAGTCCAACCTTGTTCTCCTTCCATCTAGACCACCTTCTTTCTTGCTAGGATCTGGGAGCACATCTCAATCCTGTTGAAGGGGGGAGGCCTGCTGTCCTGTAGATCCTTTATCAGCTTCTTCACTGCTTTGTCAAAAGAGGTCTGGTTCTCTGTGATTCTAGCCCATTCGTACCCATTTTTCATCTCATGAACAAACATGGTTGCTCTGCCATCTTCTAGGAATCACAGTAGCTTGTTTCTCTCGAGGTTCGTCACAAAACAAACCTGCACAACAATTTTGTAATGTGTGAGTTTTTTGAAAAACTCGGTACGTTCCCTTGTAATGCCTTGGAACTTCTCCTCATTTCTAAGTTTCCAAATAAACCAGAGAATGTAAGAAGATAAGATTTGCCAAACAAGATTAGTATCCTTCCGCAGTCCATGAATAAAACCAGTAACAATATCAAGAGTAAAAACAGATTCTGCAATAAATATTCCAAACAGAAGCCAAATTTCTCTAGCAAAGGGGCAATCAAAGAATATGTGACGCACGGTCTCAAGTTTTCTGCAGACAAAGCACTGGTCATACTCAGCAGATTTATTCCTAAGGGGTAATCTGTCTAAAATGAGTTTCCATTTGAAGCATTGAATTTTAGGGGGAATGGGGGATCGCCAGAGCTTCTCAAAGGTTTTCTGCCAAGTGTGGGGGGTATGGTTAACATACCACAGTTTGTTGATGTGTTCGATCATCGAGAAGTCACTGTTTAGCAGGGTATAGATAGATTTGGCTTTGATTTTAGGGAGGGTGGAGCCATCCTTCCATAGGAATGAGAGGTATCTATGGGCATCTACTTGGGTGTTTTTGGGGAGGTTAAAGGGAACGCAAGCATTTTTAATCATATTGTATGTCTTTTTATGTGATACAGGGAGGTCATATTTAGTGCTAAGAGCCTCCTAGATAATAACATTATCATATTCAAGGATATCCATAATGTACTTGATTCCTTTGTTATGTCAGTGCTTAGCAGAGCAACCTTGGGTTAAAGCAAGGGGTTTGGAGTTGTGATGTAGGTTCCACCATATTGACCTTTCACCATGTAGGGAGTTGTCAGAGTTGATGCTCGAGTTGTTAATTAGACCACACACATGCTCCCAGGCTTTCCAAATGGATTTAAACACCCAAGTGCCTTGGACAAACACGGGAAAACTGCTAGCTATTAGGTCGTTGAGTGGGAGAGCTTTCCATGTTTTGGCATTTTTAGGAACACCATTTTGAATGTTGTTTCTGATGAGGATTTTCCAGGGTTCTTGTCCTTCTATTGAGTGAAATATCCATTTGGTAGCAAGGGAGATGCCTTGCAGCCTAAGATCCTTAAGGCCCAACCCACCAAGTTTTTTATCCAAGTGGTACCAGGTCCATTTGACCGCGTGGGCTTTCCTTTTACCCTTCCCATCCGACCAAAGGAACCATCTGATAGCCCTTTGGATTTCAAAGATTTGGTAGTTGCTAAACATCCATATCGAGGAGTAATAGATACTGTATGAAGATAGGATTTTTTGGCATACTTGAATCCTGCCAGCAAGGGATAGGACCCTATTGTCCCACTTGTTGAATTTACTATCTATTTTTTCCCTAACCCAGCCCCACATGTCCTTAAGAGAGGGAGATATCGAGAAGGGGATGCCAGGATAACAGACTAGTTTAGTAGGTCCTCCCCACGCATAGCCAAACTGGTGAAGCCAGTCTGGGGGATTATCTTTCCATCCAAGTAGGATGGATTTTGTCCTGGATATCCGAGCTCCAGATGCTCTATGGAAAATGTCAAGTTTTTGATTGAGGGAGTCAATATTATGTCTTGAGAGTTTCAGGAAGAACGAGGTATCTTCAACAAACTGGATGTTAATCAATTCAGAGTCGTCTAGCAGGGTAATGCCTTGGACACGAGGGGAGAGAGTGTCATCTCTAAGGAGATAATATAGGGCGTTAGAAGCAATGACAAACAGAGCAGGGGCAAGGGGGCAGCCCTGCCTTATTGATCTAGACAGGGGAATAGGCTGGGAGAGGGTTCTATTGACTTGAACCAGGGCGGATGCATCCTTGAGGAGGATTCGAATATAGTCACAAAACTTGCTAGGAAAGCCAAAGGTTGAGAGCATCATGAGGATGAAGTTCCATTCTACCCTGTCATATGCCTTCTCAAAATCAATAAGGAACATGGCGACGTCTTGGTTTGAGGTTCTGGCCCATTCCATGGATTCCCAACTCGTTACAAGATTCTCCAAGATGTATCCGCCTTTAATGAAGCTTGTTTGGGTGGAGCAGATGAATTTGGGGAGGATCTTCTCAAGGCGGGAGGCTAAGGCTTTGGCCATGATCTTGTAGGAGACGTTAAGGAGGGTAATTGGCCTCTAGTTTTTAATTAGGGCTTTGTCCCCTTCTTTAGGGATAAGTTTAATAATACCCCTATTTATGGATTCCCCTAGGGTGCTAGTGGCAAGGGCTTCATTATAGATATCATAGAGGTCAATGGGGATCCAATCAATGTTAGCTTTGTAAAATTCAACAGGAAGCCCATCAGGGCCTGGGGCCTTGTTATCCTTAAGAGTTTTAATGACATCCTTGATTTCTTGCATGGTTAGCTTAGCTTTAAGGAGGCTAGATTTGTCCTCAGAGATTCTATTAGGAATAATGGTCCTACACCTGGTACGGGCATCTATCGCGGCCTCATTATCCTCAGAGGTAAACAGAGTCTTGTAAAAACTTCAAAGGCTTCTTTGATGTCATTGATATCTAGGAGTTCCTTATTGTCTATAGTTATTCTATCAATTTTTTCCCTGATCTGTTTTTGTTTGAGTAGTTTAAAGAATATTTTAGAGCCCTTATCACCAAATTGAAGCTAGTGGTTGTAGGCTCTGATGAAGGCACCTCTGATTTTAACCTGCTGGTGCTTTCTAAGGATATCTCTAGCCTCGGCAACCTGCTTTTCCAAGGTAGGGGAAGAAGGTTGAAGTTGAATATCATGCTCTAGGGAGTGGAGTCGAAGAGTAAGAGTTTTTTCTACGAGTCTGAAGTCCTTGGATTTCTTCTGGCCAATGGTCTAGAGAAGTATATGTCAGGAGGAAATGTTCCTCTGCCATCTAATCGTGGGGGATTGGGGGAGATGCAGTTGCAAATTGAAGAGTCTAACTAATTTGATGGCATGCAGGACATCCTCATCTTGCAGTAAGGAGGTATTGAGCAAGAATTTCTTATTGCGAGGGTGGCTAGGGGTGATGGAGTTCCTGATGCTGATAATGGCTAGAATGGGGAAGTGGTCAGACAGGGTAGTTGGTAAGACTGCAACCACATTCCCAAGCTGGTTGGGGGAAAAGGAGAAGAAGTCTTTATTAGCATAGAACCTATCTAACCTAGAGTAGATCCTATTAGTGTTTTGCTAAAAATTGCACCAGGTGTGCCATAGGTTGGGGGTATCAGGTTTGGAGCCTTCCAGGAGGTCAAATAGTTGTAGATGTTGTTTGAATCTATCCCAATGAGGCTTTTCTGCATTTTTCCATTCAAACGGAAGTCCCCAGCCTTGTCATTTTGGGATTCAGTCATATTAAAATCCCCGGCCATGACCCAGGGAATATTTGGGAGGGAAGTTAGCCAATTCTAGAGGGATATTCTTTCGTTATAATCGTTAGATGCATAAATGGAGCATATGCTGAAGCAAGAACCCTTAACCTCAAAGGTAGCCCAGGCTACTCTATTACAGGGGGAAGTCCCTTTATCCTTGAGGTACATTGCCCATTTAGGGGCAAGAAGGAGCCCAACTCCTCCTTTACCTCTCGGGTGGTTGGTACAAACTTTGATAGCATCTCGCCAAATGAAGTCTAGCGTTGTGTCGAGGGAGAACCCAACAGACTTAAGCTCTTGTAACATCAGAAAATCTAAGTTTTTATGCAAGTCCAAAAACCTTTTAATAACAAATTTTTTGTCGGGCAACTCAAGGCCTCGAATGTTCCAGGATATGTATTTCATCAAAGAGGAGGGTTTACGGGGGGCTGGTTGGGAGATCGTTGTTGATCGCCAGACTTCTTCTTGTTTTTGGAGCCCACAAGCCTACCTTTTTTTTAATTAAGGGAGTGTCCTTTCATAGAATCCTCATCATCTTCACTGGTTTCGAGAGGTTCAACTCTAGTAACTGCATTTCCTCCTGTGTCGGACCTAGACAACTGGGAGCCTGGAAAGTCAGGGAGCATAGTGCTAGGCCTAATTTCATCTAGACCCTTATTGGCATATATAACTTCTATGATATGACCGTCCTCTAGTTCTTTGAGCGAAGATGGAGTCGAGGGATCGATGGTGTTAGTATCAGAAATAAGTCTTGCAAATGAAGAGGAGACCAATTGGATGGGGGTTCTGGATCTGAGGATCATTGTAGGGTTATTGCCAATGCTAGCACCATCGACACCAAGACTGGGGTTTTCCAACTTATTAACCATATTTCTAACCACAGATTTGATAGGGGATTGGTCAAGAACTTGGGGCTTAGGAGAAGAGACCATTTGGCTGGAGGAGGAGCGGCTAAGATTTAGGGCTTTAAGGGGGGTGATTTTACGTCTTTTCTTTCTTGAGGTAACAAGTTGAAATCAATCAGCGGGCGATTCTACAAGATTTTGAGAGGGGTCGAACGCAGGGATGAGGGGCTCGGAGGCCAAGGGTGCGAGATCAAGGATGAGAGGGTTAGCCTCATTAGGAGCAGGAGCAGGATCTGTGGACACCACGTCTTTAGGTTTAACAATAACAAGAGGGGGAGGATGTGTATCATTAACTTTTTTAGGGTTTACGGCCGCTTCATCAGAATTATGCTTTTGCTTCCTACGACTGATAATTGGGAAATTTTTATGAATATGCCCTTCCTTTTTGCAGAGAAAACAAGCATTCAATCCTCCAAGCATTTCAATCGGACAATTGAATGTGTCTCTGTTAATATCTAGGTTTAAAGAAGGCGGAATGTCAATTCCGAGCTTGATTGAGACAATCATTCTGGCGTCTAGGTTGGGCACCAACCTAGCAGTTTCATCAACTCGAATGATTTTACCAAATGGTGCCATTAGTTGGGGAAGGAAACACCACAAAAAAGGGGGGACATCCTTGAGGATGACCCATTTGGGAGAGGACAATGCGAGGACTTCCTCATTAACCGCCTTTGGAGACCAGGCGAGGGCTCGAAAAGAGGTATTCCCTACCATCCAGTACTGGTGATTAAGTGCTGCCATTTGGGCTTCATGCGAGTTGAAAACAATGAGAAAAAGACCTCTCTGTATTTTTCTACAAAATGTAATTTTAAGCCCTAATTTGAGATTCCATAGATTGTGAAACCAGTCGTCTACAAATTTCCTAGGTGGGCATTTTTGAGCATCCACACAAGCGAAGAAGATAGCAGTGTCACATAGTCTTCGTTTTTCCAAAGCAATCTCACTTATCATTTCAGAATTTGGCGAAACAACGAAGGGGTTCGAGGTATTACAAGGGGACATACCTACCTTACTGGATCCTTCATCTGCAGGAGCCTTAATGAAGTGCGCCGACGAGCGGACTCCATCTGCAGGCGGAGCGACGGTCTCGGTGAAGGATTTTTTTAGGGCTAGAGTGGTATGTGGGTAGGGTTTAGGGTTAGAAGTATTAACACCGTCTGACTCCGGTTCCATTGGAAACCAGGGTTAGGGCACGCTGGGTGGGGCAAATGGGGTGGAGAAATTTGTAATAAATGCAGAGCAGAGAAAGAAAGAAAGAAAGATAAAGAGCAAGTAGATGGGCGAGTTAGGAGGTGCAAACTAGGTGGAGGAGATAAACCCCTCCACGTAGACGCAAGAGTATTCCCGCGAGCGTGCCTCGATCCAGCTTCCAACTTCAAGGTGCGGACGAAAGCGCCAAAAATTCGCAGAGCAGAGCCATCTAAAATAATATAGATTAGTTTTTTCTAAATTATTATCAAGCATAAAGATATTAAGTTAAATTTATGTTAAACAATACATTTCACAAATTATATACATTTTATAACATTTTCATATAATTAAAAAATTGACTATAGAAAACTTATCAACTTCAAAAAAAATTAATTCTAGTAAAAAAATATCACCATAATAATTAAACTTAATAATATGATTATCAATTATTATTTTTATTTTATAATGCAAACAATACTTTGAAAATTAACTAAAATGACTTAAGTACAATTAAATAGATTTCTAGAAAATACTTATAAATTATTATGTCTTGATAATGTCCACATCATATAAAACATCTATAAATACAACATTTGATCATAAATATTATCTAAATAAATAAAAACATTTGACCATAGGTACCTTATGGATTAGATAAGGTGGGATGATGGATTTTGATATGTACAAGTCTTGTCAAGTATTTTTGTGTAGTCATTCTTTTGGACAACTATTTATTTTCCTTGTAATCGCATTTTTCTTTGATCAATAAAAAAAAAAAAAGTCTTGTCAAATAGATAGTATATTATTATGTAAAACAAAGTATTAACCATGATTAACATCTGTCCAAACAACTAAAACTACTAATACATTTGACCAAAGGCCTGTAACTTCAAAACCAACCAACAAACCACATTGCAATTTGAATTTTAAAAAAACATTGTAGTCGTCTATAACAAATGACATTATCTACAAATAATCGTCACTTCTATGGTACAAATTTCTATTTAAATACATTTATTTTGAATAAACATAAAGATATGAACGATATTAAAATTTTATTCTTATAATCTCCATATTTGAACAATAAGGAAATTTATATTTGATAGTGTTAAAATTTTATAAAAATTGAGTCAGTATTGCATGATGGTTTAAATATGGTGTTGTCGTTCTTGCCACCAAAATTTAGATCCCATTAAAATGTTGATGTTGAATGTTTATATTGGAGACGAGGATAATTTAAATGTGGTGTTGTTGTTCTTGCCACCAAAGTTCAAACCCCAATAAAATGTTATTGTTGAATGTTTATATTGTAGATAAGATTTTTCATGTGTAAACTCGCAATTTATAACTTCATATAAAAAACAATTACCCCTTTAAAATATTAAAAAATATAAAAAAGTGAAAATATAATACAGACCTCTCATTTTAAAATTTAATAAATATGATACAACTTTAACAAGGACAAGGTAATCAAAGTTCTAGTCTCATGACAAAAGGATTCCTCTTTTTTGTGGCATCATTAGAACTATAACAAGAGAGAAAACATTGAATTCTCCCCACATTTTTAAATAAATATTTTCATAGTCAACATTTAACATTGCAAGTGGGATAAAGTTTTTAGGAAAATTGGAATTAGGTTTACCTAGTGGAAGCACATTCTACTAATTTCCAAAATAAGTAATTTATTATCCCATAGAAAATTTACGCTGCATTATTAAAATCTAAGTCGTGATCATATGATGATGCTCTTTATTTTTCTACCCTCCTTAAACTTGTACTATTGGAGCCCTTGTACTTAGATAAAAATGATCATATTCAAGATGTATACACATACCTTCAAAATACTAATTATTTGATTGCTTGGGTTATTAATTTTATTGTAATTAGTTTCATTCAATTGAAAAAAATGTTGTTATAATAATTTAATTATTCTTTTGACAAATAAATTTCAATAAAAAATGATTATATTTGTTAATTTTAGAATTTTCAAAAGTTTCATCAATCTTATTATTTTTTTGTTTTAATTAAAAAAAATTAATAATAAAATCAAATTCTATAATCAATTTTCAATTATTTTGAAATTCTTTTCGAGCCATCAACAAATAAGAAAGACAAGGAAGACATTGTGAACTAATTGAAAATTTCTAACTTGTCTTTGTTGTGAGTGATCTGATTTATGAAAACCAGATTACAATACCTGGTGTGATACCTGCGGTATTGTAGATTTCAACACAAAAATTGACAACAAGAAGATTGCAAGCCAAAAACTGTCTCCATTCTATTCAAAATTGGAGTTTATACAAGTCGAATGTATCCCAAGGGTGACACAAATCCCTTGGAATTGAAACGAAGAGTCACCATAATGTTTATTACAATTAAACTACTAAAACTATCAAAATTATCAAAAAAACTAAATATAAAATTTAGTCCACTTTGAGAAGGCATAACTTTCTCATCCTAGCTCCGAATTACAAACCGTTTGATGCGTTGGAAAGGTATTCAAATAATCTAGAACCAAATTTCGGAAACATCGCGCCCAACATTTGTCCAAAAATGCACCGAAGACCCTCAAAATTGCAATTTACTAAAACATAGAAAATTTTGAAAATTAGATTTCAATATTTTCCCAATTTAATCCTGATCAGTGAGCAACCCTAAGAACATTAATATATATGACTATATCTTTATACTAAGAAGTTATCTCCTTTTATAAATAGTCTATTTGAATTTTCTTCTACATAGATTTTAGTTATATATGTAATTCATTTATAGAGTCATTGATTTGTATCAAGGTTATGAGTAGTCCAAAGGAACTTGTAATTGACTTATATTTATGGTAAGAAAGAACTAAATTAAAAAAACCTAAGCTTTATTATTTTTTTCTTAAAATTATTTACAATGGCCATTCTCATATGAAAAGTCCCTTGTTATTAACTTCATCAAGGCCAATCATTGGTTTTATAAATGTAAAGCTCACCATCTAAAGGGGCTCTTGTAACCATCCACTAAGTTGTTTCAATTTGTGCTTAGCCATCTTACCTATCTTGACTTTGTAAAATTTATTTATACATCATAGACAAAGATATATATAAAAGATTGTCTACGTCATTGAAATGGCATGTACTCGGAGTTTCCTTGGGGTTGGTCAAGCTTTGGGCCACCCTAGCCCATTCTTTTATCTAAAGAGAGTGCTTCACACACAACATGAAGGGTGAATTTGGGATAGTCCATACACTTAGAGAGGTCAATCCCATCCTCTATGCAATACAAGTTGATTCTTTAAGATCACATTCTATATTAAGCAATGATAAAAGACCATTGTCACCTTAGCTTAAAATAATTATTTATTTATTCACAAAATGCAAAAAGAAAAATGACCAAGATCTTTTCGAACATTTTTTATTTATTTTGCTAGCAAGAGAAGGATCAAACCATCTTAAGTTTTAGGCTTACCACTAGCTTCTAACAACAAAAGGAATTGTTGCCTACATGAACTAGAAAGTCTATTAGTTTATTACATTTTTATAAAAATGAATGAATTTAAAAAAATTGAGAGCTTCAACTAAAAATATCTAAACTTCCAACTTTAAATCTCTCTTTTATTGAATTAATTAATAATCAACAAAAAACCACCTTCAATACTTTTTTTTACACCCCATTGATAGATTTAAAATCAAGCATTTTATAGATTTGCAAATTTATAAATTTGGGACTTGGGTCCCTTTTGTCGTTCCTTCATGACAGTAGTTTTAGACTAACTAATTGTATCTTCTTTGCATGTTATAACAAATTTTTTTATAGATGTTCCTTGATATATTTTTCTTACTTCACTAAGAACCAAAAAAAACATTTATAACACCATTCAATTCGAAAAATAAACCCACCCTTAATCCATTAACCTCTATAATTTCTCAATAACTCCAATAAAACTAAATTTATCAATTACAATCCATTTTTTAAAAATTTAATCAATTTACTTTTATCAATTACCCTGATTATAATCCAAACTCATACAACTATAGTACATTTTCGAATCTACAAAAAAAATTATAGATTATTTCCATCAATCATTAAATGCATATGTATCTATTTATTCTCCTTTTATTTATGAAGGTTTAGTACATAGCCCATTATTTTAAGCCTTACTTTAATTTGATAGCCAATTTTTTAAATTTAAATACCCACACTTTGTCCTTACATGTGCTCCTAGTTGGCAACTTACAAAAAAAAAAAAAAAGACTTCTTCTTTTCTAAGCTGTTCTCAAGATTGTAAGGACTTTCAAATGCCTTATGGCAAAAAGGTAGATGATTCTATATGTTTCTAGAAAGTAACAAAATTTAATTCCATAACACTTAAATCAAAGAAATTATTTATGTGGGACCAAGTACTTCAGCAAGTTTTGATTTTTAATATTAATATTATTTAATGAAATCTATAGGTGAGGTTTCTTGAATGTCATTAAAATGTAAACAGTATATTTGTGTAGGTATGCAAGTCAGAAAAAATAATTAATAATTAAATTAACATGTGTTTACATTAAAAAAAAATGTAATGGTTACACTGATAATAAAATATATTTTAAATAATATATTAGAGAATATAAATCTTTACACTGATAATAAGTATACTTTAAATAATATATTAGAGAATATAAATCTTAAATGAAATATTTATGTATTAGATTTTTTTTTAAATAACATCTTTAAGATTCATATAAATGATTTTGTTTATAAATAAACGTGATTACCACATTTAATGTTATTTATTCATTTCATTTATTTATCCAATATTCCATTTTTTTATTAAATAGAGGCAATAAGATATATTTCTCTTCTTTTTTTTTCTTGTGTTAATCCTTAATAATATAGTGCATTCATCTTGCAATTTGTGGCAAGAGAAAATGCTCTAGTTATTTATTGAAGGATCAACCTAGCTTGTATATATTCTCTTTTATTATTTAGACATGACTTAAAACAAATTGAAATATGTTGACATTGACGACTTTGACAAATTGCAACACATATTAAGAATATTGAAATGTCCATTCAACATTGAGGTGACTTTGATTGTTCATAATTACATTTTTTATAATCTAAAATACAAGAAACAAGTTATCATTTTTGTCAATTGCATATCCTAAATGAATAAAATTTTAAAATGCTCTTAATTTATCTTTTTAAAATATTTAAATAGTATAATTCCATTCTCGCTTTTCTTTCACATCTCATTATTATATATGCTTTATTACAAAAATATTTTAAATTAAATTTAAAAAATATAAATAATAATGTATAATTTCAATATCTATAATTTCAATGAATTTTTCTTTGAGATGAAAATAATATATAGAATCATACTTCTCTAACAATAGTAATGGTAAGTTAATATATATCCTAATGTAGTAATGCATCAACAAGTAATATACTTTTTTGTTAGGTTAGTAATGTGAATTTCAAGTGGTTTAAGGGATGATCTTGTGTATTTACTAGTGGTGAACAAGATTATTAAATATGTTAATATATACAAATAATGGTAAATCAAATGTACATTTATATGTGGTGAACATTTATGGTAAATGTGTTACTTCTAATCATAATGAAAAGGGAAATATCTACAAAGGGTCTATTTGTATAGTGGCACACAATATTTTTCAGGGTGTTGCATAGGTGTTTGTGTGCTTATGCACATCAATATTGTGTAATGGAGTATGTGTTATATTATAATTGGCACATGAGGGTGCTCTAAGATCATTCACCCTTTTGTGTGAAGAAATGGTCCCCATTATAATAGTAGTGAGTTGAGTAAGTTGTGCTTGTAGGTGTTGAAGATTATACCACTTAGATTATTCTACATTCTACCCAATTTCAATATTTGAAACAATTCATAGCCATTACTGTGAGTATAAGTGGTAGTGGTGTTAATGATTTCATCCCTCATAGTTAGATGTGAATGCACATGATTTGATTCCAAACATTGTTAGATTGTGACTAGCTCAAGAAGATGGGGAAAGTGTGGCTTAAGGATTTCTATATTTAATATTAGCTATAGGTCCAACTATTATGTGAGATGGGAAAAACAAATTTATTTTCACTATTTATGCAAAAAAATGGTGTAAGGGCCATGAAAAAAGGTTACATTTTTAAGTGTCAGATCTTAAAATGTTCTTTCAAAAAAGATGGAAGATAGCTCCTCTAGGCAATAGTAGTGGCAAAGTCTTTTTTAAAGATCTATATTACAATAATATTTTTTGATGCTATATTCACTTAAGATTCTATAATTTTTTTGTTTATTGAATTTTGTTGTAGTGTCCCTCCCTGATTTATTTTTTCCTTTTATGCCTCAATAGACTATTTTGTCATAGCATGGACTATCTTGTGATGCTTGGATTAGACTATTGTGGATTTATATGTGGTTTAGATGCTTTATCATGGATATTGGACATATTATATTGCATTTTAAATTACTATTCCATGTGGATGATGACATTATGGATTGTTATATGGGTTATTATGATGGTAGGTGCTCATTTGATAACTTATATGTACCCATTCTATGTGTTGTTTATACTCTCTTACGATGATTTGAGGATATTTTATGATGTACTAACCCTAATTCATGATGTGAGATTGATTATGATATTGATTGATTGTTTGCGAGTATCTTCTACTGTCTTCATGATAGGGATGATGTCCCATCACTCATTGCAAGCGGGGTGTGCCATTGTGATTCTCTATCACTTGCATGTATTATAATTGTATATGTTGTATCGTGGCTTTGTGGATGCAGGATTTGCAGGTACCAGACATTGACTCCACCTGACTTCACAGGTCTGAGTGTGTCTTATCCCAATGGCAAGTTGATCAGAGATGACATGAAAACCCATTCTACACTCTAGGTTGAAGTTGATCACCCTTGTCAGTTTAGCATCTTGGCATGAGTTGTTGTTTAGAGTCACTAATCTCTTGAGTTTCCCTTTGTTATCATGTGTGGCGTATTGTGTTTATTATTTGATTTAATTATTATTAATTAATTAATTGAGTTATATAGTTTAATAATGTTAAATCAAATTAATAGATTTATATAGTTTATAATAAAATAAATATATAGTTGATATGATCGATGGCGTGCGTGCGGTCTCTCGCAAGCGACCGAGCTAGGGCTTCGATGCCCTAGCTTGAGGGAGGCGGAGCTGCAGGTGGGTCGTCGGGGGAGGGAAGTGCAGGCATGGCGGGGGTGTGGAGTTGCAGGTGGGGAAGGGTAGGGTTCGACGGAGGGAGTGGTGGGTGAAACGGGAGGCTGCGGGTGGAGCAGTGACTGCAAGCGGCTGGGCTTTGGGGCTGCTGCGAGCCATGGGTTTTCAGGGGGTTAGGGGTTTCAACAAGCTCTCCCTCTTGGTGGGCTTTGGGGAGGGGGTAGGATTGTAGGTTCGGTGCTTTCCCTAGTGGCACTTCGGGGTGTGGGCCTTTTTTTTTATCTTGTTTAATTTTTCGGAGCTCCGATGACGAGTATTGGTGGTGAGGACTCGCAAGTACCTCCAGCCATGGATTTTCGCGCTGCGGTGGGCTCAAAACCCCCATTCCAGAGTATGAAAACTTTTAACAATAACCTTTTCTCATCTGAATCAGGATCGGGGACTGTTGGTGGTTCTCACATTATGAAGATTAATGGTTGCCTGGAGAGATACAATGAGAGACCAAAGCTAGTTATTCCTCCTAAACTAATTGCTAAAGACGTTGAGTACTTTTCAAAACACTTGCTTTATTGCAAGTTTTTGGGAATGAGGGTTTCTTTGCAGTTTCTGGATAACCGGGCGCAGAGGACTTGGGCTCCTAAAGGGGAAATGGAGATTATGATGCTGGCAAACAACTATTTCATGGTTACCTTCAATTGCATGGAGGATCACAATAGGGTCTTTGAGGGAGGTCCGTATTTTTACAACTAGGTGGGGCTGTTCATCAAGCCTTGGCATGCAAGGTTTAACCCTTCGGAGGAGCACCCAAACAGAGTTCCAGTGTGGGTTCGTTTGCCACTTTTTCCTATGGAATGTTGTTGGGAGGATGTGCTACGGTTGCTGGCCACACTACTTGGGAAGGCAGTGAGATCCTCAACACAAACCCTAGGGATAAAGGTAATGACTTTTGCGCATATCTCTGTTGAAATTGATCTTAGTAAACCTTTGCGAGATGTTATAGATATGTGTGCAGGCTCTTATTCATGGGTTCAATAGCTAGATTATGAGACTTTACCTTTTTGTTGTCGTTTGTGTCATGAGTATGGTCATTTATAGCATAAGTTCCCTAGATATAAACCGGTGGTACGCCAACCTCAATAGCCCACCCAGAGTCAAGATAGGCCTGATAAAGGAAAAGCTACTATGTCAGCCTAGGTAGAGGGTGTTGATGGTTTTGTCTCAGTTAAGACAAGGAACGGGAATCGAGGACAAAAGAGGTCCTTACAGGAGAGACAAGAGGAGGATACCTTTAACAAATTTGAGGCCTTGGACAACCTTAGCCATCAGGAAGTGAATCCGGGGTTAACTCCTTTGGAACAAGGTGCATCAGGGGGGGTCCAAAAAGAGGTATTGAGGATTTTACCCAGGCCCTGCAAGTGATTGGAAGCCAGCAAATGGAGATGGATCAGACAGTAGGGGTCCAGTTGGGCATCATTCCTAGTTCGGAGGTAAATTTGGTTTGGGGGGGAGGGCTCTCTGATAGCCCTAAAATTGGAACCGGTTGGGGCTAAAAGTAACAAGTCTTCCATTCACCTGGGTCTGCATCAAAAAGATATTAAGAAAAGTGCTACGGAGAAGAACTCAAAGGTTGGCAGAAAGAAGGATTTGGATCAAATCAAATTGATGGGAGAAAATTTGGTTGAGTTAGGGTCAGTAAAGACTTTGGATTCTCACTTTTCCAATCCTCCTAAATGATTGTGCTCTCATGGAATGTAAGGGGCTTGAATAGAGGCTCTAGACAAAAAGTTATTCGGGATTTGATTAGGAATCATTCACCTAATGTCCTATTCTTGCAAGAAACTAAACTCTCGATGGAGAGTATGATGGATCTGGTGCCGAAGCTCTGGGGGTGAGGTCAATGTCAGTGTATTGGGGTTGCTGGTTCCTCTAGAGGGGTGACCTATCTTTGGAACCCTTTAAGGATTCACCCTGTCTGGTGGATGGCTTCCAGATCTTTGCTATCCGGGGTTGCCTCCAGTCTTGAGACTGGAGATCTTATTTTGTTTACTAATATATATGCCCCCACTGATCTTCAGGGAGAACATAACTTATGGTCTCATATTTCTTGTATGCGAAGGCTGGTCCCTTTCCATCCTTGGATTATGGTGGGAGATTTCAATGCTATCCTTGAGTTGAGTGAGAAGAAGGGGGGTGTCATGCAGTTGGATCCCTCTTCTCTCCTTTTTCGGGATAGTATTTCATTGTTGCATCTTGTTGACATTAAGCTTGGTAATGGTTTGTTCACTTGGAACAATAGGAGAGTGGGGGAGTGTTGGATTGCAGAGAGGTTGGACCGATTTCTGGTTTCCAATTTTGGGGTTGGTGGGGGGTGGTCCACAAGTTCTGAGATTCTTGACTAGAGAGGGTCAGACCATTGGCCTATCAAGTTGGTTTCTTCTTCTGCCTGGGTTGCTCGCTCTCCTTCATTCAAATTCCAACTTATGTGGCTTCAGGATCCTTCTTTGCCGGCTCTTGTTGAGTAGTGGTGGAGGAAGGGGAGACCGGCCTTTGGCACTACTATGTACACTTTCACCAAGCAGCTGCAGTTTGTTAAGTTCCATCTTAAACAATGGAATCGGCAGGGTTTCAGGAACATTTTTCATGCTAAGAAAGCTGCCCAAACAGAGTTAAATGGCATCACCAGTGAAATCAGAGAGCATGGTTTTTCTAAAGCTTTGCTTAGGGAGGAGGAGAGGGCTGTCAAGGCTTTAGAGGAATGGGAGCTCAGGGAAGAAATTTACTGGAAACAGAGAGCCCGTATTAATTGGCTTCAAGCAGGGGATAAGAACATGACTTTCTTTTTCAACTCTATGAAAGCAAGACATCATGGAAATTCCATTCCTGCTCTGGTCAATGATAGAGATGAGGTGTTATTATCCTTGTGGGAGATATCTAGGGAGGCTTTACACTATTTCCAATCTCTCTTCAGTGAGGATTCTCAGGGGGAATCGGTGGAGGAGAACCAAGTTCTTGCTTGCATTCCTCCTCTTGTTACTCGGGAGATGAATGAGTAGCTTATGGACCCTATTTTTTTGGAAGAACTTGAGAGGATTGTTTTTCATATGAGGAAAGGAAAAGCCCCTGGCCCAGATGGGTTCCCGGTTGAATTCTTTCAAGAGTTCTGAGATATCATCAAACTAGACTTATTGGAAGTAGTCCATGAGTCTCAGAGGAATAAACAGATGCTTAGGGCCCTGAATGCAACCTTCATTGCGCTTATCCCTAAGTGTGAGGGGGCTGACATTTTAGGCCATTTCCACCCTATATCTCTCTGCAATGTGATTTATAAGATCATCTCGAAGTTGATTGCAGAGAGGCTAAAGAAGTGTCTGGGGGGTGTTATCTCTAAGGAACAAAGTGGGTTTGTGGAAGGGCGTCAAATTCTAGATGGTATGGTCATTGCTATGGAGACCATTCATTCTATGGCAACCTCCAAGGAAAAAGCTATGTTTATCAAGTTGGACATGGCTAAGGCTTATGATAGAGTTCGTTGATCTTTCCTCTAGAAGATCCTTGGGGCTTTTGGCTTTGCTGAGGAATGGATTCAATGGGTTATGAGTGGAGTTACATCCACCTCTTTCTCAGTGCTAATCAATGGGGATCATACTAAGTTGTTTGGTGCATCTAGGGGCCTTCATTAGGGGCACCCCCTCTCCCCTTACTTATTCATTCTCCTGGTTGAGGGCCTGGGGAGGCTGATCAAGCATAATGTGGGTCAGGGAAGTATTCAGGGTTGGAACTAGGGTAATGACTTGCAGTCGTAGTCTCATTTGCAATTTGTTGATGACACGGCCTTGATGGGACTTGCTCGGATTAGAGAAGCTACAAATCTGCATAAGGTATTGGATGTTTATCTGGTGGCCTCGGGCTAGTTGATCAATGAAGATAAATCTTCTATCATTTTCTTCAATACCCCTGGAACTATTCAAAGGAGGATTGCTCTTATCTTGAGATTCCAAGTTGGCTCCTTGCCCTTGACTTATTTGGGTATTCCTATCTCTCCTGGTAACCCTCCTCGGGAGTCATGGTAGGGTATCTTGGATAAATTTCTCTCAAAGGTTGAACATTGGACTCATAGATGGTTGTCATTTGTTGGGAGGGTTCAATTGATTCAGTTAGTGGTTCAGGCTCTTTTGACCTATCGATGTATGCTTCAAGTGGCTCCTAAGTGGTTCTTGAAGGGCTTGGACTCTTTGGCAAGGCAATTCTTATGGGTAGGCAATCTATCCTCGTCCAAATGGAGTCTTGTCAATTGGGACTTGGTGTGTAGCCCAAAGCAATCGGGGGGGCTTGGTTTAAGGCAGGCTATTCTATTCGGGGAGGCTCTAGTGGCTAAATTGTACTAGAGGTGGTGTGTCGAGCAAGATCGTGGCTAGGCTAAGATTTTGGCCTTCAAATATATGCAAAGGATACCAGCTCAGGAGGTTCCAAGATATCCACTTGAGGTTAAAGGCTCTATGATTTGGTATACTCTCAAGAAGGGGGCCTCTCTCATTAAGGAAGGACTCTTTTGGATCTACAGGAGGGGGGAAGAGGTCCTTTTTTGGAACGACTCTTGGGATGGGTACCCCCCCATCCTTGATTAGTTTCCTAATCTTGGGAACCTTAGCCAGAGGTTTTTGGAGGCAAGGTGGTCAAGGGTGAGTGATTTCAAGACTGTTTACAGGTGTGGGTGGCTGGAGATGGAGCGGTGGAAGGATCTTAATGAGTGGTCAGTTGTTGGGATGGAGGAGGACTGTGCTGAGTTACAAGGCATTCTGGCGAGTAGACACTGTAGTGGAATCAAGGGTAGGGATGGACTTGCCTGGTCTCTAAATCCTAAGGGCGTCTTTACTGTAGCTAGTGGATACAGGGAACTATTGAACCAAAGATTGGAGTGAAGAGAGGTGCATTGGTGGAAACAAGTTTGGAACAAATCTTCTTGGCCGAAGTGCAACTGCTTCGCTTGGACTCTGGCCTTGAATAGATGCCTAACTTGGGATAATATTTGCAAGCAGGGTTTCTTGGAGCCTTCAATTTGTGCTTTGTGTGGTAATGGGGAGGAAGATTCCTCACATCTGTTCTTCAGATGCCCCTTCTCTATGCTTATTTGGCATTACTGGTGGGGGGTGTGGAAGTGTCCTTGTGTTCACGCAGATTCTCTAGTGGAGTTTTGGAGCAGTTTGGGCAGACCTCCTATCTTGTCCCCCTTCCTCAAGATGGTCTAGTATATTGGGCCCATCTTCATTCTCTGGCAGATCTGGCTTGAGAGGAATATAAGTATCTTTCATGAGGCCAGACTGTTAGTGCAACAAGTGTGGAATAGAATCATGGTTATGATTCGGGAGACGGTGGAAGCTAAATGTGAGGTGAATTTTCCTTTGGATAGAGATCAGGCGGATAACGTGAGTAGGTTTGGCTGGCAGGAGTTGTCTCAGGCCTCCGCTTGTGTCAGAAGTGGTAGGTGTGCTATGAAGAAGGTCCAAAGAGTGGGAAGGTGGAGACCCCCCCAGGATGAGATTATCAAGATTAACACTGATGGCTCCTCCAGGGGTAACCCAGGCCCGACAGGGGTTGGAGGTGTTGGTAGGAATTGTTTGGGGGAGGTGGTTTTCTTCTTTTCAGTGCATAAAGGGAGGAAATCTAATAATTTTATGGAGGGACTTGCTATTCTCTATGCCTTGGAGCGGACTTGGGAGTTGGGTAGAAGGAAGGTTATCTGTGAATCAGATTCACAAATTATTGTGAATTTGTTGACTGAGAAGAAGGTGAATGGGATTCATTGGTAGCTGGCAGGGATAATTCATCAGATTCTTCAAATTAGTTCTTTAATGGAGTAGGTGTCCTTCATCCACATTCCTCATGAATGGAATAGAGCAGCCGATTGTTTGGCTAAGTGGGCTTTGGAACATGACAGTGATTGGAAAATTGAAGGTTGGGAGCATCTTTCCCCGGATTACTTTGAGGTCTTGCAGAAGATTTTTGCTGAGGATATGGATAGTAATGATGTTGGTTGAGCTTGGGTGGAGCCTGAGGCTCTTTTTTGGAGCCTTGGTGCTTGGGCCCTCCTTGTAATTTTTGTGTCAATGTTTCAACAAAGTTTTTACCCCTTTTATTCAAAAAATAAATAAATATATAGTTGGTAATAATAAGATAAATAATTAATTGAGAAAAAGTAATATTGGACAAATGATTTTATTTTATATTATTTAATTATTGATTTGGAATTAATATTATCATTTAGTAAGAAAAGACTTTATTATTAATTAGAATATTTAATTATATAAATAGCCTTTGATTTATTATTGTGGCTTTAATTTATTATAGCCTTGGTTTATTTCTTTATTTATTGGGCTTTGTATAAATTGTGCCCATGAGTTTTATTTAATTATTTATATTCTTGGGTTAATTGATTTAATATTTATTCTACCTATCCTATTTGGTAATTGGTTGAATTATTGGGTAAGTAAATAATATATTATTTTAATATTTCATGCTTTGGTTTTTGGGCATGGTAGGTAAGAAATATATTTTAATTGTTTATTTTGTTTGGCCGACATATTCTATAGTTTGATCTTTAGATTTCTATTTATTTTCCTTCATGTGAGTTCACGGGGGTTGGCTTTTCGAATGCATTTTTGCTGGAGTTGGATTTTGGATCTCTGAGGGAATTTGGATTGCTTGGCTTGTGGATTTTTCTTCATTAAATTCTTCATTTGTGCATATCAACAGGTTGGAGGTTCTTACTTCAACATTTTCAACTTGGAAAAGATTGTCTTCTTTATGTATTCTTGGGAATTTGGGGAAAATAATTCATTAATATAGTTTTGTATAGTTGGCTCACGAAATATTTCCTTGCATAAAATTTTATCCTATACTTTAAATTTAGAAAACGGGAAAAATAAATTGGGGATATGGTTGTTGACATGAATATATGGCTCTGTATTTTTGTTTGTGATGGAATCTTGTTCTTCTCTCTAAGATATCGGTTGGATTTGCATTCTCAGTAGCATGGTATGATTTAAGCTTTGATTTGTATGTGTTTGGGAATTCTCTGTGAGTTCTTCGGTCTGGCATTGATGTAAGGAGAACTTCTCAGAGTTTTCTTTTCCCTTTTGTGTATTTATGTATATATTTAATTGGAATCTGTTTGGTTGTGGTTTTGATGGAGTATTGTCTTATATTGAGTTCGCTATGGGTTGTGAGAGGCTTTCAGTGACTCCATTTTTGTGAAGCTTGGGTTATTGTTGTGAAGTTTTGAATGGAGAATTCTTCCTATTTGATCTATATTATTTTGATTTGATTACACACTTAAGTTGGTATTTTCTGGGCATCATTACTTTGCTTGGTTTCAGAACTTAATTCTGTTTCAGTAATTTTATATTTGAGATCGTATTTGAGTCCTTTTTCTATGATTTATGAGTCTATTGTGTATGTGCTAAAACTATTAGTATATGCACTATAAGATTTGGTAAATGCGCTACAAAATGTAACATATGTGCCATTATATTTTACATATGTGCTAGAAAACTGAATAAATGTGTTACAAGAATGAGTAAATGCGCTTCAAAATCAATCAAATGCATTGCAGGGTTGGACATATGCGCTATTATATGTTGTTTGGATTATTTTGTCTTCTGGGTCAGTTTTTCCAAGTTTTAAAGTTTCAGTTTGATCTTTTTGGATTCTCAGCTTGTTTAGGAGGTTTGGCTAGAGGCTATGTTGTGTTATTTTGTATTCTTGGATGTCCAGAGTAGATATGTGATATATTATTTGATCATTTGTATTGTTGCAAGATGTATAATACCTTGCTATGTTGATGGTTCTTTTCTTTATGAATTTGTATGATTTGTGTAACCTATATGGATTATGTTATTGGATCAATGGGTATCTATGGTGTTCGATCTTGGTTAGCCGGATTGTATTTTGTAAGCCTTCTTGCTTGGTTATTTATGTTGTTAAGGCCTATGAGCATGATTAGGGGGAGTGGGCTTCCATGATTCTGTCGAGGTCATGAGGAATAGGCTGCTAGGATTGTTAAGTAATAGAGCCAGGGTCTAGATTATTTGGATATCTCATTGGAAGCTTTTCATTGTAATTGAAAAGTGATAACATAATAATTAATATTAGGTGGGTTGGGTAGAGTAACTCATCTAAGCAAGATAAGGATTGAGTTTTGTGGTGCCCATCTCCTGGATTAGAAATCGAAGTGAGGTGGAAGCTCTGGTAACCTGGTAAACCAAACTCGCTTGATTTCCTCAAAGGTTGAGATGGTTCCGCATGTGTATCTTATGTGGTAGCATGTGATGACACTCTTTCCCTACAAGTTGGACCTAGTTCCTTATGTCTTGTTGTTGAGTTGCCTCTGGAGGTTTCTTGGTTGTCTGGTATGTTTTCCTTGGTTTATGTTATAGTTGTCTCCTCTTTGGTTGTTAGGTGTCAACTTAGATCTAGAGTATATGTGGAATCTTGTGTCATCTTCTAGAATGGTGGGTGGTTCCTTTGGTTCCACATGGTCAGGTGGTTGGTGTCATTCTTCCATTGAGATTCTTTTCTTGGATGCCTTGTGTGGATGTGGATCTCTTATCTCTTCAACTCGTGGATAGATGTTCGTAGCAGATTATTATACATGATTCATTTGACACGTGTATGTAATTGTAATGAGAACTATGCTCATTGTTGTAAAAGACATTGTATTCATGTATCTAGTAGATGTTATTAGGGAAAAATGATGTATCATGTGTATCTTGAGAATGATTAATAATGAGGACAATGGATATTGAATCTATGGATGTGTACTTGGTGCTATGATTGTGATGATGTAATTAGTTTATATTGCTATGGTTTAATAATGTGGTAATTGGTATTGAAATGGTTAATTGACATTAAAATAAATTAATGGTTGGGATTAGGAATATTTAGTATTGGTGCTTAAAAATGAACCTCATGGGGTGGTTTGAGTATTCATAGATGGATTTAATCATTCTAGGTTAAAGAAACGAACCATATGTGATTGTGTGAAAGGAATTAATGATAGTAAGTTAGAGTGTATTTGGATTAGGGAAGTAAATATGTTATCATGTTTAGGAATTGTTAATTGTTTAGTTTAAGTAATGGAATTGAGATACCCTAGGGAAGATAGATGTTATTGATGTAACTATATTTATGTCCGCTTGCATACAATATTGATGATCATGTTAATGTTGCATTAGTAGATGTTTAAGAGAAAAATTGTTCCCTCTATTTTGTATGTTAGTTAGTGTATTTCTCTAGGGTATTTTGGTGGGAATTACATTTGATATCAGAGCTCGTGTTCATACACTAGGTACTCTAGTTTCACAAGAGCCCATTGTGCATGTTAGCACTTTAGCAAGGGGTATCCCAATGGTTTATCCCTGCTTATTGTTTTCTTGCACTTGTTGCCCTAGATTTCTTAGCTTATAGTTTCTTTGCATCTTGATTAGACAAGATGCCTGCTAGAGGTAGAGGTCATGGTTGTCATGGTCGCATGGGTACCCGATGGAACCCTTGACCCGAGGTTTCTAAAGAGTCACACTATGAGGAACAACAACAAGATCAACAGGTGGAAGGAGTGCAAGTTGGTGATGTGATTCCGCAATTGGTTAATGTGCTTCAGGGACTTCTTGATCATTTGAGGCAGGAGCAAGAGGTGAATCAGCAAGAGGGATCTCATCATTCTAGTCATTAGGATAGAGAGGTAGAGTAGGAGTGAGTGAGGGAATGTCTACGTTGACCTTAGAGGAGAGTTGATGTAGTACTTGATCAGGATGTGGTTGCAGCAGGTCATATGAAGGATCTTCTGAGGACTAACCCTCCTACTTTTGATGGCTTAGGCAGTGGTATGGACGCGGAGACTTGGCTGGTGGACTTGGGTAGGTATTTTGTTATGCACCTATGTAGTAGGAATTCTAAGGCAAGGTGTGCGATTATGCATCTTCGTGATTTTGCAACGACATGGTGGCATACAGAGGAGCAGAAATTGCATTTGAAGATTGTGATAGTTTCATGGGAGTTGTTTCTTGATCGGTTTCATGCTAGATTTCTTTCAAATAATTGGAGGTAGAGGAAGGATGACAAGTTTAATGATTTGAAACAACAGGATATGACATTTGAGAAGTTCGAGCGTAGGTTCTTTGAGCTCAAGCAGTATGCTGGGATAGTGGATGATGAGCTAATGTTGATTCAACATTTTGTGAGTGGCCTCTGTGATCGTATTAGTGGTGAGGTTCGGATGCACAAACCTAAGACTTTGGAGGCAGCAATAGAAAAGGCGTGAATAACAAAGGAAAATCTTGCTTTAGTTTTAGGTGGTGCGACAAGTGAACAAACAGTTAGTGCTCCAATTTCGAGATCGAATGTGAAAGGTGAGCAGTCGCAGGTGTTAGGATTTGCTAGGAGTGATCCTCCATTATTCAAGGATGAACACCATTAGTAGAAGGAGAGGTCTCAGGGTCAAAAATCTTCTCACAGGCATAGATGACATGCATATAAAGAGCGTAGCAGGCAATGTGCTAGTGATTTTCACGCTAATCGATCAGCGCAGAGTTCTCAATAGAACTCTAGTGGAGGTAGTTTTTAGCAGCCTAGTGCACCTTCAGTCATTCAAGGTTCTAACAGAGGGAGTTGTTTCACTTGTGGTCAGCATGGACATTATTCAACTAGTTGTCCTCAGCGTTCTACTTAGGCATCAGTTCAGAGGCCAGCAGTTTCGGAACCCACAATTGGTGATGCAGGGAGGTCTCATCACATATTTACATTTGTAGATGACCATCAAATGTGCATAAAATTTTAGCAGTTGAGGGTTCATGTCATGGCAGAGCATCTTTCTTTGGTGACCATGTTCATTCTACAACATCAGGATTTGATCCTCAGGGTTCACGACATGGCGATGGTAAGGGCCCAATGGGTCCCTAGTGATGTTTTTTCAGTGTTTGGGAGGATGCAAAGCAGTTGAGATAGTTATTCTTCCTATTTGTTTCAGGCTTCTAGGGGTAAGCCTGTGACAAGGGGGGGAGGATGTAGTGTCCCTCCCTGATTTATCTTTTCCTTTTGTGCTTCAATATGCTATTTTGTCATAGCATAAACTATCTTGTGATGCTTGGATTAGACTATTGTGGATTTATATGTGGTTTAGATGCTTTATCATGGATATTGGACATATTATATTGCATTTGACATTACTATTCCATGTGGATGATGACATTATGGATTGTTATATGGGTTATTATAGTGGTAGGTGCTCATTTGATGACTTATATGTACCCATTATATGTGTTGTTTATACTCTCTTATGATGATTTGGGGATATTTTATGATGTACTAACCCTAGATCATGATGTGAGATCGATTATGATATTGTTTGATTGTTTGAAAGTGTCTTCTATTGTCTTCATGATAGGGATGATGTCACATCACTCATTGTGAGTGGGATGTGCCATTGTGATTCTCTATCACTTGCCTGTATTATATGTTGTATATGTTGTATCGTGGCTTTGTGGATGCAGGATTTGCAGGTACCAAACATCGACTCCACTTGGCTTTACAGGTCTGAGCGTGTCTTATCCCAATGGCAAGTTGACCGAAGATGACATGAAAACCCATTCTACACTATAGGTTTAAGTTGATTACCCTTGTCAGTTTAGTATCTTCGTATGAGTTGTTGTTTAGCGTCAATGATCTCTTGAGTTGCACTTTGTTATCCTGTGTGGCCTATTGTGTTTATTGTTTGATTTAATTATTATTAATTAATTAATTAATTGAGTTATATAATTTAATAATGTTAAATTAAATTAATAGATTTATATAGTTTATAATAAAATAAATATATATAGTTGGTAATAATAAGATAAATAATTAATTGAGAAAAAATAATACTGGATAAATGATTTTATATCATATTATTTAATTATTGATTTGGAATTAATATTATCATTTAGTAAGAAAAGGCTTTATTATTAATTAGAATATTTAATTATATAAATAGCTTTTGATTTATTATTGTGGCTTTAATTTATTATAGCCTTGGTTTATTTGTTTATTTATTGGGCATTATATAAATTGTGCCCATGAGTATTATTTAATTATTTATATTCTTGGGTTAATTTATTCAATATTTATTCTACTTATCATATTTGGTAATTGCTTGAATTTATTGGGTAAGTAAATAATATATTATTTTAATATTTCAAGATTTGGTTTTTGGGCATGGTGGGTAAGAAATGTATTTTAATTGTTTATTTTATTTGGCCGACATATTCTATAGTTTGATCTTTAGATTTCTATTTATTTTCCTTCCTGTGAGTTCACGGGGGTTGGCTTTTCGAATGCATTTTTGCTGGAGTTGGATTTTGGATCTTTGAGGGAATTTGGATTGCTTGGCTTGTGGATTTTTCTTCATCAAATTCTTCATTTTTGCATATCACCAGGTTGGAGGTTCTTCAACATTTTCAATTTGGAAAAGATTGTCTTCTCCGTATATTCTTGGGAATTTGGGGAAAATAATACATTAATATAGATTTGTATAGTTGGCTCACGAAATATTTCCTTGCATAAAATTTTATCCTATACTTTAACTTTAGAAATTGGGGATATGGTTGTTGACATGAATATACGACTGTGTATTTTTGTCTATGATGGAATCTTGTTCTTCTCTCTGAGATATTGGTTTGATTTTCATTCTCAGTAGCATGGTATGATTTCATCTTTGATTCGTATGTATTTGGTGATTCTCTGCGAGTTCTTTGGTCTGGCATTGTCGTAAGGAGAACTTCTTAGAGTTTTCTTTTCCCTTTTGCGTCTGTGTGTATATATTTGATTGGAATGTGTTTGGTTGTGGTTTTGATGGAGTATTATCTTATTTTGAGTTCACTATGGGCTGTGAGAGGCTTTCAGTGACTCCATTTTTGTGAATCTTGGGTTATCGCTGTGAAGTTTTGAATGGAGAATTCTTCCTATTTGATCTATGTTATTTTGATTTGATTACACCCTTAAGTTGGTACTTTCAGGGCATCATTGCTTTTCTTGGTTTCAAAACTTAATTACATTTCAATGATTCGAGATTTGAGATTGTATTTGAGTCCTTTTTCTGTTATTTCTGAGTTTGTTGTGTATGCGCTAAAACTATTAGTATATGTGTTGTAAGATTTGGTAAATGCGCTATAGAAAGTAACATATGTGCCATTTTCTTTTACATATGCGCTACAGAACTGAATAAATGTGTTATAGGAATAAGCAAATGCGTTGCAGGGTTAGACATATGTGCTACTCTGCTAAACATATGCACTATTTTGTGTTGTTTGGATTATTATGTCTTTTGGGTCATTTTTTCCGAGTTTTAGAGTTTCAGTTTGATCTTTTTGGATTCTCAACTTGTTTAGGAGGTCTTCGCAGAGGCTATGTTTTGTTCTTGAGTGCTCTTGGATATCCGGAGTAGAGATGTGATATAGTATTTGATCATTTGTATTGTTGCAAGATGTATAATACCTTGCTATGTTGATGGTTCTTTGCTTTATGAGTTTGTATGATTTATGTAACCTATATGGATTATGTTATTGGATCAATGGGTATCTATGATGTTCAATCTTGGCTAGATGGATTGCATTTTTTGGGCCTTATTGCTTGGTTATTTATGTTGTTAAGGCCTAGGAGCATGATTAGGGGGAGTGGGCTTCCATGAGTCTGTCGAGGTCATGAGGAATAGACTGCTATGATTCTTGAGTAATAGAGTCGAGGTCTAGACCATTTGGATAGATCATTGGAAGTTTTTCATTGTAATTGATAAGTGATAACATAATAATTAATATTAGGTGTGTTGGGTAGAGTAACTCATCTAAGAAAGATAATAATTGAGTTTTGTGGTACCCATCTCCTGGATCAAAAACCGAAGTGAGGTGGAAGATCTGGTAATCGGGTAAACCGAACTCCCTTGATTTCCTCAAAGGTTGAGACGGTTCTGCATGTGTATCCTATATCGTAGCATATGATGATACTCTTTCCCTACATGTTAGTCCTAGTTCCTTATGTCTTGTTGTTGAGTTGCCTCTAGAGGTTTCTTGTTTGTTTGGTATGTTTTCCTTGGTTTGTGTAAGAGGTGTCTCCTCTTTGGTTGTTAGGTGTTAGCTTAGATCTAGAGTGTGTGTGGGATCTTGTGTCATCTCCTAGCACGGGGGGTGGTTTCTTTGATTCCACATGGTCGAGTGGTTGGTGCCATTCTTCCATTGGGATGCCTTGCATGGATGTAGATCTTTTATCTCTTCAGCTCATGGATGGATATTCGTAGAAGATTATTGTACATAATTCATTTGACATGTGTATGTTATTTGTAATGAGAACTATGCTCATTGTTGTAAAAGACATCGTATTCATGTATCTAGTAGATGTTATTAGGGGAAAATGATGTATCATGTGTATCTTGAGAATGATTAATAATGAGGACAATGGATATTGAATCTATGGATGTGTACTTGGTGCTATGATTGTGATGATGTAATTAGTTCATATTGCTATGGTTTAATAATGTGGTAATTGATATTGAAATGGTTAATTGATGTTAAAAGAAATGAATGGTTGGGATTAGGAGCATTTGGTATTGGTGATTTAAAATGAACCTCATGGGGTGGTTTGAGTATTCATAGATGGATGTTATCATTCTAGGTTAAAGAAACGAACCATATGTGATTGTGTGAAAGGAATTAATGATAGTAAGTTAGAGTACATTTGGATTAGGGAATTAAATATATTATCATGTTAAGGAATTGTTAAGTGTTTGTTTAAGTAATAGAGCTGAGATACCCTATGGAAGATAGATGTTATTGATGTAACTATATTTATGTCTGCTTGCGTATAATGTTGATGATCGTGTTAATATTGCTTTAGTAAATGTTTAAAAAGCCTCTATTTTGCATGTTAGTTAGTGTATTTCTCTAGGGTATTTTGGTGGGCATTACATTTGTCTAAATATTTTTTTTTCAAATATATTTATTTTAATTAAATAATTTTATATATAATCATACATATGTCTAATTAGCCGATAGGCTTCCCCTACAAGAAATCTCATGATCGGAAAAATTGTCTCATGTCGAAAAAAGCTCAACTGTCATCATGAAATATCTCAATGATAGCTAGAAACAATATGTGTGAAATATCATTACAACAAGTAGTTCAATCATTTCTCGCATAGTGCCTTGCATCTAGTTAATGCATGCCTTGTTTGTTTTCACCACCTTAATCATTACTTTATTGTAATATATTGACATAACAATTGTAGGAGCTTGGCTTTGGTTCATCTCATTTTTAAAAATTCTACTTTTGGAAGGTTTTGTAATATTTTTCTTACAAATTCTATCCATATTTTTCATTATTCTATTATTATTTATTATTTGTCAATCGACAAAACTCTTACACTTGTTAATGATGCAATTACTAATTCCAAAATTAATTTTAATTTTATAAATTGATTTGTTTTTTATAATAAAGTAGCCAAAACAAGGGGGCTGAGCCGAAAAATACAACAAGCCTCAAAGAGAGCAAAACCGACACACACACAACTCCCTAATGACAGTCAGCCAATCCCTACCTTAGTCATCAAAAACAAAAATCACCTACAACTATTGGATAACCCAAGATTGATAACAATCGCATCCAAATAACACCTTAAATAACATATGATCAGCATATTGTTCATACTATAAAAACTGAGAAAAGTAGCAAGAGTCTTGGCAAGCCTCATATGGTTGATAAGGAAACTAAACTTAACAGGGATCCAATTGATCCAAAAATTAAAACTATAAAAAAAGGAAAAGCTTCCACCATTAATCGTGTTTTCCAGTTCCCATGTGTTGTGAGAGCAGAAGCCCAATCCAATCTTCAACTAGGAACTCAAACAGTTCCTTCGTGGTGTCGCCTTCCAGCCCGCCCTGTTTTGATTTCTTCTGGTGTAGCATGAACATTGAAGTAGTTGAGGAGTGCATAACTTTAATGGCGAATTTCCCAATTTTGCTGACATAGGACTCCAGATAGTCCATCTTCTTCTTCACTCCATTTAGGTCCTTAGAGATAGCATTACAACCTGCACACTGCACCACCTCCTCCTTCTCCCACCTTCAGCAGTTGTATGCCTGCCCTCAGACTTTCTTTTGTCCTCTTCAGATATATGCAGGGGGGAAGTGTTAGAATAAGGGAAGGCGCTCTTAATATCATCCTTGATAATCTCAGAGTCAGGGGCATTTGTACCCATCTTGGAGGATGTCGAGCCCTTCGTAGCCTCCATCTCATCCTCAACCTTATCACTTTCTGCCTTCTCAGAGTCTTCCCCCTCCTCATTAACATAGTTCTTCCTCATGACAATTTGTTTCATCTGGGGTTTGCCAGCGAACTTGTGGGATCTTCGTGGGGTCACTCCATCCTTCGCATCAGACTCAACTAGCAGGATTTTAGGTTCTTTCCTGGGTTTCTTGGAGGTGGGTTTAGCAGCGGAAGGGTTGCTTTTATTTCTCCCCAATTTTGGGGGAAATGAGAGGGGCGTGGTCAGGGGATTGACAAGGCGTAATAGGCTTTTTTGAGGTCTTTTTGAGACCTTTTTTAGTACTAGCAGGGGGGCCTTGGATGGAGGGAGAAGGTTGAACAAACATGGGTTTAGGAGGACACAGGGCCCTATGGAAGTTGTAGAGCTGAAACATCAAACCCTGGTGGAGGATGGTGTAATTTATGTCTTGACTCATGCAATGGCAGACATCTTTAACAGTAGACTCTAAGGCATGCAGTAAAAAGAATGGGAAAGAAATAGTATCATGGTTGTGAAAGTGATTGAGCAACGAGAAATGGTAATAATAGAAAACACCAAACCTTCCCTCAAGGGTAATGTATTTCATAATAATTTTGCACACCTAGTCCCATGGGTAGGGTAGACATTCCCTTTTGAAACCCCCATGCATCTTGACAGGTTCCTCACCCTTTTTGTAGAAGCGGTTCATATTTGTCTCATTCGCAACCCTGCTAGTTTTCTTCCACTTCCTTCCCTCAGTTGAAAGACTTGTAGCCTGGGCAATGACGTCCTCATTGATTTCAAATGAAATATCCCTCACAACAACTCTCCTGTCATTCCAGCTGCTGACAAACTGCATGGAGAGGTTTTCATCAAACCCAATCATGGCTTCCATGAATGGGATGATGCCCCCTTCCTTGGCATACATCCAAATGCATGAGTCATTGTGAAAGAAGTCATCAATAGTGTCCGGCTCAACCCGGACTAAATCCCTTCCATAACAGCTTCCTCCAGAGTGAAGTTGGAATGCAGCATAGACCAAAAAATGGTTATGCAGAGGGAAAAACTAGAGTTGAAAATAAGAAAAATCGACCAAGAATTAGCCAAAGTGTGGTGCGAGCTGCAATAATTATCTTTCGTGGTGTTTCCCAAAGCATGCATCTGCCAACTCCGATAAGTATGCGAAGGGACACCTCTTAGTTCATCCGCCAACTTGCAAAGATCTTCATAATGGAGAAATCTTAAGTTCCAATTATAGCAATAAGTGATGTACTTACTATGGTTAGTCAAGTTAATGATTAAAAGTTGGTGCTTCAATCCTTTGGTAATACAATTATCGATGGTCAGCCACGTCATCACTGGACCAGTGTGATGGACTAAGTGGGGACCACTGGAAGCCACCTTGGTGTAGCCCACCCAATTTGAATTTGAATTTCCCTCCTACAGCTTGACATCACAGACAGGCCAAAATGACCCCCCGTAAAAAAGGACATAGCACATCCTTGGAAAGTAGAGAAATTTTAGTCTCTCCCAATTAGGGACTTCTTGTTGGCAATATTGCATTATAACAGACAATGAAAGATTGTTGGCATTTCATAAGGATATTGAGAAGGTTGTTGATGATTATGGATATAACTGATTAAAGATGTTTACTGTCTTGATATTATTATTTTATCATTGATGTCAAGAAATTGATTTTCTAATTCAGTATGATGTTGCCATATCTTGAGAAGTATGATATGAAGATTATAAAGATGTCGGTAAAAGACACAAGAAAGAATATGATGAATAAGGGGATGAATAAGGTATTCAATGGGCAACTAGTACCGAGTCAGAAAATAATGAGATCATGATGTTTAGATTGTTTTTACATCATACATATGTTGTAAATATAAAGGTTAATACTATACTATGTTATCAAGCAAAGAACCTAGTCGGTAAACCCTAAGGAAACTAGTCGTTAAACCCTAAGGTTATTGCTATCGGTTAATGAAGGCAAAATGTCTACTGAGTGAAAGTTTAGTATTCACTGAGTTGTAACCGAGCTATAACAGAATGCATTAAATATTTATATGCGTTATTTAATGAAGGAAGCTGATGAGCTGGAACTGATCAATGATTGGTGAGTCGTGAATGAAGTTTGTTAATGAATCTAAGGCAATGAAAAGTCGGCATGAAGATCTATAACTCAAATTGAACCGCAATACCCTGGCACAAGTTCCAAGACTAATATACAAATTCCAAGGTGGGGCAAAACATTTTTAGATCGAAAGATGCATTGAACTTGGACAAGATTGAAGATCTAATGGCTACGATTGATCATGGGAAATGTGATCAAGGAGATTAAGCGGTTACCTAATTGTTTATAAATAGGAAACTGTTGATAAACAATGTATGCGGGCAAGTGTATGCACAGGGATGCTACATAGTGATTACCGAGCACAGAAGCTTGAAGACTTATTTTGAATAACATAGTATAGAAGCCCAACAGATAGACAAGATTAGTTCTATGTCTAGATTGTATTGAACAAACAAGAATCTACTTTAGCATTTTAGATGTGAAGTTGCAGATAGATTTTATTACTGTTATTTTGTGAAAGTGACAGAAAATCTCTTAACCGAGTGGACTTAACAGTCTTATTTGTAAAACCCTCTAGCAAGGTGACATTCTGATTGAGTGTTTGAAATCCTTTAACAAGGTCACTTCTAACAAGGTGAAGATCCTAAAAAATCTTAGGGAAATCCCTTAACCGGGTCACATCTAGCAATGTGTTTGTAATCTTTAACATGATTTTCTTTTAACCGAGCATACTCTAGAAGAGTATATTTCTTAGTGGGTCCAAAATCCCATAGTGGTTTTTCCCTATTTGGGTTTCCACGTTAAATATGGTGTTATGAGGTTTATGATGTTCATATAATTTTGAGTTTGCATGTTTAACAGTTTTGGTTATATTACTGAAATATATGTTACCGAGGTCGACTCTGATGTTTTTATGGAAGATTAAGTTTGTATGATTCACCCCCCCTCTCATCTTGTTGGCTATTGGATCTGTACTTATATTAAGTATCAGAACTATCAATTGGTATCAGAGCTTTGGACTCTGGAAGGAAAGTTTAAAGGAACTTGAGTTAAAGATCCAAAGATGTATAAGAGGGATGCACTGAAGCTGAACAAGTCAAGTTTCTCTACATGGCAGAAAAGGATGAAGCTACATTTATCAGGAGTTGGAGAATATGTGGTATACTATCTAGAGAATGATTTTGTCACACCAAGCACCTATCCATTGACTATGGAAGAGATAAAGGAAAAGCAAGAACATATTCAAGCAATGATTGAAATAACATCTACATTGACCAATTCAGAGTTTAATGATCTAGAAGGCTGCAATGATGCAAAGGCAATGTGGGATAAGCTCATATCAGTATATGGAGGAGATGAACATGTTCAAAGAGCAAAAGTAGATAGTCTAAGAGGAAAACTTGAATCTATGAGGATGAATGAAGGTGAGAACATAACTCAGTATAGTACAAGACTAAAGGAGATTGTCAATCAAATCAAAAGAGTAGGTGGAACTATTGAAGAAAAGGATATAACAAGTAAGTTGTTAAGAACCCTTCTACCAACTTATGCAATCCGAGTCTATGCAATCAATGAATTGAGGTCTGTACCTAATATGCAAGTTTATTTAGATGTTACTATTGGTAAGCTACATGCATTTGAGTTAAGTAATTTTGATAACAGTGGATCTTCGGTAAATAAAGTTGAATCTGCATTTAGTTCTTTTCATCTTGATGAATCTAATGATTTCAATGAAAGAAAGTATAAGTACTCTAAAGGAGATCACAATGGAGCAAGTGAAAGATTTCGTAAGAACATGGAGGCAGTACACAAATTATATGAGGAAATCAGAAAGCAAGAAGAGTTTGAAGCACTATTAGCCAAAAGGTTACCAAGAGGCAAAGGTAAGTATAAAGGAAAACTACCTTTGAAATGTTTCAATTGTGATAAAATAGGACATATGGCTTCTAACTATCCTGACAAAGATTCTACTGAAAGAAGAGATTACTGAGATGATAGACAGAAAGATAATCATTACAAAGGACACCGAGACTTCAGAAGAAGAGATAGAAAGACATGCCTAATAGCTGATGAGGAATCCAATGATGATAAATCAAATGAGACTGATACAGAGGAAGTAGTTTATGTGGCTATCAAGGATGGATCAGATAAAGAGAGGTATGAAGAAAAAGCCCTAATATCTCACATAAACACTAATGATTCTTGGATTATAGATAGTGGATGCTCACATTATATGACAGGAGATAAACACAAGTTTGTTATATTAGACGATTATGATGGAGGCTATGTTAGATTTTGTATTGATGCACCATTTCCGGTGAGAGGTAAAGGATCTATAACACTTCTTGATAATGAAAGATGCAATGATGTTTATTGGGTTGAAGGTTTGAAATACAATTTGTTGAGTGTAGCACAGCTAACAACACAGGTTACTAAATAGAATTTCAGAAGGGAATTGTCAAAGTTCATGACAAAAATGGAAAGTTAGCTACTACCGGGACACAAACAAAAGGTAACACATTTCACCTTGACTCAACTCGGAATAAGTGTTTGCATGCAAAATTAGATGATACCTAGTTATGGCATAAAAGGTTTTGTCATGTCAATTTTGATAATCTGATCAAAATAAGCAAGAAGCATAGAGTAAGAGGTCTACCAAGTCTTGAAAAACCTAAGAATGCTATGTGTCGAGGATGCCAAATGGGTAAGATGAAAAGATCAAGCTTTACAAGTAAGTCTTACACTTCTAAAGGAATTTTAGATCTAGTGCGCATTGATCTTTGTGCTCCTATGAAAGTTCAAAGTTATTATGGTGATAAATATTTCATACTATTTGTGGATGACTATTCAAGGATGATGTCAGTAATGTTTTTAAAAGAAAAATCAGAAGCTTTTCAAATGTTTAAATGGTACAAGGCAAGAGTTGAAAATGAAATAGGAAGACAACTGAAATGTCTTAGATCGGATAGAGGAGGAGAGTTCACATCTGATGAGTTCAACTTATTTTGCAATGATCATGGTATTAAAAGACAAGTCTCTGCACCGAGAACTCCACAGAAGAATGGAATAGCTAAGAGAAGAAATAGATCTATTGTGGATTGTGCTAGAACACTGATGATTGAAAAGAAGGTGCCACAAACATTTTGGAGAGAAGCAATAAGCACAATAGTTTGCAACTTGAACCGAGTTCAATTGAAGAAAGGTACTTTGAAGACACCATATGAAATCTAGTATGATAAGAAACCTAATGTAAGTTATTTTAAAATCTTTGGAAGTAGATGCTATGTTCATTAAGATGATATAAATGGCAAATTTGATCATAAAAGTGAAGAAGGAACATTTCTAGGTTATTCTTCTAGAAGAAAAGCATTTAAATGTCTGATCAAATCATCTAACAAAATAGTAGAAAGTGCAAATGTGAAAATTGATGAATTTGCAGAAAGAAATGTTGAAGGAAATTCTAAGTAACCAGAAGACTGATGAATTTGTCTATGTTCAACCGAGAAGTCCTACCCAGAAGACTATTGAAGAAAATGAAGAAATTATCCAGTTACCGAGTGATGAAGAAGATCATACAGAGCCTACCGAACCTGTATTAGCCAAGTATGTCAGAAGACATCATGCACCAAGTTAGATTATAGGAGATAAGGATGATCCAGTGATGACAAGGAACAAACTGAGACAGAACACATGTTTGATATCTGGATTTGAACCGAGAATAGTGAAAGAGGCATTTAACAGTGAAGATTGGATAAATTCTATGACAGAAGAGATTGATCAAATCAAGAAGAATGAAACATGGACACTAATCCCAAGACTGAAGGACAAAAATGTAATCGGTACAAAGTGGATTTTCAGAAACAAGCTAAATGAAAAAGGAGAGGTCATTCAAAACAAAGCAAGACTAGTTTGCAAAGGTTATGCTCAAGAAGAAGGAATTGATTATGGTGAAACTTTTGCACCTGTTGCTAGACTTGAAGGAGTAAGAACATTGTTGGCCTATGCTGCTTTCAAAAATTTCAAGATATATCAATTGGATGTCAAATCTGCATTTCTGAATGGAATATTAGAAGAAGAAGTTTTCATTGAACAACCTGAAGGATTTGTTGAAGACAAGAATAAAGATCATGTATGTAAATTGAACAAAGCTTTATATGGTTTGAAACAAGCACCAAGAGCATGGTATGAAAGATTGCACTCTTATTTGATTAAGATTGGTTTTATAAGGACAAGTGAGAACAACAACATGTACATGAAGAATGATGAAAATGGAATACTGATCTCAGCCATATTTGTTGATGATATTATACTTTGTGGAAATGACTCTTTATGCAAGAACTTTGGAAATGAAATGAGCAAAGAATTTGAGATGTCATTAATCGGTGAGATAAAGTATTTTATAGGTTTACAAATACTGCAAATGAAAAATGAGATTTTCATTACTCAATCCAAGTACATAAAGGAAATCTTGAAGAAATTTGGAATGGAGGATTCAAAACTAGTAAGTACTCCTATGACTACCAACTACAAATTATCAAATAATGATGAATCTCCATCTATTGATGAGACACTTTACTGATCCATGATTGGAAAGCTACAATATGTTGTTCACAACAGACGAGATATAGCACATGTAGTAGGTATAGTTGCAAGATTCTCTGCAGATCCTAAGGAAACACACATGACAACAATCAAAAGAATTTTTAGATACTTGAAAGGCACAGAGGATTATGGCTTAGTATATCAGAAAGGAAATGATTTTGATTTAAAAGTTTATACTGATGCTGATTGGGCAGGCAACATTGATGATAGAAAAAGCACAAGTGGAGGAGCTTTCTTTTTAGGAGAAAGACTAGTGAGTTGGCTTAGCAAGAAACAAGGATGTGTTTCACAGTCAACAACAGAAGCTGAATACGTTGCTGCAGCATTGAATTGTACCAACATTGCATGGATCAAATAATTGTTGGAAGGTATAAATGAGAAAGTTACTGAGCCAGTAACTATATTTTGTGACAATACTAGTGCCATTAATATTTCAAAGAATCCTGTAATGCACTCTAAGACAAAGCACATATCTATCAAATATCATTATCTTAGAGAAGAAGCTCAAGAGAAGAAAGTGGTATTGGAGTATATTAGCACAAAGAAACAAATAGTAGATATCTTCACCAAACCACTACCAAGGGACACTTTTGAATATCTCATAAGTAAGTTAGGGGTCCTACCCCTATCTTCTACTCACTGATCGAGTTCGGTGAAAGCATCAATCTGATGACTCTAATGAATATCTTTTGGGAGTTGATGCTGATTTTTACACTTTAAGATGTTTTCTAAAGGTGTACAGGAAATAATACAGGAAATACTACAGGGAACAGGAATTGAAGACAAATGCTCTAACCAAGACTTAGTTGATACACAACAGCAGGAAATAACTTCTTACAGAAAGTAATTATGTTTTAGTTCTTTACTTTTTGGCATTGTTGTCAAAGGGGGAGAAGACTACTATAAAGAGGAAGAAGACCTATCAGGGGAGAAGACTAAAGAAAACTAAGCAGACTACAAATTGGAAAGAAGATTGAAAATAGGAGAAGTCTAATGTATGGGGGAGAGCATTTCAGCATTTTAGAATCACAGCAATCCGAATCTTTTAAGGTCAAATCAATTGGTTTTGCCATCAATGCCAAAGGGGGAGATTGTTGGCAATATTGCATTATAACAGACAATGAAAGATTGTTGGCATTTCATAAGGATATTGAGAAGGTTGTTGATGATTATGGATATAACTAATTAAAGATGTTTACTGTCTTGATATTATTATTTTGTCATTGATGTCAAGAAATTGATTTTCTAATTCAGTATGATGTTACCATATCTTGAGAAGTATGATATGAAGATTATAAAGATGTCGATAAAAGACACAGGAAAGAATATGATGAATAAGGGGATGAATAAGGTATTCAATGGGCAACTAGTACCGAGTCAGACTATGATGAGATCATGATGTTTAGATTGTTTTTACATCATACATATGTTGTAAATATAAAGGTTAATACTATACTATGTTATCAAGTAAAGAACCTAGTCGGTAAACTCTAAGGAAACTAGTCGTTAAACCCTAAGGTTATCGCTATCGGTTAATGAAGGCAGAATGTCTACTGAGTGAAAGTTTAGTATTCACCGAGTTGTAACCGAGCTATAACAGAATGCATTAAACATTTACATGTGTTATTTAATGAAGGAAGCTGATGAGCTGGAACTGATCAATGATTGGTGAGCCATGAATGAAGTTTGTTAATGAATCTAAGGCAATGAAAAGTTGGCATGAAGATCTATAGCTCAAATTGAACCGCAATACCCTGGCACAAGTTCCAAGACTAATATACAAGTTCCAAGGTGGGGTAAAATGTTTTCAGATCGAAAGATGCATTGAACCTGGACAAGATTCAAGATCTGATGGCTATGATTGATCATGGGAAATGTGATCAAGGAGATTAAGTGGTTACCTAATTGTTTATAAATAGGAAACTGTTGATAAACAATGTATGCGGGCAAGTGTATGCATAGGGATGCTACATAGTGAGTACCGAGCACAGAAGCTTGAAGACCTGTTTTGAATAATAGAGTATAGAAGCCCAGCAGATAGACAAGATTAGTTCTATGTCTAGATTGTATTGAACAAACAAGAATCTTCTTTAGCATTTTAGATGTGAAGTTGCAAATAGATTTTATTACTGTTATTTTGTGAAAGTGATAGAAAGTCTCTTAACCGAGTAGACTTAACAATCTTATTTGTAAAACCCTCTAGCAAGGTGACATTCTGATTGACTGTTTGAAATCCTTTAACAAGGTCACTTCTAACAAGGTGAAGATCCTAACAGATATGAGGGAAATCCCTTAACCAGGTCACATCTAGCAATGTGTTTGTAATCTTTAACAAGATTTTCTTTTAACCGAGCATACTCTAGAAGAGTATATTTCTTAGTGGGTCTGAAATCCCACAGTGGTTTTTCCCTATTTGGGTTTCCACGTTAAATCTGGTGTTATGAGGTTTATGATGTTCATATGATTTTGAGTTTGCATGTTTAACAATTTTGGTTATATTACTGAAATATATATTACCGAGGTTGAATCTGATGTTTTTATGGAAGATTAACTGTATGATTCACCCCCCCCCCTCCCTCTCATCTTGGTAGCTATTGGATCTGTACTTATATTAAGTATCAGAACTATCACTTCTTCCTGTCAGAAAGTGAATCTAGGTGTCTCCAGCACCTCGTACCTTTTATCCGAAGGCTCGTCGCAGTCAGAGAGTCCACCATCGAGTTTCCCTCTCTGTAAATGTGTTGAATTTGAAATTCCTCAAGCCAAACTATCATAGACCAAATGTCCTTGATAATGTTGCTAATCATCCAACTAACCCCTGAAACTCCTTTAGCCGCCTCAATAATCAGCTTAGAGTCCCCTTCAATGATTAGTCTTTTAGCATTGATATCGAGAGCCAACTTAAGCCCCGAGAAGATACTAATTGATTTGTTGACAATATATATAGTGTATTTAAATGGTTCATATTTGAACCGAGAAACATTAGAAGATACTAATAATTTTATATTAGAGTTTTGAATGCGTGGAAAGAGTAAGGGAGGAAAAAAAGGGCATAAGATAAGCTTATCACGATCCTTTTTTATTCTTCATACGTGGAGACCCTATTTATTCTTCTTTTCCTTCGTCACTTATTCTTTCTTATTATTTATTTATTTATTATTATTAATTAATATTTCTTTTAATAAAAAATATTATTCTTTCCTTGAGCCTAATTTTCACATAGGATCAATGGTACATGTTGCAAAATATATTAATTTCAAACTAATGTACTAAGCTAAGCATGTGATGTCGGCTATAATTTATGGAGTTGAATTAAATTCAAATTTAAATGTTACGGGGCTATATTGTAATTTGGAAAATTACAACATTGTTGTACAAGGTAAAGGACTTTAATGATTTGTGTTTATTTTAATTTTAAAAAATTATTGAGGGTTAAAGTTTTATCTTTGTGTGAACAAATGAATTCTAGATAAGGATTTTTTTAGGATGATTGTTATTAAAAATATATATTTGTTTAAATTAATTATATTTATTAATATGTCATAAGGTCATTGTTTTATAATATTTGGTAATGTTGAAAATGAATAGTTAATTAATTTTGAAGAGATTGATATTGAGTCAAAATAGATTATAGTTAATGAGGAGGTATTATTTGATGATAAAGATTTAATTATCTTTCACAAGGTTAGATTATTGTCTAGGATACTCATAATAAATTTTATTTATTATTAAAATATATTTTGTGTTTTATGTATTAGGGAAAATTTGATAGGGAATTTGGGACTAGTTAAAAAAATTGAGTAATTGGTAAAGTTGAATAAAATATATCTTAAGGTCTTATGTGTGTTTATCTTTTAATCCTCTAATTTGACATGAAATAATAATAATAAACTTTCTCATATTTTTATTTATCAATTCTCCTTATTTAAAAAAAAACTTGAATAATTAAATTGCATTTACAATTCTAATTTAATAAGTCAATACTATTTAAATAAAATAGTATTATATTATTGTAATGGTGAAAATTGCATACACATGCCCTTTCTCTTTATTTTTTAGGCTCATACAATTTTAAAGTATTTTTTATACACTAACACATCTACAAATGGCATATTCTTGTATTGATTCAACTCAAGACATTATATATATCATGTCTCCATCATCCCAGTAATTAATCATATTTTCTAGATCTCCCATTCGTCATCCAATATTAGATGTGTAGTTGTAGACTTGAGCTGAGTCATTTCAATAGTGATGGACTTGAAACTCAAACTTTTAAATTCAGTTTTAAAATTAGACCTTACCATTTTCATCCTACTAGTCATTGTGAGCTAACTTAGTGCATATTTGTGTTAATTTGTGTGGTGTACCATTGCATTTGAGGAAATTCATTAATCATTTTTTAAATTATGTTAGAAATACAAAGTTGACGTAAGAGATCATCAGAAGAGCATTCATACAAGAAAATCATAATATAATCATCAAACATCCTAATTACATCATCTTAGAGATATTACATGTTTGCGGGTTATCATTTATTTTATTTTATTATAATTAAATTGGTTTGTTTAAGCCCTTACAAATTAGCGTGTTCCCCAAAGGTGTTTGTAAGCTTACCACCTATTTCCTTACTATATTTTAGATATAAAGGTGAGGTGAACTAAGATAGACAATCATTTCCTCACATTTCACTTTTGTAGGTCCAAGTTTAATTTTGCATGTTAGATGTTTTTCATAGATGTGGGGACGAGTTCTATAGATGTAGAAATTAGTTATGCAAATGTGGATCTAAACTAGTGAAAATTATGTCGGAGTTTTTGAGTCAACATTTAGATCACACTTATTAATTCAATATCAAGAGATAAAATATCTTATAATAAAAAGAAGGAAATGTAATTCAAAATATTGACTTAAAAAATACACATTTGTTTTACAAGACATCTAGATTTATTTACATTAATTATGAAAATAGCTTATAGATTTTTATGCATTAATATAATATATACTATATTTATTTATTTTTTATATTTATAACTATTATATTTTATTAGGTATGTAAGAGATTATATGTCAAAGTTTTTGAGTCAACATTTAGATCACACTTATTAATTCAATATCAAGAGATATAATATCTTATAATAAAAAGAAGGAAATGTAATTCAAAATATTGACTTAAAAACACACACATTTGTTTTACAAGACATCTAGATTTATTTACATTAATTATGAAAATAACTTATAGATTTTTATGCATTAATATAATATATACTATATTTATTTATTTTTAATATTTATAACTATTATATTTTATTAGGTATGTAAGAGATTATGAATATTGACATTTTATTTCAATTGATTTATATAGTAAAAAGTAAAAGTGTAATCCCATAATTATGTATAAAACAAAAAAAATTATTTATAATCAAGTCTATATGTTTTTATTATGAAGTAAGAGAAGATAAAAAAAAAATGACCAATAACTTGCAATATCCTTCCATACTAAATAATGAATCTAGAGCTTAATTGCCCTATAATTTTAGGGCCAATGTCATTATTATTCTCATTGGATTTTTATTTTTATGACCTCTTACCATTGCATTGAAATTGTCCTAAAAGTTTTGTTTTTTTCTATTTAGTTTACTTTTCTTGTCAATACCTATATGGATTGTGTCAGGCATGTTATTTATGATTCATCTCTTGTATCATATTGTGGTAAATTGTCATTTGATTGTTACTTTTAGGTAATCAAGTGTAAATATACTAGTCACCATGTTATCCTAAGTAAAGTGTTCTTATGTTTGGACTTCTAATTTAAACTAATGCTTGGTGACTTGACTCATTTCTAAGGAAATGAATATTATTAATATTTGAAATGACATTTGGTGGTACTAGAATTATCATAGTAATTAAATTATTTTGATTTAAAAAACTTTGATAAGAAAACCACAATGGAAAAATATTGTATTGATATTAATGTAAAATGGTATTGTAGTAAAACTTTAAAGAGTTTTGAGTTATAAGTGTGATATTATTATTAAATCTTAAGTTTTGGGTACTTGAGAAGTTTTGGAGTCGGAGATTATGTCTTATTAGCATCCCATCTATCATGAAAGGATTCTTGCTCACTATTTCATTAATTGTAAGAGCCTATGGGGCTAAATCTGATAGGGAGTTAGAAGTTATGTTTCACTTATGGATATTTTAGAGAAAAAACATATTTATTATTTATTTTGTTGTAATCAATGGTCTAGAAGTGTGTGTTGTGACTTGGTGGTTTTGGATGCCTTGTTATAACTATCAAGATTCTCCATGCTCTTTTTTATGGAGGAATTTTGTATTTCATATGTATGTAATATCCATATCATTCACTTTTAAAATGTTATGCATTTTGGACTATAATTACAATGTAATCTGTACTTTTATTTAAAATGGAGGTTTGCAACTTCTCTTATATGATTCTTTTGACCCTTACTATTGATAGTTGTGATAAATCTATATGGAAAAATCATGTATGGTTTATTATGTGGATATAGTTAGACTATGCTTGTTCTCTTGAATAACAAGCTACTTTCTCCTTGAACATGTTTATGCGGATATTTATTTAATAATTATGTATCACACTTATTTTGTGATTTATTTGAACTATGATTTAATTATAAAACCTAGGCACGAGGATTAACTAATCAGTTAGAGTTTCTTACTCACATGTGTTGGTTGTGATAAATTTGATAGAGCATGATTGTAGCATTGAGCTATGTGTTGCTAGTTCTTTTGGCATTGCTTAAAATTTGTGCTTGTTGAATAGGACAAACTCAATAGAATCAAACTTAACATATTATTGTTGTGGTAGTTATATAACTTTATTGATTTCCTATACTCAGAAGAGGTTGTTTGATTTATGGGTTCTCTATGGCCAAATGTTTACACTGATGAATCACCCATTTAGCTCAAATAATATGACTTAAACTAAAATCCTTTTGGTGAGTATAGAATAGTTGATATGTGGTTTTCATGATGAGATACTAATCTATTAAGTATATATTATCTTTATGAGAAATCTTCGCATTAATCAAACATATAACTTTTTGTTAGGAAACCCTTTAACCTTCTAGGATGCTTATTATGGGTTAAAATCATGTTCAATATTTATTTTAAACCAATTTTTATATCGAGGGAACTGAACATTATAGGATCTATGACAATTACTACATTATTCTCATTAGCATCATTAGGTAAACATGGGACTTTGCTTTGAGCTCTTTTAAAATTATCTACTTGACTATGATGAAATATATTAAGCACTATGATGAAATTCATAAGTAAACATGGGACTTTTCTTTGAGCTCTTTTTAAAATAATTTACTTGACTATGATCCAATATAATAATGTTATTGTTGAAAAAGACAATCTTAGGGGTCTAAGACAATCTAATGCATATATGATTGAGGAATTTTGATAATTGTTAAGTCCTTGACATCAATGTGTATTGTTGTATGATTGCAAAAACAAATATTTGTTGGAATCTTCTATTAAATTTGTTAAGTTAATGGTTACTAGTTTTTAGTAAGTTTTAAATTGTTATGAAGTGTTATTGTTGGACTAAGGTATCATTGAAGCCATGAATAAATAGAAAGAGAGAAGTCTTTCCTAAAAAGGAACTAAATTTGTGTGTTGGTCATTATTTGCAATTGGTCATAATTATCAGGAAATATAAATTTACTCACTTTATCAAATTCAATTTGTGTGTAGTAGTTAGTTGTAAAATGATTGGTTTTCTATTTCTCATGATTTTTTGGTATTATTAAATTATTTATTTATGACAAGTTGTACATATAATTAGAAGATGATGGGGTTAATCAAGACCTTAACCAGCTATTTTGATTTCTATAGATGAAATCACACATAAATAATGTAAATTTACCTTTACACTGTTCACTTCACACTAGTCTAGATAGGTGAAAGTACATTAATGTATCCCATATCTAGGCCATCTTAATTTTTCTCTAAAATTGTGCTTTATAAAATGTATGGTTTAAATATAGAGGGTTTGATTTGAGGAGAGTAGATCAAATATGACCAAACCCCCTTAGAGAGACCCCCTAGGCTTCAATCAAAATAATTCCACCTCAACTTATGAGGGGTGAAATGAAATCATCAAAATATGTCATTATGTATCCCTAAGTGTGCGCTTTCTAAAAATTATAATGTGTACTATTTTTGTAATAATTTTTTTAATTTTTGTAATTGTAGTCACATAAATTTGTCCAGTTTAATTAAATCAATATTTGTTATTTATTTGATTAAAAACCCACTAGCCATCAGTTAATTAAATTAATATTTAATTAATTCATCTTCAAACATTCTCCTATTAATTAAATAAATTATTCAATTTATTTTAATTAATTCATCATACCAAATTCACAAATCAATTAAATGAATAAATCCTATTTATTTCATTTAACCCCCTTTTCTCTTTTAAATAAATTAAATAAAACATTTAGTTAAATCATTTATCCCCCCACTTGCATTTTCCTACAAATGCAACTTGCACACATTTATTGAAATAAATAAATTTTATTTTAATAAAAATCCTATTTTCCCTCACCCATCAAACCCACTTGCAATCCTAACCCCCTTCTAGATTCTTCTAAGCCCTTCCTAATTAACCTAATCCATCCCCTAATTATTATCACATTCCTAAGCAACTTGGAGTCACTTATCAAAGACTTCAAAGTCTTTGAAAAGCATTTAATGTTTTGTGTGTTCAACAAACTAACCTCTAAAGTCTCCCAAACCACTAATGGCTCTTACATGACCATTAATGACTCTTACATAACCATTTATGGTTAATTCAACTTGCACCCATGTGTCTCCTCAAGCATTTATTGCTTTGACCATGGTTATCCCTTTTACCTTTTGCACAAGAGTTTATCCATTGGATAAAAGCTTTATTCTTTGAATAAAGAATTTATTCATTCAACCCAACCTTGACCTTAACTCCCAAGTTAACTCTTAGGTCATGTCAAGCATTTAATGTTTATTCCCTCTCCTCTCAACCCCTCTCATATTGACACTTGTCATCATGAGATTGGGTTGAAAGCCCTCACATAAATTTGATATCATTCAATCCTGACCCTTGTTGAGATTACTCAATCTCAGCCATCCATTGCTCCATTTTTCCTATAAATAGAGCCCATTTCTTCATAATCCAGATCTTGAAAACTTGTATGCATTTAATCTATAGTCAATTTTAGAGAGCATTTTAGCATAAAATCACTAATATATTATCATTTTGGACTAAAATAAATCTTAGTTCATTTCATAATCTCTTATTTTAGCTTGTTTTTACACTTGCATAGCATAAGTTATAAACATTTTCAATCTTGAATCTCCATAAGCATCCATAGTGCAAAAAGTTGCTGAGAGCTACACTAATTTGGAACTTGGAGAGGAGAGGAACAAAGGAGAAGAAGTTAAGAGCATGTTAAAAGGCATTTGGAGATGCCTTGTTGTATTTGTTTCCCTAGTTAAATATGTTAGCATGTTCTTAGTATCTCTTTTGATCTGCCTACTTAGATTAATCTTTGGTTGAATAACACTAACTTTGATCTTGGTTTTTTGTTGTTTTTGTGTGTTATACGACCACAGGTTCTGGTCTAACCATTGTCCATTTTGTAGTGCATCATTTGGTGAACCTGACGTGAATCCAACACCCAACAACATTTTTTTAACAAAACTAACTTGTTTGACTGTTTAGCTTGACACACAGGTCGCGCTTTGGAGCTTTTGTTCACGTTTTAGCGCTATTGTTTTTTTCATCTTTTAGCGCTTTTGTTCTTACAATAGCGCTATTGTCAAAGAATTAGCACTTTTGTCAGTAGTTTGGCACTTTTGTTCATTAATTAGCGCATGTGTTTTTATATTAGTGCTTTTGTATGTTGTAGAAATATTTTCTATTAGCGCTTTGGTAGTCATTTGGTGCGTTTATGTTAAAGTAGCGCTTCTGTTTTCACACAGACTAGCGCTATTGTAACAGAACGTTGTAAAAAAGGCCATGTAATCAATACAATAAATTTTCTTAGGCTTGTGGAAGCCCACCATGTTTTCGATTTTTTCTAATTGTTTGCTTCATGTGCAGGTTTTAAAATAACTTTTTTTTATCGTAAAAATCAAAAACACTTGTTTTGGTGCTTTAAAAATCACAAAAGCAATCTTCATTTCTTGCAAGATAGGCTCACTTCATTTTTGGTGCTCTAAAATTTACAAGCAAATTTTATTTCTTTTCAAGTTAGGATCACTTCATTTTTGGTGCTCTAAAACTTACAAGCAAATTTTATTTCCTTGCAAATTAGGTTCACTTCATTTGGTGCTCTAAAATTCACAAAAACAAACTTTGTTTCTTGCAAGTTAGGCTTCATTTTTCTTTTGGTGTTTAAAATCAACAAAGCAAAATTTATTTCTTGCATCAAACTAAAAATTCACAATCCACACTTCCATTGTTGGGCAACTAAAAAGAATAATCAATTTGACTTATTTTGCAAAATGATTTACTTCATGCATACGTGCTCTTATTTCAGTTGACCAGGATTTCAAATTCTAGTTTACTCAAACACATTTCTTTTGAAGTTAAAAACAAAATCATGGTTGTTGGAGAAACATCTCCAAATAGATAAAACATCATTGCAATGACAAGTTAAAAAGAACAAGTGTATTTTGTGTTTGGCACACTTGTGCAAAAGAGTTTGTCGAGTGGTCCTGCTTCTAACACACACTATCATCTCCCTTGGCTCTTGTGGTCCTAGGTGCAAGAGAAAAGTGTTAGTAACACTCAAGTTTTATCTTTTTAAGAGAGGTCTTTCAAGGGATCGATCACTCTTGGGAACGACCTCGCGCGGTAAATCCGTCAAGCCGCTATAGAAATCAGGTGAGAGCAAAAGTTGTAGCCTTAGGTATAGCTGTTCCTACAGTGTAACTTGTTGAAAGGACAAATGGGCCCCACCACAAGTTACAAGGCTCTTAAGTGAGTCACTGCAGAATGAACTTATGTCCAAAAACACAGAACATTACTAAACACCTTTAAATAGTAGCCCACCCATTCTATTTATTGAGGATATTTGTGATACAATTCAGTGCAAGAGCATAGATGGTTTTTCTCCCAAGATACTCACCATACATATTTCCTTGAGTAGAAACATAGCTTTTTGAAAAGTCACTTGTGGCTTGATGAAAGTGGTGACTCCCTCATCATAGGGATCATCTATTTGTTATGCTCATGCAAGACTTAGTATATCACATCCTTACCTGCCACAGTGGGATTCATAAGGTATGTAGTACCAAAGTCGAAGAAATATCAAGATGTGGGCTGAATTTATCGCAACTGGCCATTTGACCTTAGGGATAAAAAGTGTTTGAAGTGTTTTCATTTTTGAGTCAAAACCAGTGCAAATTGAGCCGACTTCAGGCTTTGGAAAACACCTAAAAATACATTTAAAGGAAAGGGTCATAAAAAGTCCAAGGATTGGGTTGATCTAGACCCATACTTATTTGTGCCTTTTAAGGCAACATTCTTGTGTTTGTGTGCTTGCTTTGTTTTCTTATCAAAGAAAAATCAAAAATCAATTCCAAGAACAAGTATTCATCCAACATAAACATTTTCAAACACCAACAAAAGATCAAAAACAAAGAACAAGAGTATCAAAATATATGACCATTCATCACATCTTGAGAAAGAAGAATCTTCATCAACACATCAACTTGAAGAAAAGACCATTGAGCTCAAAGGCTCTTATCAAAAGGAGGTAATTATTCTATCTAAATAGACAAATTTTTGTCTCTAATAGAGCTTTTCTACATCACATGTGTCTCTATCTTCAAGGGAAATCAAACGAATTTGATCAAGAGTCATTAAACCATCGAGCTTTTATGAAATATTGCGCTTTGAGTTATCACAAAAACAAAGGAGGCAAGATCAATCCTGACTTCTTTCTAGATATTTGCATCACATATAACGTAGCTCGAGAGGAACCACCAACCTCCGAAAGGGAAGAGGAAGAGTTTGTTCCTTATGTAACACGAAGCTTTTATTGAAGTTAAACATTTCATCCATCCTATATTCACATCATCACTCCATTTCAACTCTCAAAACATTAAGAGGTTCTTGTCCTAAGTTCTATTTCGACATTGCTTGAATCAAACACAAAAACATCACTTTTTAGAGTGTCTCTACATCTAGGATAAGCTCATCCTAAGAGACATATCTACGCAAGTTAAAACTAGTCTATGAGTGAATCCTCTCATTACTAGGTAGTTAAGTCTGCAACACATCTCGGATTTCTCTAAACCTTATCACATCAAACCTTGTCAAACACAACAAGAAATTCAAGAAAGAACTTTGGTCACATCTACCTTTAAGTGCTAGAGATCCATATGCAACACACCACACCAACCATAAATCTCTCATTTCATCAACAACTCATCATCATTTTCACCCAACTTCAACAAAAACTTATAAACAAAATGGCTCATACCTGATCATGATCAAGACAATGAGAAATTGAGGAAGAAGAAGAGGAGGAAAATATCAATGAATTCCAAGAAGCCCTTGGAGGAAACGCAAATGACAAAAACCCAAGTACTCCTACTCCTGCAACAATAGAAAGGGCACAACACAACCCTCTCTTTAACAAAATTTTTGACAAAATACTCAGGAGCAATGTGGATGCTCACTTTTTAAGACTTGCTCAAGAAGGAGCCAAACTCCCCTCTGACTTTGATCTTGCACAACTAAGACAAGAATCAAAATGACAAAGTCGCAATGACGAAGACAGAGGTCGAGATCCCATCAAATACAACCTTCATCACGGTAATCCACCACCTCCTCCTCCTCCAAATGACATAGAGATGTTGCGGCAACAAGTTGAAAATATCGCCCAACAACTTCGTAGTGGTTTGAAAACTAATCAATTTTCACTCAATGACATTTGTCCCTATCCCTTTGATAGGAATCTTCATATGCCACCTTTTCCATGAGGGTTTGAAACACCCAAGTTTGAAAAGTACTGAGGAAAAGGAGATCCTTATGATCATGTCAGAGAATTCCATTCAGCTTGCCTCGAAGTGGCATACGAGGATACGTACCTCATGTGATTTTTTCCCCAAAGCTTGGGAGGAACAACCACATCATGGTTTTTCCGATTACCAGGTGGCATTAGGACATTTGAAGAACTCATCCAAAATTTCTTGGCACATTACTCACACAATATTGAACGTGATATCACCATGGCTGATCTATGTAACACTAAACAAAAACCAAGTGAACTATTCTCAGTCTTTTTGCAACGATGGCATCAAATGTCTAGCAGACGTTCTCTTCAGTTACTTGAACAAGAACTAGTGGAAATATTTATTTCCAACTTAAATGAAGAAATGGAATTTCACCTAGACGTCAAAGACACATATTCTTTCAATGACATGATCACCAAAGGCTTAAAATGTGAGCGGGCTCTCATCAAGAAAGGACTTATCAAAACCTACAATGAGCCAAAGGATGGCCCTTGTCCACGCTTCAATAGTGACAAGCCTAGCTTCTGGAAAAAAAAAAAAAATTATCATCAACAACGGGGTTGTGGATGCAAGAACTATCAAAAGTACACAACCTGTGGTTCAATTCACAGGACAGAACCCCCCACCCAAGAATAAAAATTGCTCCTCCAAATCAAGGCCACATCACATCTCAAGAAAACCTAGACAACATCAACAAAAACCAAAGCGAACATACACTCCCTTAGGGGAACCCATCGAAACAGTGTTACAATAATTGGTTTCTCAAAATCTGGTGACCTTACCCAAAACATCAAATTATGAACCTCAAGTCAAACCTTCATGGTGGAGGGATACTAAACATTGTGATTTCCATCAAGGGAAAGGGCATAAGACAAGCAATTATCACAGATTGAAAGATCTTATTCAAGATCTTATTGACCAAGGAGAAATCGAAATCGAAGGACACGATCCAAAGACAACAAACAATGATCATCTAATTTTCAAAAATCCACTTCCATCACAAGATCAAAGGGGTCCTTCCACTTCAGGGAGAAACACAGACACCACTAATTATACGCAAGCAATATATAATTACACTGTAAATCACCTATACGATACCAGTGAACAAATTGCAACTATTACCATTAAAAATCTCAGCTCCACTTGCAATGTTGTTACACGTCACAACAAGATTACCATAAAAGCAGCTCCATAAGACACCACATCTATCCCAAAGCAGTATAACCTTATGGACCAATTAGATAAAATGTCCGCACTACTATCTATCTTAGAGCTATTGTGCCTATCTCCATCTCATAAAACAATCTTGGATCAAGCTCTCCAAGAGGCGTCAGTCCCTGCCAATTTGAACACAGATCAGTTCCAAGCCATGGTCGGAAATCTAAGGTCATCACCTTGTCTCACTTTCTCTGAAAGTGACAACTCTTCCTTCCAGCAACCTCATAACGCCTCACTACACATTGAAGGATTTATCAATCAGCATAGGATCAAGCGCATCTTGATCGATAATGGAGCAGGCCTGAATATTTGTACACTACAATTAGTCATAGCTTTGGGATATGCAATTGAATCGATGGATCCCCACAAGAAGATCACAATCAAAGCTTATGATGATGCAGAGCATTCATCCAAAGGAGTTGTTGTACTACCAATCTGAGTGGGCCCTGTAGTGAAGCACATCATATGTCAGGTTCTGGACCTTCCTCTGCCATACAATTTGTTGTTGGGAAGACCTTGGATACACGCCATGCAAGTCGTTCCATCCACTTACCATCAGTGTATCAAGTTCCCACATAATGGTGTAGAAATCATGATCTTGGGCGATGAAAACCCCTTTGCATATTGTCATAATATAAATCATCAACCAGAGATTACCGTTCCCAACAATAGAGAAGCCATCTCCTCCACGTCATACATAATTCTAGCCTCTCTTTCCAGTTCAAACACCATTATACCCAAGCAAGACAAGCTCAAGATGAAAATTGCAGAGGAAGGTCCTGGAGAATACAATCTAAGACAACTCTTTTGTGTTGAACAAATGTCCACTTCTCCTAAAACACATGGCAAACCTCAACAAGTACTTCAAACGTCACTGGTCAAACTAGCATGTACGTTGACACCTTTCATCCTTGGAAAGAGTCAAGAAGAGGAAACCAGAGATGAAGATGTAGCAGAATGGATCTATAAGGATCCTATCACCACCGACACTCTGCAAGATAAGCTTCCCACAGATCAATATGGCAAAGGTCTTCTCATTATGCAAAGAGTGGGATATGATGGTCAGAGTGCTTTAGGGCATTGTAAGCAAGGGCGACATGAGCCATTACAGCCGGAATTAAAACCCAAAGACAACACAGGCTTAGGATTTCTAAAGGAGATCTTTCCTAAGCTCATATTCAAAGGGAAACCCAGCAAACCGCTATATAAACCTACTACAAAGAGGTCGCCTTTGATTATAAAAGTAGCACCCCAAAACATAGCAATTGCCCCATTGAGGCTAGAAATCCCGACAAAACCATCTGCAACGCCATTCGTCCCATCAATCGAACCAACAACACCATCAGTAGCAATGATAACATCAATAGTCTCCTTAGCAGCAGCAACTATATCCGAATTCCCAACAGTATCAACAACACCAGCAGTTCTAGCAAAAGCAGCAGATCCAACACTACCAATACTCCCCATATCAGATTCACTCATCCCTATAATTCTTCCTGCAACATCGATCATTTCATCTACAAAGGTACATCAACCGATCACACCTACAGTATTTAACTCAAAAGATATCCCAGTATGGTATAGTAATCGGCTACTGGAAAGTGACTCACAAACTGACTCACATGAGTGGGAATTTGATTCAGTGTAGCTTAACACTTCAGATGAGGAAGACACATCACTACCTCCACCCCGCAAAGATATCCCTATTTACGGAGAAGCACAGATAAAGACCTCTTGGGTTCTTGAGCTGGGAACTTCTTCCACAGACCCTACGTCACATCCTACGCTTGATTCTGATAGGGAGAGTACCATCAACGACCTTCACCACAATGTCTTAACCCTCAATGACACATCTAACAAACTTAACCTAATCGATGAGGTAATGCCCATTATTCATCCTGAACTCATCGAATGGAACCAACCTAATCCCCCATGTCTTGACCATTTCCAAAATGATGAAGCGATCATTGACTTCTTGGAATTACGGGATAACATCCCAAGTGGGGATCACAAAGTTGGATTTGCCATAGAACTTAATAGTGCAACATACTTTGGGGCAGATGCCAAACCTTTCAGCTGTAAAAATATAACAATAAAACATGGATCTTCCAGTGAAAACCATACTGTGGCACTGTTTGATCCCACAAAAGTAAAAAGAAAGAGCGTATCCAACGGTGAAAACCTCTCTGAGGCGCTTGAGGATGAAAGGTTTGACATCCTCCCTTCTAGTACACAACAGGAACAATCAACAATTCTCATTGAGGAAACCAAAGAATACAACGTGGGGACTCCTAAAACTCCTCACCACATACATCTGGCATCTCTTTTAACTCCAGAGGAACAACCTAAGTTTGTAGAATTCTTCCAGAAGCGTCAGATTAACTTTGCATGGTCATATGCAGACATGCCTGGTCTTGATCCAAATTTAGTCATGCACCACCTCATAGTAGTAGAAGGAGCCAAGCCTATCAAGCATAAGCTTCGCAAGATGCATCCTCATATTGCAGTACTAGTCAAAGCAGAACTTAAGACACTCTTAGATGTTGGTTTTATTAGACCAATTGATTATGCAGATTGGATATCCAATATTGTGCCTATCGGAAAACCAAATGGGGGTATCCATATCTGTACTGACTTCAGAGATCTGAACAAAGCATGTCCTAAAGATGACTTTCCCCTACCGAATATCGACATCATAGTAGACCTAACAGCAGGACATGCCATGCTTTCACTCATGGATGTCTTTTCAGGGTACAATCAGATAAAGATCACACCAGAGGATCAGCATAAGACAACCTTCACATGTCCATGGGGCACATACTACTAGAATGTAATGCCTTTCGGTCTGAAGAATGCAGGAGCGACTTATCAACGAGCAATGACCACTATCTTCCATGTTATGATGCATACCATAATGGAAGATTATGTTGATGACTTACTGGCAAAATCACTCACAAGAGAAGGTCATATAGAAATATTAGAGAAAATCTTTGACAGACTGGAACAATATCATGTTCGACTCAACCCAAAGAAATGTGTCTTTGGAGTAACTTCAAGGAAGCTTCTAGGATACATTGTCTCAAGCAAAGGCATCTAGGTTGACCTTGCAAAGGTCAAAGAAATCATGGACATGCCACCACCAAAGAACATCAGTCAGCTAAGGACATTACAAGGATGGCTACAATCCATCCAAAGATTCATTGCACAACTGGCAGATAAGTGTCACCCATTTACACACCTGCTACACAAAAACGTCCTCTTTCAGTGGGATGCCAAATGCCAGCAAGCATTTTAGATGCTTAAAGACTATCTCATGAATACACCATTGCTGATCATACCAGATCCGAGCAGGCCTTTATTACTCTATATTTCAGCAACAAGTACAACATTGGGTGTACTATTGGCACAACATAATGCAGAAGGGAAAGAGTGTGTTGTTTACTACATTTCTCGTACACTGGTTGGCTATGAACTCAATTACACACCTATTGAGCGAGCTTGCTTAGTAGTAATCTTGGCGGCCACTAAACTAAGACATTATCTGTTAACACACAAGGTATAGCTCATTGCAAAGATCGATCCACTCAAGTACTTACTCAGTAAAGCCACATTGACTGGCCGCTTGGCCAAATGGGTAATGATTCTCAGTGAATTTGATATCAAGTATGTGGATTGTACGGCTATCAAAGGGCAAGTTATTGCAGATTAGTTGGTCGATGCACCCCTCATAGGCAATCATCCCCTCATTTCCAATTTTCCAGATGAAGAGATATTCATGATCATAGAAGCACAACCATGGAAGCTATACTTTGATGGTTCATACACTAGGCACGGCTCAGGGGCAGGCATTCTGTTTATCACCCCTCAAGGTGACAGCATCCCGAAGTCTTACAGGCTCACCTTTCCATGCACAAACAACATAGAAGAATATGAGGCCTTGATCATAGGACTCGAGCTAGCCATACAATGGAAGTTACAAGAACTGCAAGTATATGGTGACTCCCAACTAGTCATTTGACAAACAACCGATGAATATCAGACCAAGGATGATAAACTCATGCCATACAAGCAAATGGTGGACAGTTTAAAGGCATCATTTACTACTATCACCTTTGAGAAGATACCAAGAGATGAGAATCGAGCTACTGACGCTATGGCTACTATTGCCTCTCTCCTAGATCTTCCGAAAAATTCAACACGCTATGAGTTCTTGGTCGAACAGCTTTGGATTCCCGCTTATGATATCCCCGAATCCAAGATTATATGTCGCCTTGTTGGTTCTGAATCCCCATGGTATGGTGATTTCTACACTTATCTCCACGATCACACACTTCCTCCTAACCAATCGAATAACCAACGTAAACCTTCATTCGCCAAACCGCTCGATATACCATTATTGCTGAAGCCCTATACCGACACAGTCTTGATGGTACTCTCCTTCGATGTCTGGAACAAGATGAGATAACAAAGGTCTTGGAAGAGGTACATGAAGGAATTTGTGGAACTCATGCAAGTGGCCCGTCACTAGCTAAGAAGATCATACGAGCTAGATACTATTGGCCATCCATGGAAAAAGACTCATACTACTTTGTCAGAAAGTGCAAGAAATGCCAAGTTCATGGCGACCTGATACTTGCACCAGCATAGGAATTGCAACCAATCACAACACCATGGCCCTTTTGTCAATGGGGACTTGACCTTGTAGGTAAAATCCATCCATCTTTATCAAACGGCCACAAATTCATTATTACCGCCACCGAATACTTCACAAAGTCGATCGAAGCTGTTCCACTTACCCAAGTCACCGACAAGAAAATTGCCTCATTCATCCTTAATTACATCATCTACCGGTATGGTGTACCCATGTCCATCATCACAGATAATGGTCTTCCATTCAAGAATCAAGATGTCCGTGAACTCTGTGAGAAGTTTCACATCCAACACCGCTTTTCCATGCCCTATTACCCACAAGGCAATGGTCAAGTCGAAGCATCAAACAGAAACATATTGAGAATCCTCAAGAAGTCGGTCAATGATGTCGGTCGTGATTGGCATGTTCAACTAAATCCAGCACTATGGGCATATCGAACTAGCATTTGCACCCCTACAGGCGCAACTCCTTACTCACTGGTCTATGGTGTGAAAGCTATCTTACCTATTGAGCTTGAGATACCATCACTATGAGTTTCCTTGAATAATCTGATAGATGATGAAGCCTATAGGGTATCACGTCTTCAAGACTTAGAGCTACTTGATGAGAAACAACAAGGTGCATACAATCACCTTAAAGCCTATCAGCAACGCATCAGCAGAAGCTACAATCACCGGGTTAGACCTCATACATTTCAGGTAGGTGATCTTGTTCTTTGAGAGAATCCTCGTAACCAACCCAACCGAGAACATCAAGGAAAGTTTGAATCAAACTGGCAGGGTCCATATGTTATCACTGCTGTATTTGGGTCTGGGGCATATCAGTTGGCTACTTCAGAAGGAGAACTGCTAGCAGATCCAACCAACAACATGCACCTCAAACGGTTTTATACATAAGCTGTACAGAGCATCAGACTCCCATACATACTGGAAAAATACCAAAAACATTTTGAAAAAATGTCCTGAAGAAATACACAAAAACATCAAAATAATAAAGAAAGATCATGCATCCAAACGGTGAACAACCACTCCGGTGGAACCTTGGGTAAGTGCGATGGTGAAAACTTGGCAAACAGGTGCCACTCGCAAAGGCTATGGCTCCATTTTCTTTTAGGCTTGTTGCGATCACATTCATTACATACATACATCCATCCGCCCAAACCATGGTTTGTTATTTGATCTGCAATTAGGGATAGTACTTCATGCGTCTTGCATCCCGCTTTTCCATAGTCATGTCTAAAATTGGGGGCAATGCCCTTAACCTATTGATGAAAGTGGATTCTACATCACTTGTGATTCATTGGGTTCTTCAAAACTATCTCACAAAATACCAAAAACATTCAAAACAAACACAAAATACCAAAAACATTGGAAAACTATCTTACAAAATCCAAAAACATCAGAACACATTGAACATCAAGCAAAAACATGGCAACACCTTGTACATACTCATCCGAGCAGATACCAAACAAACATTGTGAAATACTCCAATGATGATCACTTATCCATTCAACCAAACAATCAACACCAAACACGCAAATTGTCTTAACAAGGATGCATCCTTCCTTACCAAGAAACAAAGACAAGATGACATTTTTCTTTGACAAGAAAATCCTGTTTAAGCTATCAAATACTTGGTTGATTTGTGGGTTATTTATTCATATTAGGTTCCTACAGCATTGTTTGTGTATCTTCTACGAATTATTCCAATGAAGTTCTGGGGCATGTACTAATGGTGTCTACGTGGGAAGTTCACTAAGTTACATGATCTTATGCAAAATATAGTCATAGATCACTACGGCTTGCTGACTATAGCGTATACCTTGACCATATGGGCATGAACCATTATCGAGGATCCATATTCTTTATTCATTAAATATGTTGTTTTCTTATAGGTACAATGCTCTTTCTTTGGTTCCCCCTACCTCATCCAAACTGGATAAAGGTTTTATCTCTTATCACGGTATGAACTTGTCTCAGGATATGATCAGTCCAAGATCAAGGAGGACGATCCAAGTCATATATGAAAGGAGATGATCCTTGTCTGTTCTGCAAACAATACTCAGGTCAACTTGACCCATTATATCAAGTTGTTTGTATTAACTTTCTATATTAAAATCCATTTAAGGAATACTCAAGTCATCTTGAATCATTATGTCAAGTTGCTTGTATTCTCTTACAACATTTTAAAGCTCAATGATGAAAATAGAGCACTATGGATCGTCCTTCCATCTCATCTGTTTATATTGCATTCTATTGCATATCGCCCATCCATTTACTCATTCATTATTCATAAACATGGTTTTGTATACAAGTATGAACAAAACTGAACAGTTGTGGAAAAAGGAGTAGATCTTGGATACAATCACGACAGAGTTCTCTGATACATCATCAATACATCATGCCAAGTTTAAACAACCTTGCATCCATCTATCATAATCACATCATCATTTCATTACATTTAGTTGCATTTGCATTAGCCTAGTTCATTATCATATACTTGCATATAGCTTTATTCAATTTTTTAGCCATTCATGAGCGTGCATTTAATATCATTTAGTTCCACTTACTACATATAGTTCATTCTCATTTACTTGCATTAGTATCATTATATCATTTCATTATTGCACTCATGACATTTAGATTCATTTATATGATAAATTGTCCTTATTTACTACCATGATTAGCCATTACAAATGCATTCATTTAGTACCATTTAAGATTCATTAAGAAAGCATTCATTATCCTTTTAATTGCATTAAGGTGCAGTTATTCATTAACCATGAGTTGCATTATATTCACATTATCATTTTACTTCATCATATTTTGAAATTTAGAATCATAAAACCATTTGTCTCAAACATTGGTTCATCCATTATACATATGCATTCATTTATAAGTCATCATTTAAACATTGGTACTTTGCATTTGTTTATCCATGTTACATTCATTTTTAAACCATCTAGATGCATATCCATGAATAAATCATTCATTCAAAGCATTACATTAACATTATTGCATATCATTATCTCATCATTGTATTGATATAAAGTACAAAATACTATATATACCATCATAAATCATCATTTTATTATGCATACATAACCATCATGGCATTACATACATCAGACATTCTATCCCAAAACATCAATGCACACATATATCAACCTGCATCCACATGTTAGCATCCAACATCATACAACATGCATATAGACATCATGTAAGAATAATTCATCTCATAAACACATACATATAGCAAAGAACAAGTATCCCTCTAAGCATAACTCATGAAATCATCATCAAGCATAAACTCCATACATATCAAAATGCATATCATCACAAAATATGGGATCTCCTCATATATATCATCTCATATATCAGAGTACAATGAAGTCCAAAAAATCGGCTACCAAGAGCCATCCAAGGTACAGTCCAAAAATGAAAATATCAAAATATACAAAATGCTCTCTCAGATGCCACTCTGACCAGATGTTGCACCACCATCATCACTTGCTCCCCCACTAGTCCCTGCACCACCCAATCTATCTCTTCATGGAGGACCCATCACAACCCCACTAGCTCCTACATCACATGACCTATCTCTCCATGGAGGACCCATCACACCCCCACTACTCTGCATCCTCTGAGACTGCTCTGATCTGGCCTGCCGCATCTGTGAATAGCTCAGTGCTTGCTGACTAGCTGGCACCACCTTCTCATCTAACCCACGCCAATACTCTATCTCAGCCTGTGCTCACCGGATCTCCCTCATCACCTCCCTAGTAGGACCCTATGCTCGTACTCCAACCCAAACTCTCTCCTGCAGGTCTGCTAATCTCTCCACTGCATCATCCCTCTCCCGCAACACTACAGTCAACTCTAACTCTCGTGCAAACAGCTGCACATCTCTAGCTGCAACCTCTGCCTTCATATTCTCCACCTGTGTCTCGCCTACTGTGAGTCGAGTTTGCAAATGTAATATCATATGGTCTCGAAGATCTCCAGTGGCTTCCTCCCCTCTATCCATCGGTACCTCCATCTCCCCCATACCTCTGCCACCTAATCTAACTCCTCCCTGCATCAAAGGTCCCTGTGATATCTACAATGGCAAACCCCCTCTCCCTCTCCGCTGAAATCGACCTCCACCATCCCCCCCTCCTCCTCCTCGATCACCACCTCCTCCATCACCACCATCCCCTCTCCCTCGTCCATCTACTATAGGTCCTCGACCTCCTCTCCTCCTCTGTCTCCGTCCCCTATCCTCCTCAAACTCTGGAATCGACTCTACCAGATCTAATATCCGAGGAATCGGATGTGCCACCATATACTACATATACTCCTCTGACACCCCTGCATCTACCATCCTCGACCGTATATCTCATGGTCTCGCCTGTAGCATCTGAAACTCTGCTAATGTCTGATCATAAGGTAATACTAGCCCCCATAAATACCTCTCTCGGACCACCCATGCATACTCTCCCGATCCCTTAGCCGTCCAAACTGTCTCAATACTCTGCCAGGCAACTGTCTCTCCACATGGTAGGTTGTCCTACCAATGAGGAATTGGGTCATGAACACATATGGCAATGCCTCCACATCATCCTCCCAGGGCTCACACTCAATATACATATGGCTGGTTGACTGCCCAAAATATCAAACTAACTGGTCGGGTAACTGGTAAGTCCTCCCACGCCCCAATATGCAGCAGTGTGACTCCCACTCCCAATGAGTCCCTCCCTCAGTATGCTACATCATGAAGCTCCTAATATAAGTGTGCTAGCATGCATGGTCCCCATGCAAACCGGGTCCCCTCTGTAATCATCTACTCAATCAGCTGACCCCAACCAACAGCAAGTCCATGTGATCGATGATCTAGACACAGTAGTCCCCCCACAATCCCTGATAGCACTGCTGGTAATGGCTCGTACAAGGTGGCTATATTCTCCCAGGCTATCGAAACATCATCAATAAAGACGTCCTCATCAAAAAATCTCTGCACTGCTAGGGTCCCCCACGCTCTATCATACGTCACCAGCTCACCTCAAATGGGAATATGCAAGATGCGCCATACATCCTCTAGTGTAACAGTCATCTCCCCCTGTGCCAAGTGAAAGATGCATGTCTCACTGTGCCACCGCTCTACCAATGTTGTAATCAAACTGTGATTCATCCAAATCATGGACATATACATCACATCGTACAGGCTAGTCACTACACTGCAATCCACCTCGGCCTCTATCAACCGATCGCGCAGCCCCTGTGTGGCGGGATGCCTCTCACGCAACTGTAAGACGTGAAGATCCTCCTACACAAGTGCATCAACCATCATCATCAGTTGTTTTGTTTCAAACTTTCTTAAGTTTAAACCTAGACTATCAACAGATACTTTGATCAAGTATCTTCGGGTCTCAACAGGTAAGCAATCATGGCACACCTAGACTTCAACAAGCATTTATCCTAATGAACTAAGTCTCATCAGGGCTGCTATGGTTCAAAACAACTCTCATGTCATCTCTCCATCCATACATCATTGGCATCAGGCGATTTTTGTTCACGCAAATTGGGGCATCTATTTTTCTGCACAAAAGCGCTATCTTGCACACAAAAGTGTCATCTCCTCACAAAAGCGCTATCTTGCACACAAAAGTGTCATCTCCTCACAAAAGCGCTAATACCCTAACAAAAGCACTCAATAAACTATGCACAAGCGCTCAAACCACAAAAGCGCTACATTAGCTATGCAATAGCACTACTTAACAACAATAGCGCTCAATCAACTACTCAATAGTGCTATAAAACCAATAGCGCTCAAACAGTTGGACAATAGTGCTAACCTTGACTGAAACGCCAAAATGACTACACAATAGTGCCATAGCGGCACCATAGCGCTACTTAAGTTAACAATAGCACCAAAACATAGTTTTAGCACTATTGTGTCGACTCAACTTGGACTCAGCAAAAAACACATCAAAAATGCATAAAATTCAAAAATTCAAATTCACATACCGCTGGTCCATAGTCATCTGGCCACTAGAATTGATGGACTCGCTCTAATCGGTGCTTTGCTATGGGAACCGACATCCTAACTGCTCCTGGCTCTTCCAAAAAGTCACTATCAGAGCTAAAATTTCACTATGGTAGCGGATACAAATGACCCTGTTTTCACCCCTTTCTCCCCATATAAACCCTTCATTGTAACCCTAATTTTTCCCCACTCATCGCCGTGGTCCCCATGAACTTCCCGAGCCTCTCATTTCTCCATTTTATCTCCGATTTCTTCTATTTTTCACCAACATTGCTCACTTCTTCTCTTCTATCACCCTACCAATTTTCATTCTTTTTCAAGAGATCGCCCGATTTTTTGAAATTTTTTAGCCCATCTTTCGAGGGGGCATACCACCCATTCAATCAACATTTTATAGGGCATTTCTTCACACCTATTTTTCTTTCTTTGAAACGACGCGATAAACCGCACCGTCTCAAAGAGGGGCAAATGTAGTCACATAAATCTGTCTAGTTTAATTAAATGAATATTTGCTATTTATTTGATTAAAAACCCACTAGCCATTAGTTAATTAAATTAATATTTAATTAATTCATCTTCAAATATTCTCCTATTAATTAAATAAATGATTCAATTTATTTTAATTAATTCATTATACCAAATTCACAAATCAATTAAATGAATAAATCCTATTTATTTCATTTAACCCTTTTTCCTCTTTTAAATAAATTAAATAAAACATTTATTTAAATCATTTATCCCCCCACTTGCATTTTCCTACAAATGCAACTTGCACACATTTATTGAAATAAATGAATTTTATTTTAATAAAAATCCTATTTTCCCTCACCCACCAAACTCACTTGCAATCCTAACCCCCTTCTAGATTCTTCTAAGCCCTTCCTAATTAACCTAATCCATCCCCTAATTATTGTCACATTCCTAAGCAACTTGGAGTCACTTCTCAAAGACTTCAAAGTCTTTGAAAAGCATTTAATACTTTGTGTGTTCAACAAACTATCCTCTAAAGTCTCCCAAACCACTAATGGCTCTTACATGACCATTAATGACTCTTACATAACCATTTATGGTTAATTCAACTTGCACCCATGTGTCTCATCAAACATTTATTGTTTTGACCAATGTTATCCCTTTTACCTTTTGCACAAAAGTTTATCCATTGGATAAAAGCTTTATTCTTTGAATAAAGAATTTATTCATTCAACCCAACCTTGACCTTAACTCCCAAGTTAACTCTTAGGTCATGTCAAGCATTTAATGCTTATTCCCTCTCCTCTCAACCCCTCTCATATTGACACTTGTCATCCTGGGATTGGGTTGAAAGCCCTCACATGGATTTGATATCATTCAATCCTAACCCTTGTTGAGATTACTCAATCTCAGCCATCCATTGCTCCATTTTTCTTATAAATAGAGCCCATTTCTTCATAATCTAGATCCTGAAAACTTGTATGCATTTAATCTATAGTCAATTTTAGAGAGCATTTTAGCATAAAATCACTAATATATTGTCATTTTGGACTAAAATAAATCTTAGTTCATTTCATAATCTCTTATTTTAGCTTGTTTTTACATTTGCATAGCATAAGTTATAAACATTTTCAATCTTGAATCTCCATAAGCATCCATAGTGCAAAAAGTTGCTGAGAGCTACACTAATTTGGAACTTGGAGAGGAGAGGAACAAAGGAGAAGAAGTTGAGAGCATGTTAAAAGGCATTTGGAGATGCCTTGTTGTATTTGTTTCCCTATTTAAATATGTTAGCATATTCTTAGTATCTCTTTTGATATGTCTGCTTAGATTAATCTTTGGTTGAATAACACTAACTTTGATCTTGGTTTCTTGTTGTTTTTGTGTGTTATAAGACTACAGGTTCTAGTCTAACCATTGTCCATTTTGCAGTGCATCAGTAATTAAAGTAACTCCATGACAAAAAATAAATAACCTTTATTGAAGACACTAGGAAGAATAACAAACTTTGTGAGAAAAATCTCACAAAATGCATTGCACTTTGCATGGATATCCTTGTTTTAGTGACATAAATTAATTTTTATATATAGGCTAAGACAAACACATTATGGTAAAATATAAGCCCAAAATTTCTTAATTCTAATTATAAATGAAAAATATAGCTAAAACATTTAATAGAAAATTATCAATGAATATTTGTGCATTAGATATTAAATCTAACAATCTAATTCAAAAAATTACTAGAAGAATTTAATTTGTAGCAAAATTTACGCTCTATGATAAAATATGACAAAAATAATTGTATTTTTTTAGATTGAAAAAAATGTAAATTTAATATATAAAGAAAATGGGCCACAACCTATTGATTTACATCATCCTTAAATTCTTGATTGCTTGTTTGATATAATTAGCACATGTTTTGAATGTTGAAAAAATGTTGATTTTTTTGCCTAATAATAATACTAATAGATTGGCAGATTGGCTGGCGAATAAGGGGGTTGAGGTGGAGTTGGGTGATTGGAGTAAGGACCACATATGTGTCGATCATCGTGAAGTTCTTGATTTCCTGAGAAATGAAGTCCTTGTCTGCCAACACACTGATCCAGGTGGCATACAAAAGGGAATTTATAGAAAATAGTAGGACTCTGAGTTCTAAAGTTGAATACAAAGGCCCAATAGGTTGGCTATCTTCTATCTACTTGTTTTGGGTCCTCCTGTTGTTGTCTTTGCACAGAGAGCACAGAGAGAAAGGTTCCTTGTTATTTTTTTGTTTTTCTGTGAGTATGGGATGGGCAATAGCTGTGCATGGAGGTGCAGGGGTTGAACAAGTGAAGGTGAAGCCATAATAAGAGCAACAGTTGCAAGAGATGTGGCAACCCTTATGGAATACAAGGGTTTATCTCTTCAGGACTATGTTGATTATGTAAAAAATAAGTGGTTTGAAGATGGTAAAGGTGGACTGATTGTTGTATCAAGCAATGGAGAAGTTGTTGCAGGATTTAATACCATGGGTATGTTCAAAGCTTGTGCAATAGAGGCTGGATACTATGAAATAGGCATTTGGCACTAAGGTGTTCTACTTTTCCATTTTATTGATTGTAATTCTGTATAATATGTGTTACAGTTTTGTTTATCATAGGCAAGGAAAGGGGGTTTTCTTCCCTGCTTCTTTCCCCCTTGAGCCCCTCCGAAGCATAAATTTAATTTTTTATTAAATATAATGGCTTAGCCATTTTTGCCAAAAAAAAAAAAATACTAAAAGTGAGATATAATATCATTCTTTCACATCTCTCAAACATTTAAGAGTAATTATATGACTTAGGATCCCTAATTCAATCCTCTCATATCTTTCAAGGACAACACATGACAAATAATATAATCCAATAGTTATTACATATGAATGATCATGAATGATGTTGAAACAACTTGACATATTCAAATAGATGAGTAGTTTTCTATTCCATTGTACTTCTATATTTTTTGTGTATTGAAAATCAAGGTAGGCATTCTTGAATTACCATGATGAATTATGTGGTCTTATTATTTCTCATTTTAATATGGACATGGTTTCATGATTATTGTTATAAACCCTAATGAATAAGATATTTTATGTGGTTGTGTTATAAATTTAGAGTCATAATGTGTTTCCTACACTTGCTCTAATTTTATGATTGCTTTTGTGAAAGGCGGGATCCTAAATTTCAAAGTGGCATATGAGGGAGCATGCACAACTCTTTGGTTGGTTAAAAAGAACTCTCATTATGCTATCTTCTCTTATTCTTTTAGTTTTAGTTTCATCATAATAATGTGGTGTGATTTAGGTCAGAGATAGCTAATTGATAATTATTTATCTATTATAGATTTAATTTATGTGTATATTATTATATAAGTATGTTGACATAAGTTATGGTTGTAGGTTAGTTACAAAGTATCAACTATGCCATATTTATATCATAAAGATAGTATATTTATATATAATCATGTATTGTAGCCATTTATATGTTATTTTGAATTTGACTATTATCATTAAAATATGAAAGGAAAATGTAAAACTATTCAAATTATCTTTGAGTGTACTACTACTTTAATTTTTTTTAATGAAATATGTTTACCTATTTTAAATGATTTGAATTCAACATGTATCTTTAGAGTTTTTAAACCATATAATAATTTAATTGGTTGCAAATACATTGTTGGAATGATAACTCCCAAAGAAAGTCTCTATGAAGTACTTACAATAATTTAATTAGTTATGTAACATGCTTATCAATATATATTCCATAAAAAATATTATTATAACATTTATTTCTCAAATTAGTTGTTGCACATGGTGTCAAACATTGGAACTTACATCATAAACATGTAGATATTGATGCATGTCAAATTTTCAGTGAATACAAATATTTTTTATGCATGCTTAGACTTGTTTTTTTAAGTTAATTGAATGGAAAAAAACTAGGAAACTTTTAGTTAATCTTTTTTCATTGTCATTTTAGGTTATGATTGCTAGCTTGTAAGCTTATAAATCAATCTATAGTGTTCCAAAAATTATATTCATAATCTCACTCTAAGACATAGTCTTATAGGAGATCAAATTTTGGATTTTTTTTCATGTTTCTAAATTGTAGCAATATCCCATTCTTAATAGATTAGATATCTTTGTGAAAGGAAATAATTTGTCATTATTTAGTAACATAGTATAAATTTCAATTATGTAAGCCACCATCAATATGTTCAACTTGACTATTGACCAACAAATATATTTTATGACATGAAATATTACAACCATTATACTATTTATCTCAAGCATTCTAACAATCTTTCTTTGAACATGTTCATAGTTATGCCCTTCAATAAGAATTAAAATTCCAAACTTCAAGAACTAAATGAAAAACAAACTTAGTGGATTAGTCCATCTCAACCTACCCTCTAAGAGATGCATCAAATTAAAATGCTTAGCCAAGGTAATATAAGACATCTAAACACCCTCAAAATCATCAAAAATAATCATATTATGTCTTAACCACTTTGGTGTTTCCTGCTAATTAATTGGTCATTGCTAGATTAGGGCCTAATAAGAAAAATATTGTTTTTAACCAAACAATCAGAGAGATAATTAATCTTATATCTTAAACATTTTGATGTTACCTTCTGACTAATTGATCATTTCTATCTTTTTGAATGATGAATTGTCTAGGAAAGGACACATACAAGATCTTGCACTTTGAAAATGCCAAATTACATTCTCTAAGGAATTCAAAATATTCAATTCCTAAATTACATGGCACTTACACCCCTATTAATTGTTATGGGGAGTTAAAGGTTCTCCAAATCTTTAACACTTGAATACCCCAAATGAGACATTCTTAATTCAAACAACTTCCTATAATTTAACTATATACCAAGGTTTGTAATATCATCAATCAATTTGTTCTTGACCCTATTTATATCTAGTCAATGACTTTTTTCTAATTATGGAGACAAACTTATATAGTTAAACTTATATAATAATCTTTCTTTGTTCCTATGGCATTAATTATTATCTTTGAGCTTCTCTCAAACTCATCATTTTCTACCACATTTATCTTGTACAATCTAAAGGCCTCTCCATAAAGCTTTAGCTCTAGTAAACCTTTAATTTACAATTTAAAGTACATAATCTCTATTTTATGTACTATTATATGGGAGAAAGTAAACCATGGGCAAATGATTATTTAGTTCCCTTACTAAATATTAATCTTTAAAATGAAAGTATGACATACATACATACATACATACATACATACATACATACATACATACATACATACATACATACATACATACATATATATATATATATATATATATATATATATATATATATATATATATATATATATGTTGATTTTTATTTAGATTATATATATATATAAGACATATACAAGCATAAATCTATAAGAGGGAAATAAGAAAGGTATATCTATCTCATTTAGGTAAGCTAGTCAATACGCAACTAAAAAACATAAATTATAAAGTTGGATTGAGTTTGGATATGTACACAAATAGCTATGGTGAACTAATTTGATCACTCCAAGATTCAAGATAAGATCCCACAAGTGATATTGGCTAATTCATATGATTTTTTTTCAATTTTTGTGAGTTTGTCTTATGTATTTATAGACTTATGGATGTTGTTCACCTTCACATGATGGTTGATTTGGAATAGTGTGGTGTTGAAGAACACTTTTGGTGCCTTGTTATGTAAGAGTTGAAGTTCAATACTTTTTTATGCCTTAGCCAAGCCCCATGCCATTGCCCTTTGTAATGATAGCAATATAAATTATGTATAATATATCCTTTGAAATGCTAATGTAAGCTCTAGTGATTGCCTTATGCTTTTTCTAGATGTGATGCTTGTTTCTTTTATTGACGCTCTATTCATGAGATGATGTGTTTTGCTAATAACCTAGGAAATGTCTTTAAATATGAAAACCTAAACTTTGATTCATAAAATTTAGCATGTAAATCATTAGATAACTATTACATTTTTAACTATCAATTTAGAATTAACAAGCGGATTTAAAATTAGGGACAAAATTTTGCCAATAATCCCTTGTTTAATGGATATAATCAAGTCTAGCAAGTGGAGATGGGTCATAGATGGGATGTATAGATGAATGGGAGTAAGAATGGATAGATGAATATATGAGCAATGAATTCTATCAATTATACATATAAATAACCTGAATGAAGTGCTAAATTGACTCATCTCAAAGTATGACTAAAGTGAGTAAAAAACTAGAGAGAAAAGGTAAAAAGTATACATTTTCTTTCTCAATTATAATAGAAATAAATCTTTAACATGATATATACCACTTTTTTTTGAACATGCAAACTAAATAAATACCAAATCAGTGATGACCCTTAATATTTATAAATAACTATTGTATAACTAACACTTTTTAACAAGTAAAAATAAAAATAAAGACATTCTTTAAACTCAAATTAAGCAATACACCAAACCTCATTTTTACCAAAGTTGCTAGGGCAATTTTATGGAATTTGCTAGGGTGGTTTTGTAGAAGTTTACAATTGTACTTGGTGGGTGGATAAATGTGAAAGTGTTTTTTTATTGATTTAAGTTGAGATTAAGTGCACAATTGGATTGATTAGCTTGACAAGGGGTCAAACATTTTAAAATAATAGAACAAATGCATTAAGAATAAATCACGTGGGATCTAAAAGTGGCATGCCACACCCTTAGGAAATCACAAGTAGCACATGTTTGATTTTTTATGGTCATATTTGGCATTGAGCTATTTTTGTAGAATATCTATTATCATATTTGTTGAGTCATATTTTGAAAAATTAAAAAAAAAAAATTTATGAAAAAGAAACAAAAAAAATTAAGAAGAAAAATTAAATATGAATAATTATTAATATTTACAATAAAACATGGGTCAATGAATTTGACTCGAAAAATATACAATTGAATCCTAATAGCAATATCATAATCCACAATAAAAACCTAAATTATATAGCAACAAGATAATTTAAAAATGATATATAAAAAGACCTTGACAATGTAGACCTCCATTTTTGATTGATAACTACCTTCAAACTTTAATATTATCAAGCTTACACATATAGTCTCTAGCCATTAGATATTATATTTCACATAAGTAGTGTTTAGAGAGAGCTTGGGTAAAGTTTTCATAGGTGTGCATAAAATGGATGTAATTGGCAATTATGTAGGTTAAGTGGATGTGAGTTAACATGATGCTTCATGTTTTACAAAAAATTAGACTTAGGAAAGACACTAGCAAAGTCCCCAAGAGCCCTATAAAGTGTAACTTAGATGAGCATCAGTAACCATCATAGTGCTCAAATTTGAAGATGACTTCTCAAGAGATTGGTTGGAAAACAAGCATGTAATTTGCATGTGCTTAATTGTCATATTTTTCCTTTACTTTTTCATTGAATTATATATAGATTCACGCAATAAAACACTTGTAATAGACATAGACACATGAATTTAAGGTGCAATACTATTTTTTAAATGGAAATGGTATGTTATTAATGGAAACATAAAAAGTAGGCATTTTAGGTGGTATATATTGAACTAAATTATATATAAATGTTTACAACATTTGAATGGAGCAAGAGCTAAAATATTTTTAAGTCCATTAATTAGGTAAAACGCTGAGATATTTTATGGATTTTTGTATCATTTTCATTTTGATACGTTTTATATGTCAGTGGAATTAAATTTTTAGTTATTTTGGGCTTAGGCTTCATATTTTAAAGAGAGAAATTGTGAATGAGGTGAAACAAATAGCGATGAATGGAGGGTGATCCCCATGATGTGTTACACAACAATTCAAACAATTGTGTAGAATAATGAAATGGTGAGGAGAAATCCATAGTAAATGAATTAAGAATAACATTTGATTTTACATTACTTCTTGAAGTATGAAATCTTTGAACTCTTGTTTCTCTCTTTATTTGAATTAAAGGATGTTAAGAGGATCTTTTAGAAATTATAGTAGTCTTTATATCTATGTTTTTCTAGTGATGCAAGGACATGTCATAATTTTTTTGAGTTGTTATGTCTCTTATATTTTTAATCAATCCTTAGCATTTTGTTTTACACATGTATATGTTATAGCTTAAATATTTAGAATTAGTCTCGTGAATTTTCAAAAAATATTATATAGGCAAGGCTATATATGATTGGATGAAAAAGAAATAAATATTAAGTTGAAAGTTAAAAGATGTGGGCAAAAATTTTGTTCTTAAAATTTAGAATTAAAGGCTTTTTATATGTAACTGTCATCACATACAAGTCAAAGTTATTTGTTTCTTTTGCTTTTGGATTTTGTGATAATTGTGTAGTTCTCTTTGGCTTGTTTCTAAGATATTTGTCAATAGAAAATCTAAATTTACATCATAATTAACCATAGTTCATTCTTGTAGTAAATTATAAAATAAAATATCATATGTTTTGAGTATAGAAAATCATTTGCACTAAGTTTAGAAAAAATTCAAAAGAAAAAAGATAAGAATTAAATTATCTATTACCAATTGAAATTGTGTATGGTGAAAATGGATACAATAATAACAATATTGAAAGGCTAAATGAATTCAACCACAAAACCCTAGCCTAACAATCAACAAAGATCCACCATAACATATGAAGATTACCTAAGACAATGCAAATCAAATGAAATCACAAAGATTATACCATCACATGCCCAATAGGGTTTTGATCTCCATTCTTCCTATCTCCATTGATCTTGCTTGATATATTTGCTCTCAGATTTTTATATGCACAAGAGCTCAACAAAGAACGGAATGTGGTTGCAAGTAGGATCATAGTGTAGCCAAGTCTTCAAGATTAGGTCATTAGGATGATTGATTAGAATGCATAGAATGATTAGCATGAATGATTAGAATGAATGATTATCGTGAATGATTAGGGTTTGATAATGAAGGAGCCATCTTCTTAAATAGAAGACACCATATGAAATGGAGGGATAAGATTGAGAGGTGTAAAAGGAGGTCGGCTAAGATTAGAGGGTAGGTAAAAGAAATACCAAAATAATGAAAGAGGTAGGTAGTGTATGAATTAAGAGATGAATGACATGTGTCATAGGTGGAAAAGGTTAATGAATTAATTAAATAAATAAAGATTTATTTAATTAATAGAAGAAGTGGGATCAATTAAATAAATAAGATATTTATTTAATTTAGGAAAATGATAATTTAAATAAATAAATGTATTTATTTAAATGAGAAATAAGGCTAGAAGAAGCTAAATGAATTAATTAAATAAATAAAGATTTATTTAACTAATAGAAGAATTAAGCTTAGATAATTAAATAAATAAAATATTTATTTAATTAGACTGGACAATTTTGGGTGTCTACATTTTTCCCCTCTTTGAGACAATGCGGCTTGTCGCGTTGTTTCAAAGAAGATAAGATGAACTGATACAAAGTTGCCCCAAGATGGGAATAATATGCCCCCTCGAGAGATTGGATGAAAATGTCTGAAAAGATTGCAGACAATCTCTCGATAAGAAAGAAAGGCTAGAATGGATAGACCGGATAAAGTGACAGAGTCACAGGATGAAGAAGACTGACTCGGGAAATGGAGGCGAGGGCTAGGGTAGGCTATAAGATAGACCATGGGCAAAAGACATCCTCATTGTCATCTACACCTTCACGAGATCACAGTGCAGAGCAAGAAAAAGAGCAGCAGCAGTCAGCAGCGATGGCCTTCGTACACAGATTCGACCGCGTTCGACGATTTCAAAGGCCAGCAGAGGCAGGAGAGCTGGTAAGTACCACCAAACCTCCTCGTACTTTGACGCATTCAATTTTGTCATTAATGCATGCTAGTTAGCAATAAATGCGCTTAGGAATAGGGCACAAAAAAAGTGCAAAAACGTGCAACCGCGTCTGCGTCGGTGCCAGGCGCGTTTGTGTCCAACAGGCGCATCTGTGTCGGTGCCAGGCACGTCTGTGTCTAGAACCGCGTTTGTGCTTAATGCGGGCGCGTCTACATCCTGAAGGGGCGTTTGTGTGCCAAAGTCGCGTTTGTGAATGATTTAGGCACGTTTATGTCAAACAGGCGCGTCTGTGTTGTTTAGGCGTGCTTATGCAGTCTATAGGCGCGTTTGTGAGGTAGAAACGCGTTTGTGAGTTAAAAGCGCGTATATGTCAAAAAAAATGCAAGGTTTTAGTCTTCTAGGTCAAATCGGCAGTTCTGTGATGAACATACGCTGTCGATTGGATAAGCTGCTGAGAGGATACACTCAAGCAGGTCCTCGAGGAAGACTAGGATAGATCAAGGCACTTTGTGATGAACAGGGAGCACCAAGATAGAGTACTTTGTGATGAACAGGGAGTACCCAAAGTATGAGCAGCACTTTGTGATGAACAGGGAGTGCAAAATGTGAGTAACACTTTGTGATGAATAGGGAGTCTCACACACGTAGTACTTTGTGATGAACAGGGAGCACTACTAGGATAGAAGCAACACTTTGTGATGAACAGTGAGTGTCACTAGAATAGATAACCATATGCATTTAGATAGCGAGTAGCATTTTGTGATGAACAGTGAATGCCACCCTGACTGACATGATTGATTTGCTTGACTGCAGGAGTATTTGCCTATGTTGGAGTCACGGGAGAGATTCCCGTCCACACAGAGGTTGCGACCAGAGTTGTCGTTTCAGGATAGAGCTTCCATTGAGGAGATGGGATTGAGACACATGCTGTATGTGCCTTAGTTTCGGGCAAACATGGGTTTGCTGACTGCGCTTGCCGAGAGATGGCATTCAGAGACATGTACATTTCATTTGCCGATGGGTGAGATGACAGTCACCCTTGAGGATGTTTACAGGATTCTGCGGATACCGATTGATGGAGAGTTGATTCCATACGATCGCGATGGAGACAGAGAGGCTTTGAGATGGGTGTTTCAGGATCCCAGCCTAGAGATGAGAGCAGGACATGTGGCATGGGACACCATGACCGCGACAGGATTAGCTTTGCCAGCTGTGATCGAAGGAGCTATCAGTGGGTTCCTATGTCCGGACAGGGCGACACAGGGGTTGGCAGTGGGCTGGGGAGGAGCACTGGAGATATTGGTGACTCAGCACACCAGATATGCGTGGGGTCCATGTGTGTTGGCCCACCTATATTATGAGCTTCACCAGTTCGTCTACCATGGATCAGTGGGACTGGGCTGTGGAGTGACACTTCTGCAGGTTTGGGCATATGAGCATTTGCCTATCACACGGTCGATACATTTCAGAGGCAGGGGTCACGGACGGAGCTTTGTACATTTATATGACATGATCACTTCGCAGCCTCAGATTGGCAGGTTAGAGCATTAGAGGCGAGTGATAGATGACATTGACGTAGTCATCTGGAGGCCATATCTGGGATGTGAGGAGTGGGAGGATGACGCAGTGGAGCTACCTTATACCTTCAGGAGCAGATATCTGATTGGGCGGACGCCCTATATATTGGAGAGGCAGCTGGTAGACAGAGTATGCAGGCAGTATGGCAGGATCCAGAGGATGCCATGAGGCTCGGGTATGTATGCCTGTACAGTGAGGGATCAGGCGCAGTTCGGGCCATTGTTGTCATATGATCAGGCAGTTACACAGCTGGCAGAGATGATGCCCCTACCCTGGGATATGTGGCCAGAGATTGAGGATGCAGGCATGGATGCAGAGTATACAGCATATTGGGCAGAACATCCATTCCCGCGACTGACAGATCCAGGGGAGCTACTGGAGGGAGAGGTAGGAGGAGATGACGATGATGATGGTGGAGGCGATAGGGGCAAAGGCTGACGGAGGCAGAGGGGAGTAGTTGGGGAGAGGAGGGTGGCACCTCGGAGGGAGGTCGGATAGGAGGGACAGGCCCAGGTGGTGAGGGGTCGCGGTGGAGTGCCCCTGCAGGTACCAGCAGCACAGGGTCCTAGGGCACAGGGACAGAGACAGGGACAGGTGCAGGGACAGGTGCCAGTATAGGCACAGGGACAGAGACAAGGACAAGGACCTAGACATGTACCGAGACAGGTACAGGGACAGGTACAGGAGCAGGCACCCGCAGAGGGAGAGCCACAGGCAGAGGCAGAGGGTGGGGATCCAGAGGAGGATGAGCTGATTGAGCTCAGGGAGATCTGCCAGGGCCAGGCAGACGAGATCCAGGAGTTGGAGAGGGAGAGGGATCGACTCAAGACCCGGCTCAGGGATACTGAGCATGAGAGGGATCAGGTGATTCAGCGCTACACTAAGGCTGAGACAGCGCTGAGGGCAGGGAGGCAGGCGGCGGAGGACACAGGAGCAGGCTATGCATATGTCCTGCGAGCCGGAGAGGAGATTGCCTACTGGAGGGACCTGTATTATGGTGCCATGCCAGCAGATCAGCGGGTGAGGAGCTTTCATAGACCATCGCGGACAGCGACGGCTATGGGAGGGAGCCGGAGGAGACAGGTATCGAGTGGTGGGGTCATGGGTCCTCCTCCACCACCAGACAGGCAGGGTGATCCTGGAGCGGGTCCGTCTAGAGCTCAGATTCCGTCGAGGCCAGGTGGCTCCGAGGGAGGGAGTTCATCATAGCCATAGAGGGCTCCCTTGTATCAGTATTTGTACCATTTTTTTGTATTGTAGACACCTACGGGTGATTTTGTAGCCATATGATTCTTTTGACATCATTGTATCATGACACATTTGATTATATATGAGAGATGATTCATTTTTGCGGCAGCTATATGCATGTGTACCTATGTGATGAGATGTTCTTAGAATGTATGCTTATGATATGGATGCAAATTTGTATATGATACAATGCAATATTTTTGTTCTTTTATGTTTTATATGTGATGCATGACGCAAATGTGAATGTATGTAATGCAGATGAATATGATAATGCAAATGTAAATTGTGCTAACAAGTGTTGTGTGCAGGATGTGATGCAATTGTGATATCTATATGTATGTGTGAAATGCTTATATGTGGTAATGCCGGTGCAGCTACATGAAATTCAAATGTTTTTGGTGTGTCATTATACTCAGTCATGTGATAGCAGGCTATGCGGACTCAAGAAGGATGATGGAAGTCAATCAAGAAAGGGGGATGGAAGACAGAAGATATGAACGTGAAAGAGCTTCTTGTGCGTTATCATCATTGAGCTTTATTATGGCAAGTAGGTTATGACAATCGAGGCATATGTTCGACCCAGAAAGTCATTGTACCTGTTTGCATGGAGATAAGACAGTCACAAACAAGGAATGCCCCAGTTCACACTAGACTCATAGTGTCCTCATATCCTTGGACAAGTCATAGCATTACTAAGAGACAATCCACAGACAGCAAATACAAATAGGTGACGATACCCCATCCTCGCCTTTCTAGTCAAAGACATCCTGGAGATAGATTCTCTAGTCAGAGACATCCCGAAAAAGCTAAAAGACATGTCACCAAAAGATAAAATCAAGAGAAAACCAAGACTCGACACCAACATCCATTGTAGTCCTCAAGTTTAGTGTCTCTTGTCACTTGTATAAGTCTTATTTGATTGTGGTCACAATGTTCACTTTCACAAAAAGGATAGATAGCACTGAACCATATGTTGTCTGAGTCTTTTGAAAGATTTGATTTTGTTGAAGCCCATTGTTGCTGCTGTGTCTCATCTAAAACTGACTGAATCCATGAAACTGATACTTTATTGCGGAGAAGATGAAACTTTATGGCGGATCTGCGATGCAAATGTTGCTTTATTGTGGATTGTGCACGAATAGACTGAAGAAAGATGGAAGAAACTATACTCCTCAAAACATGTGATGTTCTCAGTTCCACACCCATCACTAGACGTAGGATTTTGCCTTAGCCACAGATAGGATCTGATTTATTATGAATGGAAAGGGAGGCGAAAAGGGAGGTTTATTATGAATGGCTAACCAATCTTGGGTAGATCAATAACAAGCCATGATGGGAATGGGTAAGTTTATTATGAATGAATAGGTTGTGAGTGTGTGCGAAGTGAAGGATGAAAGTGAATCCTGAAGGAGGGAGGAGCAATGTCTCTACGCATGGCGCTGGTGACCCAGTTTTCACCATGGTACTTGCCCAGGGCGCCACCGAAGTGGTTTTCACCGTTGGACGAAATTATTTCTCTTTACTTTTTTCGATTTTTCAATGTTTTTTTGTGTCACAAGGCGCCTGTTTGCTAGGTTTTCACCAAGTAACGATTTTTTTGTTTTATGATTTTTTTGTATTTTTGATTTTTTTTATTTTTTTGTATTTTTGATTTTTTTGATTTTTTTGTATTTTTGAATTAGGATATTCTGAAGAGCTATGTGTAGAACCTGCGAAGATGCATGTTGTTGATAGGATCCTCCAAAGGTTCACCCTCTGTAGTAGAGAGCTGATATGCCCCAGATCCATAGACTGCTGTAACGATGTAAGGACCCAGCCAGTTTGGTTCAAACTTGCCCCTCTTCTCTCTGTCTTGTTGATTTTTAGGATTTTCTCTGAGAACCAAATCACCTACCTCAAATGTGCGAGGCTTGACTTTGTGATTGTAGCTGCGACTCATTCGTTGTTGGTAAGCCTTGAGATGATTAAAAGCAATTTGTCTCCATTCATCCAACAGTTCTAGTTCTTGTAAGCGAGAGACCCTGTAATCTTCATCACTGATGATGTTTTGCAAAGAGACCCGTAAAGAAGGTAACTCGACCTCAATAGGCAAGATGGCTTCAGCGCCGTAGACAAGTGAGTAGGGTGTAGCCCCTGTAGGTGTGCGGACACTTGTGCGGTAGGCCCAAAGTGCAGGATTGAGTTGGATATGCCAGTTACGGCCAGCATCGTCGACTGTCTTTTTGAGGATTTTAAGAATTGTTTTATTAGACGCCTCAGCTTGGCCATTACCTTGGGGGTAATATGGTGTGGAGAAACGATGGGAAATACGGAAGCGGTCACAGAGTTCACGAACATCCTGATTTTTGAAGGGACGCCCATTATCAGTAATAATGGATTTAGGAATACCATATCGGCAAATGATATAGTTAAGGATGAAAGTAGCAATTTGTTTCCCAGTGACTTGTGTGAGAGGCACGGCTTCAATCCATTTTGTGAAATACTCTGTGGCTGTGATAATGAATTTATGACCATTGGAAGAAGGAGGGTGAATATTGCCTATGAGATCAAGTCCCCACTGACAAAAGGGCCAAGGAGACGCCAGTGGTTGTAGTTCTTGTGCTGGTGCATGTATGAGGTCTCCATGAATTTGACATTGCTTACATTTCTTGACAAACTGATATGAGTCTTTTTCCATATTGGGCCAATAATATCCAGTCCTGATGAGTTTCTTGGCCAAGGTAGGACCACTAGCATGCGGACCACATATCCCTTCATGCACTTCACGTAACGCAATCTGAGCTTCGTCACTTTCTAAACATCTAAGAAGAGTGCCATCTAGACCTCGCCGGTATAGGATATCAGCTAAAATGACATATCGAGAGGATTGGCGAATGAAAGTGCGGCGTTGGTTGTTTGATAGATCAGGAGGTAAGATATTGTCACGAAGATATGTGAATATGGAACCATATAACTGGGATTCGGGACCGACAATGCATATCATTTCAGTAGAAGTGATCTCATATGAAGGAACCAACAGGTTGTCTACCAGAAACTCATAGCAGGTTTCATTTTGAGGCAGATCAATTAGTGAAGCGATTGTAGCCATGGCATCTGCAGCACGATTCTTCTCTCTTGGTATCTGCTCAAAATCTATCTTTGTAAAGTGTCATTTCAAATCATCTACCAGTTGCTTGTAAGGCATTAATTTTTCATCTTTCATTTGGTAATCATCAGTTGCTTGACGGATGACAAGTTGAGAATCCCCAAAAACACGAAGTTCTTGGATCTTCCATTGAACTGCAATTCGTAATCCAGTTGTTAATGCCTCATATTCCGCTATATTGTTAGTGCAAGGAAATGATAAGCGGTATGATTTTGGTATAGAATCGCCTTGAGGAGTTATAAAGAGAATACCAGCTCCTGGCCCGTGCTGTGTGTATGAGCTGTCAAAGTATAGTTGCCATGGTCTTTCGTGTGATATTGTTAAAATGGATTCATCTGGAAATTCTGAATTTAGAGGAACATCATCAATCATGGGGGCATCTGCTAATTGATCCACGATTTCTTGTCCTTTTATTGCTTTTCTGTCCACATACTCAATGTCAAATTCACTTAGGATCATTACCCACTTGGCCAGTCGCCCAGTAAGTGTAGCTTTGTTGAGAAGGTATTTTAATGGATCAATCCTTGCAATCAACTTAGTCTTGTGAGTGAGCATATAATGTCGTAATTTCTGCGAAGCAAAGACCACAGCGAGACATGCACGCTCGATTGGTGTGTAGTTTAGCTCATATCCCACCAATGTGTGACTGATATAGTATACTGCTTTTTCCTTGCCGTCAGCAATTTGTTGTGCTAGGAGTGCCCCCAGTGCTATTGGAGTAGCTGATATGCTTAGTAGCAGAGGCTGATCTGGAACTGGTGACATCAAAACTGGCGGATACAAAAGATAATCTTTGAGTGTCTGAAAAGCTTGTTGACAGTTATCATCCCATTTGAATTTGATATTTTTATGTAGCAGGTGCTGAAAAGGATTACACTTATCTGCAAGTTGTGCTATGAATCTTCGTATAGACTGGAGTCTCCCTTGTAAGGATCGAAGTTGACTGATATTTCTGGGTGGCGGCATGTCCAAGATAGCCTTGACTTTTGCTGGATCGGCTTCGATTCCTCTTTTGGACACAATGAATCCTAGGAGCTTCCCGGAGGTTACTCCAAAGACACATTTCTTGGGGTTTAATCTTACTTTGTATTTTTCCAACCGATCAAAGACGACTGAAAGTATGTCCAAATGTGTATCTCTGTCTATTGATTTACCCAAGAGATCATCAACATAATCCTCCACAGTTATGTGCATGAGATCATGAAAGATAGTGGTCATTGCTCTTTGATATGTAGCACCTGCATTTTTTAGCCCAAAGGGCATGACATTCCAACAGAAAGTTCCCCACGGACAAGTGAATGATGTTTTGTGTTGATCCTCAGGAGCAATCCTGATTTGATTATAGCCAGAAAATCCATCCATTAAAGATAACATTTCGTGACCTGCTGTGAGATCAACGATCAAGTCGATATTTGGTAATGGAAAGTCATCTTTTGGACAAGCTTTGTTGATGTCTCTGAAATCTGTACATATTTTGATGCTGCGATTTGGTTTACTGACAGGTACTAAATTGGAGATCCATTCAGGATAATCAATTGGGCGTATGAATCCGACATCCAATAATTTCTCCAGCTCTGCTTTGACTAGTAATGACACTTGTGGATGTATTTTCCTTAATTTCTGTTTTACTGGCTTTGCCCCCGGTTTGACTGTCAAATGATGCATTACCAAATCCGGATCTAGTCCAGGCATATCAGCGTATGACCATGCAAAGTTGATTTGTCGTTCCTTGAAGAAGCTTATGAATTTTGACCTTTCAGACTCTGTCAATGATTGAGCCAGGAATATATTGTGTGGAACCTCTTCTTTACCAATGTTTGTCTTGATAGTATCCTCTACCAACATGGATGACTTTTCCTCATACGAGGCTGGGAGAATGTCGAGCCTTCCATCTTCGGGTGCCTCAGAGAGGTTTTCGCCCTTAGATACGTCCTTTCTTTTTACTTTTTTGGGATCAGATAGCGCCACAGTGTGGTTTTCGCCATAAGACCCTTGATTTGTTCTTATTTTCATATTTTTGCGACTGGAAGGTCCGACACCCTCAACGAAATATGCCATGTTGTTGAGTTCTATGGTGTATTCTGCTTTATGGTCCCCAGGGGGAAGATCATCTCGTATGCCAAGATAGTCAATAATAGCTTCGTCATTTTGAAATGTGTCAAATTGTGCTGGTCCTTCATAATCCCAGTCAATGAGTTGGTGGTGAACAAGGGGAAGGCTTTTAATGTTTTCGGAGTTTGCAGGGCTAAGAGTGAAGATGTGGTTATATTCGGGTATATCGAGGAAATCGTCGAGGTCATCGATGGCACTCTCCTCATCAGTTTTGATTGCAAGCGAATTCAAATTGTCGTCACTAGTAGCGCCTTCTGGGACAGGTGTCCTCATCCTATGTGATTTCGACCTAAGACCTTGAGACGAAGACTGTGCGGAATCTTTATGGGTTATTTCTTGACCCACCCTGAACTTTTTATAAAATTCCTCTTCTTTTGTCGGTTCATTTGGCTCTCTAAATGTCTCGGTGAGCTCATAGTCGCTGGAGGATTTGTCTGAACCCCATTCCCATTCGTTGGAATCTGTGGAATAGTAATCTTCTTGTTGAACTTTGGCAACTTTGATTTGTGATGCCTCTTATGTCCTTTTAGTGTGGATCTTGGAAGTCAAAAAACCAAGTCCCTTTGAGCGTTCTCTTTTTACAGTCAATTCCGGTTGTAAGGGCTCCATAGTGCCTTCTTTGCGTAACCCAAGAGGGCTTTTTCCATCATACCCGAATTTTTGTAGAATCTTGAAGCCTTTGCCATATTTCTCCCAGGGTATATTGATCTAATCTTGTGTGTCCTCTTCAATGTCTTTATAGAGCATTCTGTATAAATCTTCCTCTTCTAGTTTGCCCCATCTTTGAAAGGTAGTAGGATCCCATTTGAGTATCATGATGGATATTTGCTTGTTAGGATGTGGCCTTCCATATTCTTTTGGAGAGCTCATGACTTGTCGTAAATACATTGTCTGATTTAGAGTGTATTCTCCCATGCCTTTGTCTTGAAATTTGCCTTTAAGTTCACCTTGTTTTGATGTCGAAGGTTTCAATGACTCAGGGTCAATGTATGTCGAAGAAGGAACAGCTTCACGATTACTGGGAATGATGGTCTCCGTATGTGATCTCAAGTTATTGCAATATATGAATGGATTAGGATCACCATTAAATGTTACCTCGACTCCATTATGAGGAAACTTAATGCATTGATGGTATGTCGATGGGACTGCCCTCATTTCATGAATCCAAGGACGTCCTAGCAATATGTTGTATGTGAGATCCAGATCTAGGACTTGACAAACCACATCCTTTGTAACTGGCCCAATTCTTAGAGGTAAGGTGACCGTGCCCTTGGATGAGCGCTCTTCATTGTCATATGCCTTGATGGTGATTTGATTTTTTGAATTCACAGCTTTATCAGAATATCCCAATTGTTTAATGGTGCTCAATGTACAAATGTTTAGACCTACTCCTCCATCTATCAGGACTCGCTTTATTCGATGTTTGTGTATGAAGGCTTCAACATGTAAAGGTGCATTATGTGGCTGACATACGGAGGCGTCATCGGCTTCTGTGAATGTAAGGGAATGTGGAATGGAAAGGTACCCCACCATGGCTTGAAACTAGTCCACGTTCAGATCAGTAGGAACAACAGTATCTCTCAAGATTTTGTCAAGAATAGCTTTATGAGCGGGGGATATACGTAGGAGCTCAAGGATGGAGATGAGCGCGGGTGTCTTCCCTAACTGTTCTACAAGGTCATACTCAGGTTTGGTTGATGAAGAAGCGGCATTTTTAGTGGAAGCACCTGGCAAAGTAATCTTACCTCGACGGGTTGTAACATGACATTCAGGGGTATGTTCGGAAGAAGATCCAACACCTCTTAGGACAATCTTGGGTCTCTGAGGAGGATTCTCAGGATTTTTGTTCTTGATGGTAATAGTAGAGATATGATTGTCCGTCGAGATGTGATTGATAGTTGAGTCATAGTTGTAAGGTGCTCTAGTATAGTTGGCCTGATCATCTGTGACTTTGGCTTTTCCTTTGTCATGCTTTGGGAATGGTTCCTTAAACATCTCATGTTCTTGATTGGATGAGTGTCCCTCAATCTCAATATCACCTCTATCAATGAGATCTTGCACAATGTTCTTCAGTTGATGGCAATTACCTGTCTTGTGACCCGTGCTCTTATGAAACTCACAATACTCATCATCATTCCACCAATTTGGTTTGACCTTTGGTTCATATGGAGGAAAATCTGGAACTGTGATCACTTTGTTTGCCACAAGCTTTTTGAAGACTGATTCAAGTGGTTCTCCCAATGGGGTGTACTTCCTTCGTGGTCTAGAAGTTGTTTGAGTATTCACTTGATTGTTTATAGAACTTGATCCCGAAAAGATGAACTTGGGTCTCACTGTATTGGCATCAACAACACCATCATTGACTGTGTTCTTGTTTTTATTCCAAAATCTTGGCTTGTCTTTTCCTTTAAAGTCATCTTTATTTTCCTTGAATATCTTAATGACTCCTTGTTCAATTAAGACCTTTTCTGTTGCTAAGCCCTTTTCAATAACATCCTTGAAGGTGGACAAACAAGCTTTCCTTAGATCATAGCCAATGTCCTTGTTAACATTTTGTGTGAACATCTCTACCATTTGTTTCTGTGGAATTTCACAAGAGCATCTGCTGGCTAGATTTATCCATCTTTGCAAAAATGATGCAAAAGACTCTCCCTCCTTTTGCTTAGTATTACACAAAGTAGTAATTGATATGTCTGTCTCTATATTGTAGGAGAAATGTTGAATAAATGCCTCTGCTAAGTCACCCCATGACTTAATACCAGGTGGTAGTTGAGAGAACCATTCCATAGCTTGATCGCCTAAGCTTTGTGGGAATAATCTCATCAAATATGTTTATTCTGCCGCTATCTCAATGCAAGCTGTGAAAAATTGTCTTATGTGTGCCTTGGGGTCTCCTTTTCCTCTATACTTATCAAATTTAGGCGTCACAAAGTGTGCAGGAAATGGAGGCATTGGAATGCTCTTATCAAATGGATAAGGACATATGTCTCTCATTGTGTATGTTGGTTTTGGTGTATTTATGTCCTCCATTTTCTTTTTTAAATCTCTGATTTGTTGCTCCAAATTATTCTTAGGTGGCGATCAATTTCTTGTAGCATACCCCATGTTTGAGACACCAATTTGAGGAGGAGCTTGTTGCATGTATGGATGATATTGATCATAGACATGTTCATATGGAGGAGATCTATATTGATGCGGCATATAGGGAGCACTTGGTATAGCTTCATGTTGAGGAACCCCATATCTATTTTGTGCGTGTATACCATATTCTATAGGCATGTCATGTTCTATTGTGTTGCCCCCAAATTTGACATGAGGTTTCCTTGTGTCCAAATTTTGAGCATGCCTTTGAATGTCCACTTGTTTTGATTGATCCATAGCTTGAGCATGTGATTGAGCATATCTATCTGCATAAGACTTCCATAATGGTCTTCGAAGGTAAGTATCATATGTTTGAGCATGTGTATGTGGGATTTCTGGTTTTTGAAGCAAAGCTGATGGTGATTCAGGTACCATATGCGGTCCTCTATTTCCTCCACTATTGGGTCTCCTTTGATCCATGTCGGAGTGAGTTTGTTGCGAGGGTCGGTTTTCCATAAGTTGAGACATGTCAAAGTCATGAGGTATTTTAGCTCCACTTTGTGCCATCATGTGTAAGAAGTATTGTCTATCCCTCTTCATTATCTCTTCAACCAATCTATTGAAATGAGGATTCATTATGGATTCTTCTACATCTGCTGATTGTATGAAAAGTTGTCCACATTGTCATTGTGTGTAGCATTTTTGTTTGTAGTGTCTGTGTTTTCCACATTTGGAATGTGTCTATAAACATCCATGTCAGGCAATGTAGTGTGCTCAGGATTGAAAAATAAATCATTGTCATACTCATAAGAACTCATGTTTGCGGACTCTTGAGCTTCTTTAGCTTTTCTCCTAGATTTTTGAAGACGGGTTTCAACCATGAACTAGGTGTTTGACCAAGATGTGAGAGACTATATGAAAAATGAAAAGAGTATGGAAGACCGAGAGTTGTATGGAGTGTAAATGAATCTTGAGGTGTACTTGCAATGTCCAAAGTGTAAGACCAAGTATGTATGTAGTAGAGTAGGTGTGACTTCCAAAGAGAGGATAGTTTCTCTTGATGAGGTAAGTTGACCTTGACTCTAAGTAAGACCAAATGAGACCCAAAGGTAAGAAACCTTGATGAGGGACCACTTAGCAAAGTGTTGTTGTATGTAGTGTGTTGACAAAGTATGATGGGGACAAGCAAGTGACCTTTTGACTCAAGTTTAGACAAGTATGAATGTAAAATGAGATGTGAAGCAATGATGGACTGTATGAGACCCAAGGACAGGTTGAATGCTAGATGAAACCTGAAGAAACAACCTAGGAAGCTCAAGTATTCCGAAACTGATTTCTCTTGTTTGCTGGACTGTAAAAATTTTCAATTCTGGGACATAGACGCTTCTGTATACTTCACAGACACGATTCCCAGACACAGACGTGTCTCTGTTTGACACAGACGCTGTTACAAACACAGACGCTATTCTGCCCTCCATAGACATGCTTAGATGACTCAGACGCGGTTAGAACAGACACAGACGCGTTTCTGTAAATTTCGTGCAATTTTTCCAATCTGTGAAGTTGTTTTGTTGTGACCAAATCCGACTGTTTGACTATTTTTCGTGACAAGAGGACACAATGTTAATGAGGACTCAATGTTTGCAAGTGTTTAAACTCCAAAAGTGTGTTGTTTGATGTAAAGTTGTTTTGCATACACTTGAAGACACAAAAGACACAATGTTTAGTTGTTTGGTCTTGAATGTTTGAATGTTTAACATAAGACAAGCACAATTCTTATGGCTGGCCAAGACAATAGTTGTTGATCCCACATAGGGTTTTACCCCCGAGGCTATGCTATTCAGAGCGGATACTTAGATGCTTGACCTCACTGGCTCCACCCTCGGCACTCACTTCTCGGGTCAACCAAGCATCAGTCCCCATGAAAACTCCCCATGGCGAACTTTGTATCTCTACTAAGAACCGTATGTGTGTGGGCCGCTACCAGAGGTCCGACCTCCTGCCCCAACAACTAGAAGGATTTGGGTCTCTAAAACAAAATGGTGCTAGTAAGGGCATCCGCTTGTGTGGCCATACATGCGGCACTTTCAGCTCTGTAAATACAGAAGGCTCCCAGCTGGTAGGGGTTACGCCCTACAAATGATCAAATAAATTTGATCAAACGGGTTTATGGGGAGACATAGTGTCGGTATGAACTAATCAGCACACGTTATTCATAGTTTTCACCATGAATACATTTGATTATAGTGGTTCGGATGAGGTGGGTTTTCCTCGCTACCACTTGGGTCGTTCTCTTCTCACTAGTAGTCCTAATGACCACACGGGAAGACAGGCCCTCTAAAGATTAAACAAAAAGAGCCTATTGCTCAAGACACAAAAGACAATGATTCAATTTTAGTGCACCAATGGAAGTGTTTGCTAATCTATGAAAACAAGGCACACAACAAAATCTCAAAAACCCTAGCCAAGGACCTACAACAAAATTTGTTAGTAGTTTGGGTTGTTTCAAATGATCACCCCTTCCTGCAAGCACACAAGTTAGGTAAATTTTAGAAACCAAAAAGACTTTGTGAAAAAGGGGCCTTCAACAAAAATGTTTTTTTCTTGCTTCCAAGACAAGCTGCACAAACTTGGTTAGCTAAATCTGCAAGGGTTAGTCCAAAAATAAACCAGATCTGAAACCCTAGGTGCGAAATCCGAAAACCAAATCAAAGAAAGTTTGAAATTTCGAAACAGTAAAAACACAGACGCTGTTATACCAGACACAGACGTGTCTGTATGACACAGACGCGGTTCTGTGATGCACAGATGCGGCCAAAACACACAGACGCCCTTCTCGGACACAGACGCGATCAGAAGTAACACAGACGTGATTATGTAACACAGACGCCCCTGTCTGAGACCTGCACTGCAAAATTTGTTGAAAACACAGACGCGATTCCCACCTCCGCAGACGCTCCTGAAACTTAGAGACGCGATCCGACCACTCGCAGACGCGGAAATACCTAAAATGTCATCGAAAAATTGTCCGATCTGCAACCTCAAAAACGCAAAATCTGCAACAAAAGGGTTAAATGCAAAGGGACAAGAGTCCCACCGGGCGTGCCAAAATGTGTATGGTGAAAATGGATACAATAATAACAATATTGAAAGGCTAAATGAATTCAACCACAAAACCCTAGCCTAACAATCAACAAAGATCCACCATAACATATGAAGATTACCTAAGACAATGCAAATCAAATGAAATCACAAAGATTATACCATCACATGCCCAATAGGTTTTTGATCTCCATTCTTCCTATCTCCATTGATCTTGCTTGATATATTTGCTCTCAGATTTTTATATGCACAAGAGCTCAACAAAGAACGGAATGTGGTTGCAAGTAGGATCATAGTGTAGCCAAGTCTTCAAGATTAGGTCATTAGGATGATTGATTAGAATGCATAGAATGATTAGCATGAATGATTAGAATGAATGATTATCGTGAATGATTAGGGTTTGATAATGAAGGAGGCATCTTCTTAAATAGAAGACACCATATGAAATGGAGGGATAAGATTGAGAGGTGTAAAAGGAGGTCGGCTAAGATTAGAGGGTAGGTAAAAGAAATACCAAAATAATGAAAGAGGTAGGTAGTGTATGAATTAAGAGATGAATGACATGTGTCATAGGTGGAAAAGGTTAATGAATTAATTAAATAAATAAAGATTTATTTAATTAATAGAAGAAGTGGGATCAATTAAATAAATAAGATATTTATTTAATTTAGGAAAATGATAATTTAAATAAATAAATGTATTTATTTAAATGAGAAATAAGGCTAGAAGAAGATAAATGAATTAATTAAATAAATAAAGATTTATTTAATTAATAGAAGAATTAAGCTTAGATAATTAAATAAATAAAATATTTATTTAATTAGACTGGACAATTTTGGGTGTCTACAGAAATGATCAAGTAGAAATATTCTATTCAAAAGCTTCAACACCAACAATAACACACATATCCTAGACTATAGAGATATTGCAACCATAAGAAAGATGCATTTTAAACTTGAACAATAAAGGCATGTTTTGGAATCCATTCTTCAACTTGGAAAAATAGAATAAACTTGGTTGCAACCTTGAAATTTTTACTTGTAATTAAATTAATCAATTCTTCTCACTCTTTACATAATTTTATTTGATGTTAAATTGGGTCATTTTTACATTATGTATAGCATGTGAAGAGGAAATTCCCTACACAACTACACCAATGAATAATGATAGTTGAAATTAAGAGAATTTTAAAACTCTATCCATTAATATCCAGTGGAATGTGTGAAACAATGTGAGTTTTCTTCTTCTTTGCATTTGTTTTTTATATTAAAAAGCAGCAAAACAAGGGTGTTGACCCTTTACACTAACAACTCATTAATTGCATTAACATTAACAACACATAGACTAACAACAACGTAACAATAAGTATCAAGAACCAAAAATAGTCTTGACCAAATAGCTAAATCAAATAAAGTCTTAACAACAAAGACCAAAAGGCCTAGAGAAATAAAACTAGCTACCCAATGGCTATTTGAGCACATGGCTCCAATCATCAGTAAGGAACTTAAAGAGTTCCTTGTAATTCCCTTCTTTTTCAGCATCATCACCCAAGACTTTCCTTTGCATCAGACACGTGGAGGTAGCAGAGTTGTGCATCACCTACAAAATTTGATATGTTGATGTAATGTGTAGTGCTCGCTCTCTTTTTGGCTTTCCAGACTCTATGGTTTTGTGTTTCTTATTGTCTTAGATCCTATATGGTGTTGGTTTGGTTATGACTCTAGTTATGATGCACTTTATGTCTCATGGATTTTTATGCGGTTATGTATGTTTTAAGCTTTATGGATCATTGGATGATGATTTACATGATGATGACTATGATGTGATTTTACGACGTTATTATCGCTCATTTAATCAAATGATCACTTGAGATGAATTATATATGAGTTTTATTATGATTTAATCATTATGCTTATCGATGTTTACTTGATTTGATGTACAATGCTTTTAACTTTGATGTGCCTTGGTGAAAGGGAAAAGCATCACACTAATCTTTACAAGTAAGCTATGTCGCTTTCATTCCCTTTTCACAGTATGGTGTTATATGTTTATATGCATATGTTTGACAATGTGTTTATGCATCAGCAGGTACAAAGCATCGACTCCACCTGAATCTTCAGGTCTGAGCGTGCTCTATGACCTAATGGATATTTTGAAATGTGGAGTTATCAGTCAGACCCTTGACGTGACCATCGTTCCTACAGAACGAGATGCTAGTCAGGTATCCTTATGTTTTGTTGTTTGATCATGTTAGTTGTTTGTCCCGTTAGTCCTTCGTGTTTTTGTTAGTATGTAGTACATTATTCTAAGGTATATTTTAATGCTTATTTGACACTGTTGTTGAGAGGAAGTTAATATTAATACATAAAATGAATTAATGAATCAATGTATTGATGTTAATTAATGTATTGAATTGTTGTAGCATTAAAATTAAATTAATTAAATGAAATAAAAGGTTTAATCATTTTTATTCTTTTTAAAATATAAATGAGGATAAAGTTAATTTGGGAATTAAGTATTTAGTTTGGTAATTTAAATGTGCTCAGGAAATTAATAAAAAAAATCAGTTAAAATAATTTAAAAATTAAACTAGTAGAGGGTAGAAGTTATGAAGTTATGGCTATCCTGGGAATGTTGGAGAGAGTGGAAGATTTTCACATGCTAGCTTTTACGAGGGAGTGGCTTCTTCGAAAATCCATCCCTGCTTTTTTGAAAAAGGCAAGAGAGAAGAAATTTCTCTCGTGAAAAAAAAAAATATTCTGAAGAATTTTGGGGTGTGGGTTTGAAAATGAATGGTGAATTTTTGGGGTTCGGGTTTTGAATCTGGTGTCTGATCATAAGGAATTGAAGAGTTATTGAATCTGGTGTTTTGGAAATAGTCATGGATTCCACTGCAATGCTAGAAACTTCTTCCATCGAGCGTAGGACTCTAGGTTGGAAGTCATCCTTTGAAATTTCTTACCTTTTGTAGATTAAAATAATTAATGGTTTCAATCAGATTATATTTTTGAGCTTTCCCTTGTTTCTCTCCATATTTATCCCTAATCATTTACCTCAACTAGGTTGAAATTATATTTCTATAGTTTAAATAATGTTGTGTGCCCTGCAATGTTAGATGTCATCGGTTAACATTTAATCATTCCTAATATTGTGTTTTTCCTCTTATAACCTGTTATGTTTACGTTTTATAAATTTTTGACTAATTATAATTAGAATGCATGTATTTGTTTATGTTGGCTTGAGCAGCATCAAGTTTTGGTATGCATCCAATCTTTATTACTTGCTATTTTCAGTATACCTATATTCTTCCCTGCAAATGTGTCTTCTTTTCTCCCTGTAGATTGTTGGTTTGCCTATGATAATCATATTAATATCGATAGGAATCTTTTCTTTAACCAATCTTTATACAATCGGTATGCATGCATATGTCTATGTTGGAATTAATGAACACTGAGAGGGGGGGTGAATCAGTATCCTGCAGTTATCAAATTTGTTAACCTAATTCTTTATCCACCGGATGCACAAGTAAGAAACTGAAATGGACAAACACAAAGTAAATAAACACATAACCATAACACCAATATTTTTATGTGGAAACTTGGAAAGGGAAAAACCATGGTGGGATTCGAACCCACAATATTATTATACCATAGCCAGTAGTAGAACAATATTACATGAGGAGAATGCACATGCATTCAGGCACACTACCTAGAGCTCACTGCTCAATTACAAAAGGGTTACAACCCGAAGGAAGGTTCACTGCCTTACATGCTAATACAAAATGATTACAATGAGTAATGAACTGAAGAAAAGCATCTGACTATGCCAAATGACGGTTTTGGTTAGGCACAAAGTGATCCGTTGTTGCTATTCTGATAAACTGCTCTGTTCTTTTCTGCTACTGATTTTCAGATCAACAAAACTTAAGGTGCGTACGTGAAACTTTTCTCAATTGCTCCTAAAATCATCTCACATATCATATCATCTCTCAAAAATATTATCCAAGTCAGTCTTATATATCCGCACTAACAAAATTGGTCTCCTAGAAGTCGACTTCTGAAAATATCAAAATATGAAATGTGTAGCTTCAAGTCGGCTCAAAACTTCACAAAACCATATTTCAAATCCAAAATATATGATCACATGCATCCTATGAGTTGATCTTGTTTATGGTGAAAATGGATAACAATAATAACAATATTGAAAGGCTAAATGAATCCAACCACTAAACCCTAGCCTAACAATCAACAAAGATCCACCATAACATATGAAGATTACCTAAGACAATGCAAAATAAAACAAAATCACAAAGATTATACCATCACATGTCCAATAGGGTTTTGATCTCCATTCTTCCTATCTCCATTGATCTTGCTTGATATATTTGCTCTCAGATTTTTGTATGCACAAGAGCTCAACAAAGAACGGAATGTGGTTGCAAGTAGGATCGTAGTGTAGCAAGTTGTATGAAAGATCATTAGCATGAGTGATTAGGATCATTAGGGTTTGACAATGAAGAAAGCATCTCCTTAAATAGAAGACACAATATGAAATGGAGGGATAAGATTGAGAGGTGTAAAAGGAGGTCGGCTATGATTAGAGGGTAGGTAAAAGAAATAATAAAATAATGAAAGGGGTAGGTAGTGTATGAATTAAGAGATGAATGACATGTGTCATGTGTAGAAAAAGCTAATGAATTAATTAAATAAATAAATATTTATTTAATTAATAGAAGAAGTAGGATAATTAAATAAAATATTTATTTAATTTAGGAAAAGGATAATTTAAATAAATAAATGTATTTATTTAAATGAGAAATAAGGCTAGAAGAGGATAAATGAATTAATTAAATAAATAAAGATTTATTTAATTAATAGAAGAATTAGGCTTAGATAATTAAATAAACAAAATATTTATTTAATTTAAACATGACAATTTTGGGTGTCTACATTTTGCCCCTCTTTGAGACAATGCGGCTTGTCGCGTTGTTTCAAAGAAGATAAGATGAACTGATACAGAGTTGCCCCAGAATGGGAATGATATGCCCCCTCGAGAGATTGGATGAAAATGTCTGAAAAGATTGCAGACAATCTCTCGATAAGAAAGAAAGGCTAGAATGGATAGACCGGATAAAGTGACAGAGTCACGGGATGAAGAAGACTGACTCGGGAAATGAAGACAAGGGCTAGGGTAGGCTATAAAATAGACCACGGGAAAAAGACATCCTCATTGTCATCTACAGCTTCACGAGATCATAGTGCAGAGCAAGAAAAAGAGCAGCAACAGTCAGCAGCGATGGCTTTCGTACACAGATTCGACCGCGTTCGACGATTTCAGAGGCCAGCAGAGGCAGGAGAGCCGGTAAGTACCACCAAACCTCCTCGTACTTTGACGCATTTCAATTTTGTCATTAATGAATGGTAGTTTAGCAATAAATGAGCTTAGGAATAGGGCACAAAAAAGTGCAAAAACGTGCAACCGCATCTGTGTCGGTGCTAGGCGTGTCTGTGTCAGTTCCAGGCGCGTTTATGTCAGAAAATGCAAGATTTTAGTCTTCTAGGTCAAATCGGCAGTTCTGTGATGAACATACGCTGTCGATTGGATAAGCTGCTGAGAGGATACACTCAAGCAGGTCCTCGAGGAAGACTAGGATAGATCAAGGCACTTTGTGATGAACAGGGAGTACCAAGATAGAGTACTTTGTGATGAACAGGGAGTACCCAAAGGATGAGCAGCACTTTGTGATGAACAGGGAGTGCTAAATGTGAGTAACACTTTGTGATGAACAGGGAATGTCACACACGTAGTACTTTGTGATGAACAGGGAGCACTACTAGGATAGATAGCAACACTTTGTGATGAACAGTGAGTGTCACTGATATAGATAACCATATGCATTTAGATAGCAAGTAGCATTTTGTGATGAACAGTGAATGCCACGATAACTGACATGATTGATTGTTTGACTGCAGGAGTATCTGCCTATGCTAGAGTCACGGGAGAGATTCCCGTCCACACAGAGGTTGCGACCAGAGTTATCATTTCAGGACAGAGCTGCCATTGAGGAGATGGGATTGAGACACGTATTATATGTGCCTGAGTTTCAGGCAAACATGGGTTTGCTGACTGCGCTGGCGGAGAGATGGCACTCCGAGACATGCACATTTCATTTGCCGATGGGGGAGATGACAGTGACCCTCAAGGATGTCTACAGGATATTGCATATACCGATCGATGGAGAGCTGATCCCATACGATCGTGACGGAGATAGGGAGGCTTTGAGACGAGTGTTCCAGGATCTTGGGCTAGAGATGAGAGCAGGGCACGTGGCATGGGATACCATGACTGCGATAGGGTTAGCCTTGCCAGCTGTGATTGGAGGAGCCATCAGTGGGTTCCTGTGTCCGGACAAGGTGACACGGGGGTTGGCAGTGGGCTGGGGAGGAGCACTGGAGATATTGGTGACTGAGCACACCAGGTATGCATAGGGTCCATGTGTCTTGGCACATCTGTATTATGAGCTTCACCAGTTCGTCTACCATGGATCAGTGGGACTGGATTGTGGAGTGACACTGCTACAGGTGTGGGCATACGAGCATCTCCCTATCACACGGCCGATACACTTCAGGGGCAGAGGTCAGGGGCGGAGCTTTGTGCATCTTTATGATATGATTACTTCACAGCCTCGGATTGGCAGGTTAGAGCACTGGAGGCATATGATAGATGACATTGATGTAGTCATCTGGAGGCCGTACCTGGGGTGCGAGGAGTGGGAGGATGACGTAGTGGAGCTGCCTTATACCTTCAGGAGCAGATATTTGATTGGGCAGAAACCTTACATACTGGAGAGACAGCTGGTGGATAGGGTTGGCAGACAGTTTGGCAGGATCCAGAGGATGCCACGAGGCTCGGGTATGTATGCCCGTACAGTGAGGGATCAGGCGCAGTTCGGGCCATTATTATCATATGATCAGGCCATCACACAGCTGGCAGAGATGATGCCCCTACCCTGGGATATGTGGCCAGAGATTGAGGATGCAGGTATGGATGCAGAGTATACAGCTTACTGGGCAGAGCATCCATTCCCTCGACTGACAGATCCAGGGGAGCTACTAGAGGGAGAGGTAGGAGGAGATGATGATGATGACGGTGGGGGTGATGGAGGCAGAGGCCGATAGAGGCGGAGGGGAATAGTTGGGGAGAGGAGGATGGCACCTCAGAGGGAGGGTGGACAGGAGGGACAGACCCAGGTGGTGAGGGGTCGCGGTGGAGTGCCCCTGCAGGTACCAGCAGCACAGGGTCCTAGGGCACAGGGACAGAGACAGGGACAGGTGCCAGTACAGGCACATGGATAGAGATAGGGACAGGGACCTAGACATGTACTGAGACAGGTACAGGGACAGGTACAGGAGCAGGCACCCGCAGAGGGAGAGCCACAGGCAGAGGCAGAGGGTGGGGATCCAGAGGAGGATGAGCTGATTGAGCTCAGGGAGATCTGCCAGGGCCAGGCAGACGAGATCCAAGAGTTGGAAAGGGAGAGGGACTGACTCAGGACCCGGCTCAGGGATACTGAGTGGGAGAGGGATCAGGCGATTCAGCGCTACACTGAGGCTAAGATAGCGCTGAGGGCAGGGAGGCAGGCGGCGGAGGATGCAGGAGCAGGCTATGCATATGTGTTGCGAGCCGGATAGGAGATCGCCTACTGGAGGGACCTGTATTATGGTGTCGTGCTAGCAGATCAGCGGGCGAGGAGCTTCCATAGACCATCGCGGACAGCGACGGCTACGGGAGGGAGCCGGAGGAGACAGGCATCGAGTGGTGGGGTCATGGGTCCTCCACCACCACCAGATAGGTAGGGTGATCCTGGAGCGGGTCCGTCTAGAGCTCAAATTCCGTCGAGGCCAGGTGGCTCCGAGGGAGGGAGTTCATCATAGCCATAGAGGGCTCCCTTGTATCAGTATTTGTACCATTTTTTTGTATTGTAGACACCTGCGGGTGATTTTGTAGCCATATGATTCTTTTGACATCATTGTATCATGACACATTTGATTATATATGAGAGATGATTCATTTTTGCGGCAGCTATATGCATGTGTACCTATGTGATGAGATGTTCTTAGAATGTATGCTTATGATATGGATGCAAATATGTATATGATGCAATGCAATATTTTTGTTCTTTTATGTTTTATATGTGATGCATGATGCAAATGTGAATGTATGTCATGCAGATGAATATGATAATGCAAATGTAAATTGTGCTAATAGGTGTTGTGTGCAGGATGTGATGCAATTGTGATATCTATATGTATGTGTGAAATGCTTATATGTGGAAATGCAGGTGTAACTATACGAAATGCAAATGTTTTTGGTGTGTCATTATACTCAGTCGTGTGATAGCAGGCTACGCGGACTCGAGAAGGATGATGGAAGTCAATCAAGAAAGGGGGGATGAAAGACAAAAGATATGAAAGTGAAAGAGTTTCTTGTGCGTTATCATCATTGAGCTTTATTATGGCAAGTAGGTTATGACCATCGAGGCATATGTTCGACCCAGAAAGTCATTGTACCTGTTTGCATGGAGATAAGACAGTCACAAACAAGGAATGCCCCAATTCATACTAAACTCACAGTGTCCTCATATCCTTGGACAAGTCATAGCATTACTAAGAGACAATCCACAGACAGCAAACGCAAATAGGTGACGATACCCCATCCTCGCCTTTCTAGTCAAAGACATCCTGGAGATAGAATCTCTAGTCAGAGACATCCTGGAAAAGCTAAAAGACATGTCACCAAAAAGATGAAATCAAAAGAAAACCAAGACTCAACACCAACATCCACTGTAGTCCTCAAGTTTAGTGTCTCTTGTCACTTGTATAAGTCTTATTTGATTATGGTCACAATGTTCACTTTCACAAAAGGGATAGATTAACACTGAACCATAATGTTGTCTGAGTCTGTTGAAAGATTTGATTTGTTGAAGCCCATTGTTGCTGCTGTGTCTCATCTGAAACTGACTGAGTCCATGAAACTGATACTTTATTGCGAAGAAGACGAAACTTTATTGCGGATCTGTGATGCAAATGTTGCTTTATTGCGGATTGTGCGTAATAGACTGAAGGAAGCTGGAAGAAACTGTACTCCTCGAAACATGTGATGTCCTCAGTTCCACAACCATCACTAGACGTAGGAATTTGCCTTAGCCACAGATAGGATCGGATTTATTATGGATGGAAAGGGATGTGAAAAGGGAGATTTATTATGAATGGCTAACCAATCTTAGGTAGATCAATAACAAGCCATGATGGGACTGGGTAAGTTTATTATGGATGAATAGGTTGTGAGTGTGTGCAAAGTGAAGGATGAAAGAGAATCCTGAAGGAGAGAGGAGCAATGTCTCTACGCATGGCGCTAGTGACCCAGTTTTTACCATGGTACTTGCCCAGGGCGCCACCGAAGTGGTTTTCACCGTTGGACGAAATTATTTCTCTTTAATTTTTCGATTTTTCAATTTTTTTGTGTCACAAGGCGCCTGTTTGCCAGGTTTTCACCAAGTAATGATTTTTTTGTTTTATAATTTTATTTTTTTTGTATTTTTGAAATTAGGATACTCTGATGAGCTATGTGTAGAACCGGCGAAGGTGCATGCTGTTGATAGGATCCTCCAAAGGTTCACCTTCTGTAGTTGAGAGCTGATATGCCCCAGATCCATATACCGCTGTGATGATGTAAGGACCAAGCCAGTTTGGTTCGAACTTGCCCTTCTTATCTCTGTCTTGCTGATTCTTGGGGTTTTCTTTGAGGACTAAGTCACCTACCTCAAATGTGCGAGGCTTGACTTTGTGATTGTAGCTGTGACTCATTCGCTGTTTGTAAGCCTTAAGATGATTAAAAGCAGTTTGTCTCCGTTCATCCAACAGTTCTAGTTCTTGTAAGCGGGAGACCCTGTAATCTTCATCGTTGATGATGTTTCGCAAAGAGACCCGTAAAAAAGGTAACTCGACCTCAATAGGCAAGATGGCTTCAGCGCCGTAGACAAGTGAGTAGGGTGTAGCTCCTATAGGTGTGCGAACACTTGTACGATAGGCCCAAAGTGCAGGATTGAGTTGGATATGCCAGTTACGGCTAGCGTCGTCGACTGTCTTTTTGAGGATTTTAAGAATTGTTTTATTAGACGCCTCAACTTGGCCATTACCTTGGGGGTAATATGGTGTGGAGAAACGATGGGAGATATGGAAGCGCTCACAGAGTTCACGAACATCCTGATTTTTGAAGGGACGCCCATTATCAGTGATAATGGAATTGGGAATACCATATCGGCAAATGATGTAGTTCAGGATGAAGGTAGCAATTTTTTTCCCAGTGACTTGTGTGAGAGGCACGGCTTCAATCCATTTTGTGAAATACTTTGTGGCTGTGATAATGAATTTATGACCATTGGAAGAAGGAGGGTGAATCTTGCCTATGAGATCAAGTCCCCACTGACAAAATGGCCAAGGAGACGCAAGTGGTTGTAGTTCTTATGTTGGTGCATGTATGAGATCTCCATGAATTTGACATTGCTTACATTTCTTGACAAACTGATATGAGTCTTTTTCCATATTGGGCCAATAATATCCAGTCCTGATGAGTTTCTTGGCCAAGGTAGGACCACTAGCATGCGGACCACATATCCCTTCTTGCACTTCACGTAACGCAATCTGAGCTTCGTCGCTTTCTAAACATCTAAGAAGAGTGCCATCTAGACCTCGTCGGTATAGGATATCAGCTAAAATGACATATCGAGAGGATTGACGAATGAAGGTGCGGCGTTGATTGTTTGATAGATCAGGAGGTAAGATATTGTCGCGAAGGTATGTGAATATGGATCCATATAACTGGGATTCGGGACCAACAACGCATATAATTTCAGTAGGAGTGATCTCATATGAAGGAACCAACAGGTTGTCCACTAAGAACTCATAGCAGGCTTCATTTTGAGGCAGGTCAATTAGTGAAGCAATTGTAGCCATAGCATCTGCAGCACGATTTTGCTCTCTTGGTATCTGTTCAAAATCTATCTTTATGAAGTGTTGTTTCAAATCATCTACCAGTTGTTTGTAAGGCATTAGTTTTTCATCTTTTGTTTGGTAATCATCAGTTGCTTGATGGATGACAAGTTGAGAATCCCCAAAAACACGAAGTTCTTGGATCTTCCATTGAACTGCAATTCGTAATCCAGTTGTTAATGCCTCATATTCCGCTATATTGTTAGTGCAAGGAAATGATAAGCGGTATGATTTTGGTATAGAATCGCCTTGAGGAGTTATAAAGAGAATACCAGCTCCTACCCCATGCTGTGTGTATGAGCCGTCAAAGTATAATTGCCATGGCTTTGCATGTGATATTGTTAGAATGGATTCATCTGGAAATTCTGAATTTAGAGGAGCATCATCTATCATGGGAGCATCTGCTAATTGATCCATGATTGCTTGTCCTTTTATTGCTTTTCTGTCCACATACTCGATGTCGAACTCACTCAGGATCATTACCCATTTGGCCAGTCACCCAGTAAGTGTAGCTTTGTTGAGAAGATATTTTAGTGGATCAATTCTTGCAATCAACTTAGTCTTGTGAGTGAGCATATAATGGCGTAATTTCTGTGAAGCAAATACCACAGGGAGACATGCACGCTCGATTGGTGTGTAGATTAGCTCATATCCCACCAATGTGCGACTGATATAGTATACTACTTTTTCCTTGCCGTCAGCTATTTGTTGTGCTAGGAGTGCCCCCAGTGCTGTTGGAGTAGCTGATATGTATAGTAACAAAGGCTAATCTAGAACTGGTGGCATCAAAACTGGCAGATTTAAAAGATAATCTTTGAGCGTCTGAAAAGCTTGTTGACAGTTATCATCCCATTTGAACTTGATGTTTTTATGTAGCAGGTGCTGGAAAGGATTACACTTATCTGCAAGTTGTGCTATGAATCTTCGTATAGACTAGAGTCTCCCTTGTAAGGATCGAAGTTGACTGATATTTCTGGGTGGCGGCATGTCCAAGATAGCCTTGACTTTTGCTGGATCGGCTTCGATTCCTCTTTTGGACACAATGAATCCTAGGAGCTTCCCGGAGGTTACTCCAAAGACACATTTCTCGGGGTTTAATCTTACCTTGTATTTTTCCAACCGATCAAAGACGACTGAAAGTATGTCCAAATGTGTATCTCTATCTATTGATTTACCCAAGAGATCATCAACATAATCTTCCACGGTTATGTGCATGAGATCATGAAAGATAGTGGTCATTACTCTTTGATATGTAGCACCTGCATTTTTCAGCCCAAAGGGCATGACATTCCAACAGAAAGTTCCCCATGGACAAGTGAATGATGTTTTGTGTTGATCTTCAGGTGCAATCCTGATTTGATTATAACCAGAAAACCCATCCATTAAAGATAACATTTCATGACCTGCTGTGAGATCAACGATCAAGTCGATATTTGGTAATGGGAAGTCATCTTTTGGACAAGCTTTGTTGATGTCTCTGAAATCTGTACATATTCTGATGCTGCAATCTGGTTTACTGACAGGTACTAAATTGGAGATCCATTCGGGATAATCAATTGGGCGTATGAATCCGACATCCAATAATTTCTCCAGCTCTGCTTTGACTAGTAATGCTACTTGCGGATGCATTATTCTTAATTTCTGTTTCACTGGCTTTCCCCCGGTTTGACTGTCAAATGATGCATTACCAAATCCGGATCTAGTCCAGGCATATCAGCGTATGACCATGCAAAGTTGATTTGTCATTCTTTGAAGAAGCTTATGAACTTTCCCCTTTCGGACTCTGTCAAGGATTGAGCCAGGAATATGTTGTGTGCAATCTCTTCTGTACCAATGTTCATTTTGATAGTATCTTCTACCAACATGGATGACTTTTCCTCATATGATGCTGGGAGAATGTCGAGCCTTCCATCTTCGGGTGCCTCAGAGAGGTTTTCGCCCTCAGATACGTCCTTTCTTTTTACTTTTTTGGAGTCAGATAGCGCCATAGTGTGGTTTTCGCCATAAGACCCTTGTTTTGTTCTTATTTTCACATTTTTGCGACTGGAAGGTCCGACACCCTCACCAAAATATGCCACGTTGTTGAGTTCTATGGTGTATCCTGCTTTGTGGTCCCCAGGGGGAAGATCATCTCGTATGCCAAGATAGTCAATAATAGCTTCGTCATTTTGGAATGTGTCAAATTGTGCTGGTCCTTCATAATCCCAATCAATGAGTTGGTGGTGAACAAGGGGAAGGCTTTTAATGTTTTTGGAGTTTGTAGGGCTAAGAGTGAAGATGTGGTTATATTTGGGTATATCGAGGCAATCGTCGAGGTCATCGATGGCACTCTCCTCATCAGTTTCGATCGTGAGCGAATCCAAATTGTCATCACTAGTAGTGCCTTCTGGGACAGGTGTCCTCATCCTATGTGATTTCGACCTAAGACCTTGAAACGAAGACTGTGGGAAATCCTTATGAGTTGTTTCTTGACCAACTCTGAATTTTTTGTAAAATTCCTCTTCTTCTGTGGGTTCATCTGGCTCTCTGAATGTCTCGGTGAGCTCATAGTCACTGGAGGATTTGTCTGAACCCCATTCCCATTCGTTGGAATCTATGGAATAGCAATCCTCTTGTTGAACTTTGGCAATTTTGCTTTGTGATGCCTTTTCTGTCCTTTTAGTGTGGATCTTGGAAGTCAGAAAACCAAGTCCCTTTGAGCGTTCCCTTCTTACAGTCAATTTAGGTTGTAAGGGCTCCATGACGCCTTCTTTGCGTAACCCAAGAGGGCTTTTTCCATCATACCCGAATCTTTGTAGAATCTTGAAGCCTTTGCCATAGTTCTCACAGGGTATATTAATCTGATCTTGTGTGTCCTCTTCAATGTCTTTATAGAGCATTCTGTATAAATCTTCCTCTTCTAGTTCGCCCCATCTTTGAAAGGTAGTAGGATCCCATTTGAGTATCATGATGGAGATTTGTTTGTTAGGATGTGGCCTTCCATATTCTTTTGGAGAGCTCACGACTTGTCGTAAAAACATGGTCTGATTCAAAGTGTATTCTCCCATGCCTTTGTCTTGAAATTTGCCTTTAAGTTCACCTTGTTTTGATGTCGAAGGTTTCAATGACTCAGGATCAATGTATACCGAAGAAGGAGTAGCCTCACGATTACTGGGAATGATAGTCTCAGTATGTGATCTCAAGTTATTGCAATATATGAACGGATTTGGATCACCATTGACTGTTACCTCGACTCCATTATGAGGAAACTTAATGCATTGATGATATGTTGATGGGACTGCCCTCATTTCATGAATCCAAGGACGTCCTAGCAATATGTTGTATGTGAGATCTAGATCTAGGACTTGACAAACCACATCCTTTGTGACTGGCCCAATTCTTAGAGGTAAGGTGACTGTGCCTTTGGATGAGTGCTCTTCATCATCATAGGCCTTGATGGTGATTGGATTTGTAGAATTCACAGCTTTGTCAGAATATCCCAATTGCTTAATGGTGCTCAATGTACAAATGTTTAGGCCTGCTCTTCCATCTATCAGGACTCGCTTTATTCGATGTTTGTGTATAAAGGCTTCAACGTGTAAAGGTGCATTATGTGGCTGACTTACGGAGGCGTCATCGGCTTCTGTGAACGTAAGGGAATGTGGAATGGAAAGGTATCCCACCATGGCTTGAAACTGGTCCACGTTCAGATCAGTAGGGACGGCAGTGTCTCTCAAGATTTTGTCAAGAATAGCCTTATGAGCAGGGGATATGCGTAAGAGCTCAAGGATGGAGATGAGCGCGAGTGTCTTTCCTAATTGTTCTACAAGGTCATACTCAAGTTTGGTTGATGAAGAAGCGGTGTTTTTAGTGGAGGCACCCGGCAACGTAATCTTGCCTCGACGGGTTGTAACATGACATTCAGAGGTAGACTCAGATGAAGATCCCACACCTCTTAGAACAATCTTGGGTCTCTGAGGAGGATTCTCAGGATTTTTGTTCTTGATAGTAATAGTAGAGATATGATTGTCCATCGAGATGTGGTTGATAGTTGAGTCATAGTTGTAAGGTGCTCTAGTATAGTTGGCTTGATCATCTGTGGCTTTACCTTTTCCCTTGTCATGCTTTGGGAATGGTTCCTTAAACATCTCATGTTCTTGATTAGATGAATGTCCCTCAATCTCAATGTCACCTCTATCAATGAGATCTTGCACAATGTTCTTCAGTCGATGGCAATTTCCTGTCTTATGACCCTTGCTCTTATGAAATTCACAATACTCATCATCATTCCACCAATTTGGTTTGACCTTTGGTTCATATGGAGGAAAATCTGGAACTGTGATCACTTTGTTTGCCACAAGCTTTTTGAAGATTGATTCAAGTGGTTCTCCCAATGGAGTGTAATTCCTTCGTGGTCTAGAAGTTGTTTGAGTATTCACTTGATTGTTTGTAGAACTCAATCCAGAAAAGATGAATTTGGGTCTCACTGTGTTGGCATCAACAACACCATCATTGACTGTGTTTTTGTTTTTATTCCAAAATCTTGGCTTGTCTTTTCCTTTAAAGTCATCTTTGTTTTCTTTGAATATCTTAATGACTCCTTGTTCAATTAAGACCTTTTCTGTTGCTAGGCCCTTTTCAATAACATCCTTGAAGGTGGACAAACAAGCTTTCCTTAGATCATAGCCAATATCCTTGTTAACGTTTTGAGTGAACATTTCTACCATTTGTTTCTGTGGGATTTCACAAGAGCATCTGCTAGCTAGATTTCTCCATCTTTGTAAAAATGATGCAAAAGATTCTCCCTCTTTTTGCTTGGTGTTGCACAAAGTAATGACTGAGATATCTGTCTCAATATTGTAGGAGAAATGTTGAATAAATGCCTCTGCTAAGTCACCCCATGACTTAATACCAGGTGGAAGTTGGGAGAACCATTCCATAGATTGATCACCTAAGCTTTGTGGGAACAACCTCATCAAATATGTTTCTTCTGCCGCTATCTCAATGCAAGCTGTGAAAAATTGTCTTATGTGTGCCTTGGGGTCTCCTTTTCCTCTATACTTGTCAAATTTAGGCGTCACAAAGTGTGCAGGAAATGGAGGCATTGGGATGCTCTTATCAAATGGATAAGGACATATGTCTCTCATAGTGTATGTTGGTTTTGGTGTACTCATGTCCTCCATTTTCTTTTGTAAATCTCTGATTTGTTGCTCCAAATTATTCTTAGGTGGCGATCGATTTCTTGTAGCATACCCCATGTTTGAGACACCAATTTGAGGAGGAGCTTGTTGCATGTATGGATGATACTGATCGTAGACATGTCCATATGGAGGTCTATATTGATGCGGAATATAGGGAGCACTTGGCATAGCTTCATGTTGAGGAACCCCATATCTATTTTGTGCATATATACCATATTCAATAGGCATTTCATTTTCTATTGTGTTGCCCCCAAATTTGACATGAGGTTTCCTTATGTCCAAATTTTGAGGATGCCTTTGAGTATCCACTTGTTTTGATTGATCCATAGCTGGAGCATGTGATTGAGCATATCTATCTGCATAAGGCTTCCATAATGGTCTTCGAAGGTAAGTATCATATGTTTGAGCTTGTGTATGTGGGATTTCTGGTTTTTGAAGCAAAACTGATGGTGACTCAGGCATCATATTCGGTCCTCTATTTCCCCCACTATTGGGTCTCCTTTGATCCATGTTGGATTGAGTTTGTTGCGAGGGTCGATTTTCCATAAGTTGAGACATGTCAAAGTCATGAGGTATTTTAGCTCCACTTTGTGCCATCATGTGTAAGAAGTATTGTCGATCTCTCCTCATTATCTCTTCAACCAATCTATTGAAATGAGGATTCATTATGGATTCTTCTATGTCTGCTGATTGTATTGAAAGGTTGTCCACATTGTCATTGTGTGTAGCCTTGTTGTTTGTAGTGTCTGCGTTTTCCACATTTGGATTGTTTCTATAAACCTCCATGTCAGGTAATGTAGTGTGCTCAGGATTGAAGAATAAATCATTGTCATACTCATAAGAACTCATGTTTGCGGATTTTTGAGCCTCTTTAGCTTTTCTCCTAGATTTTTGAAGGCGGGTTTCAACCATGAACTAGGTGTTTGACCAATATGTGAGAGACTAGATGAAAAATGAAAAGAGTACGGAAGACCAAGAGTTGTATGGAGTGCAAATGAATCTTGAGGTGTACTTGCAATGTCCAAAGTGTAAGACCAAGTATGTATGTAGTAGAGTAGGTGTGACTTCCAAAGAGATGATTGTTTCTCTTGATGAGGTAAGCTGACCTTGACTCTAAGTAAGACCAAATGAGACCCAAAGGTAAGAAACCTTGATGAGGGACCACTTAGCAAAGTGTAATTGTATGTAGTGTGTTGGAAAAGTATGATGAGGACAAGCAAGTGACCTTTTTGACCCAAGTTTAGACAAGTATGAATGTAAAATGAGATGTGAAGCAATGATAGACTGTATGAGACCTAAGGACAGGTTGAATGCTAGATGAAACCTGAAGAGACAACCTAGGAAGCTCAAGTATACCGAAACTGATTTCTCTTTGTTTGCTGGACTGTAAAATTTTTCTTTTAATTTTGAACACAGACGCGACTGTATACTGCACAGACGCGATTCCCAGACACAAACGTGTCTCTGTTCGACACAGACGCTGCTAAAAACACACACTATTATGCCCTTCACAGATGCGCTTAGATGACCCAGACGGGGTTAAAACAGACACAGACGCGTTTCTGCAAACTTCGTGCAATTTTTCCAATCTGTGAAGTTGTTTTGTTGTGACCAAATCCAACTGTTTGACTGTTTTTCGTGACAAGAGGACACAATGTTAATGAGGACTCAATGTTTGCAAGTGTTTAAACTCCAAAAGTGTGTTGTTTGATGTAAAGTTGTTTTGCATACACTTGAAGACACAAAAGACACAATGTTTTGTTGTTTGGTCTTGATTGTTTTGAATGTTTAACATAAGTCAAGCACAATTCTTATGGCTGGCCAAGACAATAGTTGTTGATCCCACATAGGGTTTTACCCCCGAGGCTACGCTATTCAGAGCGGATACTTAGATGCTTGACCTCACTGGCTCCACCCTCGGCACTCACTTCTCGGGTCAGCCAAGCATCAGTCCCCATGAAAACTCCCCATGGCGAACTTTGTATCTCTACTAAGAACCGTATGTGTGTGGGCCGCTACCAGAGGTCCGACTTCCTGCCCCAACAACTAGAAGGATTTGGGCCTCTAAATCAAAATGGTGCTAGTAAGGGCATCTGCTCATGTGGCCATACATGCGGCACTTTCAGCTCTGTAAATACAGAAGGCTCCCAACCGGTAGGGGTTACGCCCTACAAATGATCAAATAAATTTGATCAAACGGGTTTATGGGGAGACATAGTGTCGGTATGAACTAATCAGCACACGTTATTCATAGTTTTCACCATGAATACATTTGATTATAGTGGTTCGGATGAGGTGGGTTTTCCTCGCTACCACTTGGGTCGTTCTCTTCTCACTAGTAGTCCTAATGACCACATGGGAAGACAGGCCCTCTAAAGATTAAACAAAAAGAGCCTATTGCTCAAGACACAAAAGACAATGATTCAATTTTAGTGCACCAATGGAAGTGTTTGCTAATCTATGAAAACAAGGCACACAACAAAATTATAAAACCCTAGCCAAGACCCTGCAACAAAATTTGTTAGTAGTTTGGGTTGTTTCAAATGATCACCCCTTCCTGCAAGCACACAAGTTAGGTAAATTTTTAAAAAAACCCAAAAAGACTTTGTGAAAAAGGGGCTTTCAACAAAAACGTTTTTGCTTCCAAAACAAGCTGCACAAACTTGGTTAGCTAGATCTGCAAGGGTTAGTCCAAAAATAAACCAGATCTGAAACCCTAAGTACAAAATCCAAAAAATTGAATCAAAGAAAAAAAATTGAAAATTTCAAAATAGTAAAACACAGACGTTGCTATACCAGACACAGACGCATCTGTATGACACAGACGCGGTTCTGTGATGCACAGACACGCTCAGAACACACAGACACCCTTTCAGGACACAGACGCGATCAGATGTAACACAGACGCGTTTCGGAAACGCAGACGCCCCTTTCAGAAACCTGCAAAATAAAATTTGGCAAAAACACAGACGCGATTCCCGCCTCCGCAGACGCTCCTGAAACTCAGATACGCGATCCGAACACTCGCAGACGCGAAAATACCTAAAATGTCGTCGAAAAATGTCCGATCTGCAACTTCAAAATTGCAAAATCATCACATGCCCAATAGGGTTTTGATCTCCATTCTTCCTATCTCCATTGATCTTGCTTGATATATTTGCTCTCAGATTTTTGTATGCACAAGAGCTCAACAAAGAACGGAATGTGGTTGCAAGTAGGATCGTAGTGTAGCAAGTTGCATGAAAGATCATTAGCATGAGTGATTAGGATCATTAGGGTTTGACAATGAAGAAAGCATCTCCTTAAATAGAAGACACAATATGAAATGGAGGGATAAGATTGAGAGGTGTAAAAGGAGGTCGGCTATGATTAGAGGGTAGGTAAAAGAAATAATAAAATAATGAAAGGGGTAGGTAGTGTATGAATTAAGAGATGAATGACATGTGTCATGTGTAGAAAAAGCTAATGAATTAATTAAATAAATAATTATTTATTTAATTAATAGAAGAAGTAGGATAATTAAATAAAATATTTATTTAATTTAGGAAAAGGATAATTTAAATAAATAAATGTATTTATTTAAATGAGAAATAAGGCTAGAAGAGGATAAATGAATTAATTAAATAAATAAAGATTTATTTAATTAATAGAAGAATTAGGCTTAGATAATTAAATAAACAAAATATTTATTTAATTTAAACATGACAATTTTGGGTGTCTACAGATCCAATTACCTCAAACTTACCAACAACCACCAGAATCACCTCAAAGAATCTGGTCCACATATTACACCACCAACTATGAAGATAACCCTATTTTATTGCTCTACCGGATACCAAACCTTCTAACATGCTCAAGAAACAACACCGGAGGATGGGATTGCATGATAATCTGCTTCGCATACTCAATCAACTTAACTCTGATCGCTGAAACCAAAAACACATCACTGGAAATGAGAAATGATCACCAAAACTGTACACTAAGTATCACCGACAGACTTATACCAAAACTTACTCAAGACATTCGGATATCCCAAAGTCCATACTGGATAAGATCAATAGGATGAGTTGCCATCAATGATAACTCCTAAGAAATATCATGCACCAGACATCATCAATATTCTTTGGAGCATCACCGGAATAGTGTCTTATGCCAACAATCTCCCCCTTTTGCATTGATGGCAACATTGTGAAAAATGATAAGTCTTCCAAAAATCCAAAAACTGCAAGCAATCTGACAATCTAAAATATGTACACTCAACTGAATCACCCTAAGAATGAGCATCATTTTTCACTTCTTTCTCCCAACTCTCTCCCCCTTTAACATCAATGGCAAAGGGTAGGAATCCGCCAAAACCTATGTACAAATGAATGCAATAATTTACATGAATTTAAAAATATCTGCATAAGTGACCTTCAAGTATTTCAAGTACCCATTCCATCCTCTCAGGAAACAGTCTAAAACATTTATTAAGGCACTAAACATATATGCATGAATTTCAATGCCTTTGAGATCCGATGGCATCGGTTTACCTGAAGCACTGATTGCATCCTGGTGAGCTCCACATAAGGTGTCCATCTAGGGAGTGATCAAACTTCTTAGTTCTCCCACTCTGCTTAACACTTTCTCTTTTTCCTTATGCAAGCCCTTTATTTTTTCAATGAGATCCATTATTTGAGCTTCAAGGGAACTTGGAAAAACTGAATGAGGGACAAATGAATGACCAATATCGGCTAGTTTCTCTTCAAGATCTCTTTTTTGCTTATCAATGTATGCAGTAACTTGGGCAAAAAGAGATATGATTTGAATATTTTGCCGCCTTCATCTAATGCATCTTCTACACTCTTCATGATGGTTCTTAGACTTATTCGGTCTCCCTCAACTGTCTTCAAAGTTTTCTACAACCGCATCTCCTTGAACCTCTTCTAAATTAATTCATCTGCAACCTTTTGTAATGATTCAAAATGAGTCTCAACAACACTTAGCATATTCTTTAGCTTTCTAGTGAAGCACCGGAATCCTGTCTTAATCCTAGCAAAATCTTCTCCAAAAATTTTTTGGCTAAAGAGATAACTTCTCTTTCCTCAAATTGTGATTTCAACAGGTCCTCACTTTCCTTGATCTATGTGAGAGTGGCAAGTTTAAGTGCTTGAAGAGGGGACAGGGTGCTCAGATCTACTAGACCATGAGAGAAATCATCCTCAATATGCAATTTGCTTACCTTTGTTAGGAACAATGACTGCTATCATGGTTGTTGGAGCCTTGTCAGTTTTCTCTTCACCCTTTTCCTTCCCAAATTATTCATTCTTATCCTTTTCAACTTATTTCCCATCATCTTTATTCTTTCCTGCATCACCCATCTCCTCAGCTAGCATCTTTGCTATGATCTCAATCTCTGGAGGATCCTGAGTGGCATCACCGAAGTTGTTGATTTCCTGATTTGCAGTGGGATCATCTGTAACTTTCTGTCCAATTGGATCTACAGATGGTTGATCTTGTTGTCCACCGAAAACATCTACAGGCACATCTGGGATAGATGGAGTATCCTTAGCCTTAGAGACTATTGCATGTTCTTCTGGAATAGATTTTTCTTGAGAAGATTCTTCTGAAATCACTTCTATGTCCGACTCTAACAAAAACTCTCTCAAAATTATTTTGGCTTCCTTTATGACATCATCCTTTTTTCCGATCATAAGCCTAATAACTCTCCTCTTGCTCTAGAACCTGTCCTTTGCAAGATTTAGTAGATCAATGACTTCTTCCTTAGAAATACTATGAGATAGACTTACCAGTACATATTCTTTTATTCTCTCATCCTCAAGTGAAGTTGTATGTCTCCTTGCGTCCAAAATGTCATACAAGCTCTTTGGGATCATAGATGATAATTTTATCAAGACCTTACTAGATTTATCCATATACTATACAATGGCTTCTTCTACAGCTCGTTGATCTTTATCCTCATAATTCTCATAATATATAGAAATATTTTTCAAATTTCCATCTTCCAAAATATCATCAATTAACTACTGCAAAGTCATAGGAGGCACAATTTTATATGGGCCTTCAAGCTTACTGGACTTAAGAGCTTCATCTAACTCATATTTCATCTTTCCTACCCTTGTCCTTTCGTATGGCTTTCCTTGTGACTTATCTTTCTTGGCAGGAGGAGCATCACCAGATGTAGGTTTCTAGACTACCCTTGCATAGGTCATAGTCTTCTTTACTTCCCTCACCTCTTCATCTGAATATGTTTCCTCTTTTGCTGCAACATATTGCCTTGTAGATTTCTCCTTCTTCATCTTCTCAACTCCACTGGTAGATGTTGTTGGTTTAGAATTGGTTGGAGGTATCGGCTTCTGCACACCAGAGGTAGGTGCAGATTTGTTGGGTTTGGCCTTGGACTGCTTCGAAGGTGAAGATACCAATTTGGGTTATGGCTTCACCATATCCTTTTTCTTCAATATAATCTATGCTCTATCCCTTTTCACATCTTCTCTTATAATTCCCATCTACTCTGCAACCACTTCAACTTCTTTCCTTATTTTCCTTTTCCTTGTCAGTTCAGTGAATTTCTTGTGCAAGTCCTTATCCTTCTCCTTAAATGTGCCAAATCTCATCTCTTTCTGGTCCACCGGTTGTCTCAACATGTGTTGAGCATCATATGCATCAAGCATGTCAACATCAACCTCATACCCCTTGGGCATGATCCACACAGTTCTTGGCTCAATTGCCTCCATCAAACATTGATCCTTGTCCACCATAAAACAGATAGTTTTCTCATATTTCTCTACTATGGTCTTAGAAATTCTCTCTCTGTCTTTCATAGTGGCTTGGAAATTCTTGAAATAACCCCATAAGGCAGATATTCTCATTACATTGTCACCTATACCCAACAATCCTTCCTTAATTTGCATAGCCACCGGTTTGTCATAAGCCCATTGGACTTTTCCTATACCGGGGATCTCATTCATGAAGTATAATGCTAAATAGACAATAAGGGATCCAAGTTTCTTTATTTTCTTCAAGTTTCTCATCAATTCACTGAGTACTAAACAAAGATCATACCTTTTATCCTCCTTGAGCATCTAATATGCAGAGAATATGGCAGTATGAGAGACTGAGTTCTGCCTGCTAGATTGATATACTTTTTAGTCCACCACCATTGAGGAAAATCTCACATCATGATCAACTATTTTATTGATTGTCATCGACCAATTGTCATATTGGGAACCGGTAACAGCTGCCACAGTTGTGTTCTGTACTTTTCTCAAACTAGGGATCTCACCTGTTGCACTCAAGCATGTGATTGCTTGAATGGCTTACTTTGTAATCTTATGAGGTTTGTCTAGCCATATGAACTCATCGTGAACCTTTCTTGGAATGTACTGGACCCATTCTTCTTCATCAAATACTAGAAAATGGATAAACTATGTGAAACCCTTGTCATGAAGAATCTTGTATTTCGGCTTCAGATTTCCCAGACTATCTGCCATATGCTTGTTATAGAGTGTAAGTATGTCTGCATTGCCAAGTTATTCAATATCATAGTGAATGTATGCTCTGATATCTTCATTATGAAGACCATCATACGAGACTGAAGGAAATACTCCTTCTGGATCATCTTCAATAGATTTGAAAGGATGCTTTCTGAAAATGGGCCTTGCTCTATCAGAAATTTCAGCTACCAAAGGTGTAGCAATACCGGATGCAAAAGCCATTGAAAAATTTAGGGTTTAAAAAGATAGCTCGTGAACAGATAAATACCTCTTGATTCACAACCGGGTGCAAGAAATCGTTGAATGATCGCTTCAAGCTCGATTTTTGTTGTCAAATCTCTTTCATTCTGCTTCTCTGTGTTGGCTTGATGATGATGATATTGTTGTAATAGGTTGTTTGATGACTTTATTTGTGTTATCATTGATGGAAACCATGTTTTGTTAGTCATATAAGTCATCTAGACCAACCGGTATAGCCTAACCGGTAGTGGAATTTGTTAGACAACAAAACTACTAAGTTGTTGTCAACCGATAAACAAGAACAGAGCGATGATCAAGCAACCGAGGACAAACGATTGGTGAAGAGTTAGACATTGCGGTTTTATAGGAGTGTTGGAGACAGGAACATGCACCTATGTTCCAAACCACATCAACAAATTCAGCTTATTGAGTGAGTTATGATCGGAAGAATAGTTACAGTCAGGAAGAACAAAGAACCGGTAAAGAAGAGTTACTTTGATCGGTAACCAGTAGACTTATTGTTATGTTTTTAAGTTATGAATTTTTTGTCCGACATGAAAAAAGTGTAATGAGTGGGAAAATGTAAAAGGTGACTAGATTCAATTAATCTAGGGAATTGTTCCAAGGTTCTTAGCCGACTTAACAAATTTATTTATAAGGTGATATAAGTTGTATGATTTCATGGATCAAGAGTGAGAATTTGATCGTGTGGTGGAAGAAGAAGTTAGGGTTTTATGTTTAGTCGATGATAGAAGCTGAGCATAAGTAGATCTAATCAAGCACAAAGGTGCTAACTTCATAGTAGTTGAACTTGTTGTCTTCCTAAAAGTTGTAGCAAGAAAATCCTCTAACAAGGTCACTCCTAACAGGGTGCAGTAGGATCCTAGCAGGTCTGAAGGTGAAATCCTCTAACAAGGTGACACATTAGCTTGTGTTTGTAAATACCAGTAACGTGAGTAGCTCCTAACAAGGTTGGGTCCTAACAAGCCTTATTGTATAGCTCTTAACCCGGCTAAAACACTCTTAATCGGGTGTACCCCTAACAGGGTATTGTATGACCTTAACCGATCAGATCTCTATACTGCATATAGTAGATCTTTGTGCATGTTGATTTCCACTGTGGTTTTTCTCAGTTGGGTTTCCACGTGAAAAATCATTGTGTTATGGTTTGCATGCTTTGTTGGATGTTTTCTTATGTGGTTATATTTCTTGCATGCTTATTGATTTTCAAGTTGGTGAAAGTTGTTATCAGATCTATTAAGTTTTTGCTTGCACTGATTCACCCCCCCCCTCTCAGTTCCTTATAAGTTTATCAATTGGTATCAGAGCCTATTTCCCTTAAGGTTTAACCGCTTGGGAAGGATCTCTAAGGCTAATATGGGGGAACATTCAATGAGCTACAAAGAGCTTTCACACAAGCTTGCAGAATCTGAAGAAGCCCTTTGTGAACTAAGGTCAAGTACAAAGCTTCATTTGCTAAGAGAAAAGATTTGGCTAAGAAGTTGTTGGAACTCAGTGAAAATAGTTCATCTGAGGAAGAAAACATTGATGCCTTGTCTAATGAGGTGGAAAATTTGAATGATGAAAAGTCAAATCTGAGGAGAGAGTTGGAAGCCCTTACCATCATGATGAGTCAAGAGTTGGAAGTCAGGAGGATAGATGAAGACACAATAAGAGATAAGGAGCATGAGATCGTTAAGCTGAACTGGGAAATTAGTACCCTGCATGCACATCTTCATAAGGAAAAAGGGGAACAAGAGGAAATACAAGTTGATCTAGACATGGCTATGTCTCTTAGAGAAAGTCTTATGAAGAAGAATGAGGAGCTTACCAAGGATTTGGTTGATGCAAATGAGTTACTAGATAAATTCAACAAGAGAATTGTTATGCTTGATGAGAAGATTCAGACACAAAGGCAACAAGGAGATACACATGGCTTGGGATACACAACCTTTGAACAAGGAGAGCCATCTGGTATCAAGGCCACCATGCACGAAGCTAAATCTGCACCAAAGACCAAGAAGAACATCGGTAAGAGAACCTACAAAACAATATGTTTTAACTATCATAAGGTAGGTCATACTACAAATGTTTGTAGACATAGATTGAGTACTTTTGATGGATATAAACCTAATGCATATAAAGGATATAGGCCTAGTACTTTTGATGGATATTGCTTCAATTGCAACAAGTATGGGCATAGAGTTGTTGAGTGCAGGTCAAGAGTGAACAATTAGAGATCTTACATCAATACAAGGTCTAATGGTGAATGGCAGAGACCTTACAATGACCAGAGGAACCCTACTTGGCAGAGACCTTATATGAACCAGTCTAGTCCATATGAAATGGAGAATAGATGGAATGTGACATGTTCAATCTGTCATAACTATGGTCATGTAGCTATGAATTATCAAAGAAGAACTGATAAAGGCAATGTTGGACCCTGGAGAGCATCTGGAATGGCATGTTTCCATTGTCACAAATTGGGACACATTACAAGGTTTTGTAGAGCTAGAATGGACCAACTGGTTAATCAATCTGTTGACCAAAAAGGAAAGAAGGTAGAAGTGGAAAAAACCAAAAGTGAGAAGAATAAGATATGGAGGAAGGAAAGTGAGGAGAAACAATCGGAGGAATCCCTCACCAAAAAACTAAGCTATGTATGAAGCTTAGGGGGAGCATATTGTCAAATCCATTTCCAAACCCCCTATATGGTGTGCGTTAAGTCAAATTTGCATATTTTGATGCAATATGATGTTAGGAAGTGATTTTGTGATAAAACTGGTAAATTGGATGTGGTATGTAAACCAACAACAATTTTTAGGCTTGAATGGTGATTAGGGTATGTTCAATCGGTTTAGCATTAAATGCAATTGGCTAAAAGGCAAATAAAAAGGTGTTTTACAATCTCATTTCTTGCCTAGCATTTTTTAGAACACATTTGGAGAGAGATAGAAACACACGAGCATTTGATTGCAACTTTGGTGAAGTTGGTAGCGGATTGTGAAGATTTGTGAAGAAGTGAATTGGTGCTAGAGCATTCATACCAAAAACCTTAGTTGTGAAGAAGTTTAAAGGTATTTCTCTGTGAATTTGAGTATGTATTTGAATTTTCACAATGGATACACCACACATTATTGATGTTACTGAAAGACGTCCACTAGAGTTTAAAAGACATCGTCATAAGTCCACAGAGACAGATCCAGTTGGAGCCCTATTCAGCATGCCCTACGAAGTTTTGCATGTTGAAGACATCAAATCATACATTCATTGCAAACTGGAAGATTTGGGCACATTTTCCATCTTTGATCAATACTTATTACTATGTGATAAACAAGGATTGATGAAGGATGAATTCAGAAGGGTATCCGATAAGGGTTTTCATCATGCTTTGAATTTTATAGATTATTTTGAAGAAGAGCATGTCAAATATGTTTTGAGCAGGATTCACGATCAGTTTATGTGGTTAGATCGACCACATAAGATCACAAAAGAGGATATCCATGTTGTCATCAGATTATGGACAACCGATGAAGTCCCTAATTTGAGATCAATCCTGAAGGATGAGTTTATCCGACTGACAAAGTCAAAGTGGGATGGTTGTGCCATGACGGTGAATGATATTGAAGATTCAAAGGTGAATTTTGCATCCATGGAATCGGCTACAGAGTATACCATTCTAGCCTGATGAATAGCATTCCTAGAGCTGCTATCCATACAGCATACCGGATGTTGAAATAAAATGTTGATTATGACCTAGTAGAAGCCTTGAGAGCCCAAGTGATGTTGAATCTTGAATCAATTAAGAAGGACAAGCAACAAAAGTTCAAATTTGGTCAGTTGATTATTGGATTGTTTTTCTCTTTCCAGAATTACTTTCCTGATATAGGTGATATCCAATGGTCTATGGATACACCGACAATGTTGCAAATTAAGAACAACATTAAGATGCTTGGAAATTAATTTACAAAGACTATATGGGGATACTTCAAGGATTTCTAGAAGAGAATTCATGTCAAAGAAAGGATATCGAAGCATTTTGTAAAAAGGTATGAAGACTCCATTTTTTTTATGGTTGATACAAATACTTGTCAGATGGAGGCTGCAGATCCAAGAACTTCATGGGTCATGCCTATGGGGTATGAGGTAGAAGCAGATATATTGACTATTTATGTTGATCACCTTCTATCTAAATCAGTAGTTCCTAATGTACCTAGGTTTGGCACATACAAATAGAAATCATTATAGGTACATGTTAAATTGGCCACATCGGTAATTTCCAAAAAGGTCAGGAAATAAGTTGAGGAGTTTGTTGTTGCACAAGGCTTCACAAAGGAGATGATTGATGAGGCTAGAATAAAATTTGAAGAAAAGAAGGCAGGAACCTCTAGTGCACCTACCGGTAGACAAACTCGAAGTGAAAATGTCAAGAAGGAGAAGCCCCCTCCTCCAAAGATACAAATCAGGAGAAAAGAAAAAGAAGATGAGCCTCAAGCACCTAAAGCACTTAAAGATACAAGGAAAATGAAGAAAGAACAAGCAAAAAAAAATTTCAAGGCTGTAGCAAAGGAAGATGCAGAGGAAACCAAATTAGAAGGAGGAAAGAAAGAACTGAGAGAAAGTGGCAAGAAATCCAAAGTGGTTGGTGCACCCACTATCAAATCAGTTAAGGTAACTAAACCTACTTCTCTTGAGAGCTTGTTGATGAATATATGGAAGTATGGTGTATTGGTTGGTGTACATAAGTACTATAAAATTTTTAGTGAGGAAGAGCAAAAACAAATTGAGGATTTAGTTGTTTGGTTTATGAATCATTATAGCAAAGCATTGATTGAATTACAAGGATAGATATTGATTCTTTGTACAAATAATTGGAAGCTAGATGAAAGATTGCAATTAGGTAGGATAAAGAAATGATAGAGTGTGCATTTGCAACCGGAGACATCTAAGGAGGAAGTGCAGAAAATTATTTCAAATTCAAAACCATTATTTTCTACCAAAAAGAGGTTAACAAGATTGCTTGTTGGTGAGTCCCAGTCGATGCAAGTTGAGATTGAGGAAATTTTGAAAAAAAATTTAGGACTTGAAAAAGAGGAACTGAAGATGATAGAAACTTCTGAGGAAGAGGATATTCTTGAGGCACCAGTAATTGAAGGTGAACTACTGGATGTATTTGAAATTGATGAGATATTTACTCAAACAGAGATAGAACCGGAAGACGGTGCTACATCCATTCCTACTGCCACATCAAAAGAACCAGTGATACCAGAAGTCATTCCAATCGGTAAAGATTAAGAAGAGACAGATACACAAGTAAATGTACAAACAGAAGATGTACAAATCACTGAGCCATCGAAGAAAGATGAAGAAATACAAAAAGACACACATGAAAGTGTACTAATAGATGTTGAGAAAACTAAAAAGTCACTGGAGAAGGAAGAAGATGCACATGAGTAGAAAGTGACCTACCAATCACTTACTTCAAAGACAATCATTGATGGTGATGAAGATGATGATACTATGTCTATCTAAGGACCAATAAATATGGAGATGTTAAGTCCAACAGAATTGATGGAGATTGCATCTGCAATACAATCCAAGGACAAGAAGAAGATAATGAGAACTTAGAGGAGAGAAGCTCAAACTATACAAACTACATTTGACATATTTTCTAGTCTATTATCGGAGACTAACATTTATAGTCTCACAACTCCCATTGAAAAAATGGACCACTTGGTCACATCTGCAGGAGAGCAAATGAAAAGTCTTGGAGAGGATTCTCTACTTAATCTAGAGAAAGAATATGAAAAGAAAAGGATTGAGATGCTAATCAAGACAATTGACAAAGATAAAATAGGTCTTACAGTGAATATGGACTAGATCAAAGATGTTGGCAATTTGGCATTAAAATGTCATTGATGTCAATCAGTTTGGCTAGGTCACTGGTAAGTAAGAAATGGTGATAGGTATAAGAAGAGCAAGACAGAAGGAAGGCTACCGATAAATGTGACTTGTGTCATCTACCAGTAAAGAAGGCTTACCGGTAAGGCATAAACCAAGATGAAGGTTGTTTGTGTGTTATGAAGACACAACAACTGGTGAACAGAACAGAGAGGATGTTTGATGGTCATACCAGTAAGATAAACTAAACCGATAGTCAACCTTGGTCGACAAAGAATGTCAAACCGACATAGGAATCCAAGAAGAGGTGGATGTCGACAAGCATGACAGCTCGATGCCAGGTGGAGGTACTGCATAGGTCGATGGAGTATGCATCGACGTAACATTTTGCAAGCAGGTCGGTTTTAATGAGAAACCCGCAAGTCACAGAGGATGCCAGAGAATTGTGGCTCGAGGAAGGCAGGCTGGGCGACCCGAGGAAGGAAAGTTGACTGAACTGATCCTGCAAGAATATTTGATCTTCGTACCTGTTAGGTGAAGGAAACAAAAAAGCCATTAATGGTGAATGATAGAGAAAAGTAGAAAAGCATGGTGCAAACCTCCCGATTTAGAAAATGCACATTGGAATGCGCAGCTCTGTTGGTGATTGATCGATGTCATGAAGATATTACCCCTGGAAAACAAGATGAAATCAAATCGGATTCGGATTGAGCTGGAGAAGGAAAAACCTAACATGATAGTGTTTGAATGCGTTCTTGGCGGGAATCCATGAAGATAAATACATGAGATCGAAAAAAGAAAAGGATGATGCTTGAAGAGAAAAAGAAGAGTGAAGTGAGCTTGAGTCCTGAAAAGAATCATCTCTCTTAGATTTTATTCTAGGCAAGTTGCAGAGTGAGTCAACAAGCAAACCGGTGAGAGGGTTTAACCAGTAGTGATTGAGTATCGATATAACTATAGCAGGTCTAACAGTTGAGCAAACCGGTGAGGTGTGGTAGAGCAAGGCGACATCCAAGTGTGACACAGTGAGTTGTGAGACTATGAGAGAGAGAGAAAGAGAGAGAGAGAAGAGAGGCCAAGAATCGGAGAGTGATCTCATAATCGGTAGTGTGAGATCCAGTAGAGAAGAAAATACAGTCAACCGACAGTAACCTATTTGATCAAGAGTTGCAGAACTCATTTTCAACAAGAAGATATAACTGTATCAAAATTATATTCCAATATAAATCACCAAGTTGGAGCTTGGTGCAGGGGTTGGTGCCCTAAATCAGTAGGGGTTGGTGCCCTAAAATTTTGCAATTTAGTGTTTCACTTGTGAGGTTGGATTGGAGCAGTAGTCTCCAGTAGTGTTTCTCATCGAGGTTTTTCCTATATTGGGTTTTCCTCGTACATCTGGTGTTGTGGGTTGCATTTGTGTGATTATCATTTTTGGGTTTCCTCATTTGCTTTACTGGTTTTATTGTTTAGTACTTAAGATAACAACCGGTATTCTAAAGTTGCTTTAAAATTCAAAAAGATTAGGAACCACTTATTCACCCCCCTCTCAATGGTACTTTGTGCTCAACAATCGGTATCAGAACACAATGGCAAGAAATGAGTCTGCTTCCTCAAAAACCCCCATGTTTGATGGATCCAACTATGCCTTCTGGAGCAGAAGAATGGAGACCTATATTTCCTCCCTTGGTTTTGATGTGTGGATGTATGTCAAGAATGGGTATGTTGTTCCTAGTGTTCCTCCCATAGATCTGGATGGCAAGAAGGTGCATGAGAACAATGCAAAGGCCAAACATGCTATCTTGAGCGGGTTGTCTAATAATGATTTTGTCAAAGTCATGCATTGTGCATCAAAAAAGGAGACGAGATAAATTGCAGAGGTTATTTGAAGGAGATGCAAAAGTCAAAGAGGCCAAACTGCAAGCACTAAGGGACCAACTTGAGAGCATCAAGATGAAGGATGATGAAAATATTGCAGACTACCTTCATAGATTTGATGAAATTGTAAACACTGTCAAAGGACTTCGAGAAGATATTGTAGATGAGATCCTTGTCAAGAAGGTACTTAGGTCCCTTACACCTAAGTATGATACAAAGGTGTCTGACATAGAAGAAGCCAAGGATCTTTAGATACTTTCAATGGATGAGCTATTTGGCTCATTAACAGCCTATGAAATGAGAACTGGTGATGCTTCCTTAAGGAAAGAGGCAGCGTTCAACACCACCTAGAAGGGCAAAGAAGTAGTTGCTCATAAAGGATCCAGTGAAGACTCAGATGCAGAGGTAGAAAAATTTGTCAGAAATCTCAAAAGAGGATCTGACAAGTATAAAGGAAAACTACCACTAAAATGTTTTAACTGTGGTAAAGTTGGACACTTTGCTGCAAAATGTTCTTATAATGAAACCAGTGGAGATGAGTCAAGAGGTCTTAGCAGATCTATTGTTAAAGATAAAGAAAGAAATGTCTATCGATAAGGAAGGAGAGGCTACCAGAAGCAGAACAACCTATATACTATTGAGGATGATACCACAGATGAAGAAAGTGCATCAGAAGATGACTACCATGAGAATGATAGAAAAAGTTAATCTCTTTATGGCACTTGATGAACCGATTAGTGAAGATGAGGAAGAAGAGGGTATTGAGGTTGAATTGGATTTAGAAGGAGAGCTTATAAGTGCTCTTGAGGAACAAAGTAAAACAAGAAGAGAACTCAATAAGGTCAATCTTGTTGCAGTAGATGAACAAGGTCTCTTGAAGCAATCCCTAGATGAGTCCAATCAAGTTATATCTGACTTGAAAATGCAGTTAGAAGAAGCCAAGAGAATATGTGAAGTTGCATCCTCTGATCTAATGAAGAAGGAAAAAGAGCATCAAGATCTGTAAGCAGAAATAGTGAATCTCAAAAAGGAACTTGAAGAAAGCAAGGAAGAAATAAAAGTAAAAAGAAAATATGAAAGCAACACTGAATCCTTAGATAAGATGTTGAGAAAACAAAAGCAATCCAAAGATACCGGTGACCTAGGATTTGAAGAAGGTCAAAGCTAAAACAACAAAGATACATCCGATAAAGAAATAAAGTTCACCTCTTCAAATGAAGGTGAAGACATATGCAGATGTTGTTGGAAATCACCACACAAACCGGTATACATAAGCAATGAACCGAAGGCCACACTCATTGCACCGACATGCAGATCCAAGGAGAAATGTAAGAGTTAACCATGAAGGATTCACCAGAGTCAATAACATGGAGAGAATACCCCCGGTGAGATAGTCCTTTGTAGGACCAAGGCAACCTAACCGGTATGTTTCTAACTTTCATGGTTACTGTTACTCGTGTAACAAATTTGGGCATAGAATAGCTAACTATAGATTAACCAATAAGCCCTCTATGAGTTATGAAAGTAGAAATCCATTTAATGCACTTTGGGATATGAATGTTGTCTGTTATCAATGCAATGGATATGGTCATAGGATTTTTGAATGTAGGAAGAATAAACCGGTGCCCTACAATAATTTCAAGGAATTATCTTTAAATGAAAATGTGAAACGTTATGACTGTCAAGAGTATGGACATATAGAAAAGTTTTGTAAAAATGGGAAGATCAAGTAGAAGAAGACAAATCCTGATTCAAAACCGGCAGTTGAACCGAAGCTCAAAATAACAGCTGACAAGAAGAAGGAAACCAAACTAGTATGGGTTAAGAAAGAAAAGGACAAGGCAGAATCAAGTCTGATAGTGCATACTGCCTTACATGTTGAAAGGAAAAATCTATGGGTTGTAGATAGTGGTTGTTCCAACCATATGACTGGTGATAAAAATAAATTTATCAAACTAGAAGACTAGAATGATGGTTCAGTAAGATTTGGAGACAACTCATCCATCAAGATAAAGGGAAAAGGTACTCTAAGTATTGATGAAAAATTGAAGGCAAGTGATATATATTATGTGGAAGGCCTATAGAACAATCTGTTGAGTGTGAGTTAGATGTGTGACAAAGGTTATAAATTCACCTTTGACTCAACTAGTTGCCAGATAAAGAAAGACATTACCGATCAGGTTGTGGCAGAAGGAAAGAGAACATATGGCAATGTTTATAATCTAAGGAAATGCTATGAGTCCTAATGCATGATAGGACAGGTTGATGAAAGCTGGCTATGGCACTGAAGATTAGGCCACATCAACTTTGATAACCTAGTTGCAGTGAGCAAAAAGGGGTGTATGAGGAATATTCCACCCATCATCAAATCGGTAAGCACATTTTGTGATGAATGTGTGAAAGGAAAGAAAACTAAGGTGAGTTTTAGGACAAAAGAGCACAACACCTCTAGACCACTTGAAATTGTGCATACAGATCTATGTGGTCCAACTAGGACAAGAGCACTTGTCGGTGAAAGATATTTTATGCTCTTTATTGATGATTACTTAAGAATGACATGGGTCACCTTCCTGCAAGATAAGTCACAAGCATTTGACAGATTCAAGATCTTTAGGAAGATGGTGGAGAAAGAAAGTGGGTGCAAGCTAAAATGTCTAAGATCAAACCGGGGTGGAGAGTTCACATCAAATGAATTTGAATATTATTGTGAAAAACATGGAATTAGAAGGCAATACTCAGCCCCTAGGACACCACAACAAAATGGTGTGGTAGAAAGAAAGAACAAGATAGTCAAGGAGATGGCCAAAACCATGTTAAATGAGGTCAGTCTGCCAAACAAATATTGGAAGGAAGTTGTTCATATTGCTAAATATACTTTGAACCGGGTTCAATTAAGAACAAACAACAGAATGATACTTTATAATTTGTGGTATGACCGGAAGCCATCAATCAAATATTTCAAAGTATTTGGAAGAAAGTGCTTTATCAAGAGAGATATGGATGGTCTAGGAAGTTTTGACTCCAGGAGTGATGAAGGAATCTTCCTTGGTTACTCATCTAACAACAAAGCCTGCAAATGCTACAACAAAATACTAAGAAGAAGCATTGAGAGTGTACATGTAAAAGTTGATGTGGATATGCACAAAGGAAGTCAACCACAGGTTAACTGGTATGATGATTCCAGTGATGAAGGTGAGCAAGCTCAGTCATACAATGAACCAAAAGAAGCATCCAAGAAGGCTCCCAACAGAGCAAATTCTGGGAAATAAGAGTGATGGTGTGCAGACTAGAAGAAGACTTTCCCAGAATGATAAACAAGTCAACTTCTGCCTCATGACTGAAGTGGGACCTAAAACATTCTATGAGGCCAGAAAAAGACAAGAATGGATGGATGCCATGGAAGAAGAACTGCAACAGATTGAGAAGAACAAGACCTGGGAATCAGTCCCTAGACCGGAAGACATAAACATCATTGGCACTAAATGGGTCTACCAAAATAAGATGAATGAAGAAGGTAAAATTGTCAGGCATAAAGCTAGACTAGTGTGCAAAGGATACTCTCAAGTAGAGGGAAATGACTTTGAAGAAATATTTGCACTGGTAGCTAGATTAGAAGCAATTAGAATGTTTCTAGCCTTCTCTCCTACAAGGGTTATAAAGTATATCAAATGGATGTAATATCTGCCTCCCTAAATGGAAATTTGGAAGAAGAAGTGTATGTGGAGCAATCAGAAGGGTTTCTGCTACATGATGATGACACATTTGTGTGCCGGTTGAAGAAGGCTCTGTATGGTTTAAAGAAAGCTCCTAGAGCATGGTATTCAATATTAGATCAGTACCTAAAGGAGAAGGGGTTCAAAAAGGGGAGTGCTGACAACAATTTGTACATAAAGAAAGATGGAAACCACATGATCATTGTGGTTGTGTATGTAGATGAAATTGTCTTTGGAGGCAATAAGGACACCCTCTGTAAAGAATTTGTTGATCAGATGCAATCAGAATTTGAGATGTCAATGCTTGGTGAATTGGCATACTTCCTTGGTTTGCAGATATTACAACAAGATAAGGGAATCTTCATCTCATAAATCAAGTATGCAAAGGAAATGTTGAAGAAATTTCAACTAGAGGATTGTAAACCGGTAAGTATCCCCATGGTGACCGGAAGTAAATTAAGCAAGAATGATGAATCACCAGTGGTGGATCAGACTTTGTATAGATCCATGATAGGTAGTCTATTGTATCTAACTACCTATAGACCAGATCTAGTACAGGCAGTATGCATGGTGGCAAGATTTCAAGTTGCACCTAAGCAGCCACATATGAATGTTGTAAGAAGAATCTTTAGGTACCTACAAGGAACACTCAGTTATGGATTGTGGTACCCTAAACAAGGGGAGTTCATCTTGGAAGCATACACTCATGTTGATTGGGAAGGTTGCATTGATGACCGAAAGAGAACAAGTGGTGGTGCATTCTTCCTAGGTGACCGGTTGGTCTCATGGCATAGCAAGAAGTAGGACTCAGCCTCTCTATCAACTGCTGAAGTAGAATACATTGTTGTTGCTACATGCTACTCTCAGGTGCTTTGGATGAAGCAGACCCTCAAAAACATACAGGTGGACATCACTGATCCTATTCTCATCCTGTGTGATAATTTGAGTGCAATCAACATAGCAAAGAATCTGGTGATGCATTCCAGGACAAAGCATATAGCCATCAAGTATCATTTTCTCAGAGAGAAGGTTGAAGGACAAGAAGTAAAGATGGATTATGTCCCTACCGGAGAACAAGTAGCAGACATTTTCACTAAACCATTACCGGTAAGAACCTTTGAGTACCTAAAACACAAGTTGGGAGTTGTGTCATCTGTCTTATACACTTGAGAAAGGAAGGATTTCTATGGTTCGAGGGGAGTTCACAATAGTCTAAGGGGGAGCTCGGTATGGCTCAAAAAGGGTGTGTATAGTACCCTTTGTCATTGTGTCAAAGGGGGAGAAATGTACCAGAAAGAAGTGTCTCGCAACAAGTTTACATCAATGCCAAAGGGGGAGATTGTTGGCAATTTGGCATTAAGTTGTCATTGATGTCAATCGGTTTGGCCAGGTCATTGATAAGTAAGAAATGGTGACAGATATAAGAAGAGCAAGATAGAAGGAAGGCTACCAGTAAATGTAACTTGTGTCATCTGTCGGTAAAGAAGGCTTACCGATAAGGCATAAATCAGGATGAAGTTTGTTTGTGTGTTATGAAGGCACAACAACCGATGAACAAAATAGAGAGGATGTTTGATGGTCATACCGGTAAGATAAACTAAACTAGTAGTCAACCTTGGTCGACAAAGAATGTCAAACTGACATAGGAATCCAAGCAGAGGTGGATGTCGACAAGCATGATAGCTGGATGCTAGGTGGAGGTACTGCATAGGTCAATGGAGTATGCTCAATGTAACAATTTGCAAGCAGGTCGGCTTTAATGAGAAACCTGCAAGTCACAAAGGATGCCAGAGGATTGTGGCTCGAGGAAGGCAAGTTGGCAAGGCGACTAAACTAATCCTGCAAGAAGATTTGATCTTTGTACCTGTTAGGTGAAGGAAACAACAAAGGCATTAATGGTGAATGATAGAGCAAAGAAGAAAAGCATGGTGCAGACCTCCGAATTTAGAAAATGCACATTGGAATGCGCAATCCTGTTGGTGATTGATCAATGTCATGAAGATCTTACCCCTAGAAAAGCAGATGAAATCAAATTGGATTCGAATCGAGTTGGAGAAGGAAAAACCTAACACGATAGTGTTTGAATGCGTTCTTGGCAGGAATCCACGAAGATAAATACATGAGCTCAAAACTAGAAAAGGATGATGCTTGAGGAGAAAAAGAAGAGTGAAGTGGTCCAAGGGGTTGAGCTTAAATGGTTAAAACACTGGGTTCTCACTGTGGAGACCTAGGTTCAATTCCCATTAGGGACATCTAAAGTCAAATTCTAAGCTATGACTCTTGGCCTTCCATAGGATGGGGAAGGTCTTGGGTCAATCTAATCAAACATTATAATAATAATAATAATTCAAATATTGCGGCTTCGGCCTATTACCTATAAAAAAAAAAAAAAAAGAGTGAAGTGAGCTTGAGTCCTAAGAAGAATCATCTCCCTTAGAATTTATTCTAAGCAAGTTGCAGAGCGAGTCAACAAGCAAACCGGTGAGAGGGTTTAACCGACAGTGACTGAGTACTGGTATAACTGTAGCAGGTCCAACAATTGAGCAAACCAGTGAGGTGTGGTAGAGCAAGGCAACATCCAAGTGTGACACAGTGAGTTGTGAGACTATGAGAGAGAGAGAGAAGAGAGGCCACGAATCAGAGAGAGTGATCCCATAACCGGTAGTGTGAGATCCAGTAGAGAAGAAAAGATAGCCAATTGACAGTAACCTATTTGATCAAGAGTTGCAGAACTCATTTGCAACAAGAAGCTATATCTGTATCAAAATTGTATTCCAATATACATCACCAAGTTGGAGCTTGGTGTAGGGGTTGGTGCCCCAAATCAGTATGGGTTGGTGCCCTGATTTTTTGTAATTCAGTGTTTCATTTGTGAGGCTGGATTGGAGCAGTAGTCTCCAGTAGCATTTCTCACCGAGGTTTTTCCCATATTGGGTTTTCCTCGTACATCTGGTGTTGTGAGTTGCATTTGTGTGATTGTCCTTTTTGGGTTTCCTCATTTACTGTACTGGTTTGATTGTTTAGTGCTTAAGATAACAATAGGTATTTTGAAGTTGCTTTAAAAGTAAAAAAGATTAGGAACCACTGATTCACCCCCCTCTCAGTGGAACTTTGTGTTCAACAAAAGAAGCATTGAAGAGTGGAGGTAAAATTTTATCTACTATTTGCAATTTTCACATTATTTTTTGATGATCTTGATAAGAGAAGAAAGGAAGCTCAGTAGGAGCTAAAGTTTTTGAGTGAATCATTTGATCCTTTAAATGATTCAACAATAATTTTTGGTAGATCTGTTATAGTATTACAGCATAAGCTTAAGGCATATGAGGTTGAACAGGTTAAGAGGACTACTTCATTGCAAGAGTTACAGACTCATCTCGTCTCTAAACTACAAATTTTGCAGAGAGGATACAAAGAGATAGAGGCAATTTTGACTACACCTGAAATGAGTACACTTGATGCTATGGAAGAGCATGCATACCAAGTTAGGACACACATTGAGATTACATCTACTCTTTTGGAGACATTGGAGAATGACTTGAAAGTCTTGAAGACTAATTTTGCTGATGTTTTTCTCAAAATGTAATTGTAAACTTTTGAACTGTTATACATTTGGTAATGCAAATTTTAATGTATTGTATTCATTTGTTTCAAATGTATTTGCTTACCTTTGTCATTGCTGTCAAAGGGGGAGTAGTATAAATCAGTAAAAAATTTGTAATAGCATGTAATTGCTAAGGGGGATTTTTGTATCTGAGTTGAGTCAGACATGATTGTTGTAATGTGACACTTAGACAAAAAAATTCCTAAGTGTTGCCATCAATGCCAAAGGGGGAGATTGTTGGCTTGATGATGATGATATTGTTGTAATAGGTTGTTTGATGACTTTATTTGTGTTTTCATTGATGGCAGCCATGTTTTGTTAGTCATCTAAGTCATCTAGACCAGCCGGTAGTGGAATTTGTTAGACAACAAAACTGCTAAGTTGTTGTCAACCGATAAACAAGAACAAAGTGATGATCAAGCAACCGATACAGATGATTGGTGAAGAGTTAGATGTTGTGGTTTTATAGGAGTGTTGGAGACAGGAATATGCACTTATGTTCCAAACCACATCAATAGATTCAACATATTGAGCGAGTTATGATTGAAAGAATAGTTACAGTAAGAAAGAACAGAGAACCGATAAAGCAGAGTTACTTTGATCAGTAACCGGTAGACTTATTGTTATGTTTTTTAGTAATGAATTGTTTGGCCGACATGAGAAAAGTGTAATGAGTGGGAAAATGTAAAAGGTGACTAGATTCAATGAATCTAGGGAATTGTTCCAAGGTTCTTAGCCAACTTAACAGAGTTCTTTATAAGGTGATGTAAGTTGTATGATTTCATGGATCAAGAGTGAGAATTTGATCATGCGGTAGAAGAAGAAGTTAGGGTTTGATGTTTATTCGGTGATAGAAGCTGAGCAGAAGCAGATCTAATCAGGCACAGATGTGCTAACTTTAGATCATTTGAACTTGTTGTCTTCCTAATAGTTGTAGCAAGAAAATCCTCTAACAAGGTCACTCCTAATAGGGTGTGGTAGGATCCTAGCAGGTCCAAAGGTGAAATCCTCTAACAAGGTGACACATTAGCTTGTGTTTGTTAATCCCAATAATGTGGGTAGCTACCTAACAGGCCTTATTGTATAGCTCTTAACCGGGTGTACCCCTAACAGGGTGTTGTTTGACCTTAACTAGTCAGATCTCTATACTGCAGATAGTATATCTTTGTGGGTATTAATTCCCACCGTGGTTTTTCTCAGTTGGGTTTCCACATGAAAAATAATTGTGTTATGGTTTGCATGCTTTGTTGGATGTTTGCTTATGTGGTTATATTTCTTGCATGCTTATTGATTTTCAAGTTGGTGAAAGTTGTTGTCAGATCTATTAAGTTTTTGCTTGCACTGATTCACCCCCCCCTCTCAGTGCCTTATAATTTTATCACTCTTCTCTTTTCTCTCATTCGCATTGTGAAGAATAAACTTTTGAAATGCCCTTTTAACCTTTGAAACCCTAATTTTGAGTTGTAATAAATGCTCATCCTTAAAGCTTCTAGGTATCTTACTTTTCATGAACTCGTCTACTGGAGTCTCAAATCTCCATGAAATCTTCTGGATATTATCTGCATGCTTGATCTAGATCTTCTGCAACCTTTTGAAACTAGTTATAGGTCTCCGAAGAGGGGGTTCTATTGATATGCATGAAAAACTCCCCCTAAGGCCAAAAAGCCCTAGTTACCGGATGAGGTTCCATCACCATATTTAGGTGTGGAGCCATTCTGCACATTTTGATCTTCTTTCTTAACCCACATCTTCTTATGTCAATCCCTAATTTCATCTACCTTCGCATTGCCTTTCTCATCTGATTTGTTCGTGTTCACCAGTGCATTCTTATTTCTGCAATGTCTTGCAATATGACCTAGTTTGTTGCATGCATGGCAAACAACATTTATCTGCATTGGTCTAAAATTCATTTGATTTTGTCTCATCCTGCATTGGTTAGATATATGTCCAAACATCCCACAAGCATAACATCTCTTATTCTGGAAATTGTTCATCATTCTGCACATATTTGACTTGTGACCAAAGTTGTTGCATTTGAAACATTGACCGGTAAAGGTAGGACCATTATTCATCATATTATTCATCATCCCATTATTCATCCTACTTCTTCATTGATTTTCCATATGACCAAATCTATTGCAAGTAAAACATCTACCATTGAATTTATAGGCATTAGGTTGTCTTACTGGAGGTTTCTTGTTCTGCTGAAGATTAGATTTTGCATTGCTTTTTCCAGAATCAGAGGATTCTCATTTCTCATATCCAAGTCCTCTTGTGTCTTTTCCACGTCTCTAACTTTACAGCATCTCATCCAACCGGGTTGAACTAGCTTTGAACTTCTATTTGTACTCATTAGCAGTAGCCAACTCATCTCTCAGAACTATGATTTGTCTTTCAAGTTCTTGTCCATCATTCTTTGATTGCATCAACTCAAGCTTCAACTAGTCATTCTCATAGGTTAGTCTACTACATTCATCTGATCTTTCCTTCAATGTTTGAGTTGGTTTTTCTTCATTCTTCTTTCGGTCTTCAATCTCCCTTGTCGGCTCCATCACAATGGATTGCATCTCATTCTTCAATGTTGCATTCTCTCTAGCAAGGTTTTCACATTCATCTGTCTTATCTTGTAGAATTTGATTGTCAATACTTTGTTCTTCTTTTTCCTTTAGCTTGTCCATTAGCTCCTTTCTCTTTTCCCAAAAAGTGTTCAATTGATCTTTCAAGGTTTTAATGAAGTCTTCAGTTGCATTCATATTTATTTTTAGGCTACTCTTTTCCTTCATTGTTGCATCAAGATCTTCAAGTGCCACACTAAGTTGTCTCTGCAAACCGGAGTCCATTGATTCAATCTTCTGGAACTTCCTCAAGTTGTTAGGCTTCCTCGGAGGTGTAGACACTTAAAAATATTTATTTTGATGGTGCATAAATCTTGTCGCCATGTTGCTGGCAAGGGATGCATTTCTTCACATAGTTGTATGCATCTTCTTCCATTTTAGGCCAATAGTATCCTGTTCTCAAAAGTTTTTTAGCCAATGTGAGTCCACTTGAGTGTGCCCCACAGATACCCTTGTGTACTTCGCATAATGCCCATTCTGCTTCTTGTTTATCTAAACACCTTAGGAGGGAACCGTCAAAATGCCTTCTGAACAAGGTGTCTGCAAGGATGGTGTAACGGGCACATCAGCGGATGAAGGTTTGTTGTTGGGTTTTGGTGAGGTGTGGGGGAATGGTGTTGTCTTTGAGGAAAGCAAAGGTTTCTTGGTACCAAGGGGACTCAGGACCAACAAGAGCACACACCATTTCAGACTCTGGTAGGTCATATGTCGGTATAAACAATTGCTCGACCAAGAACTCGCACTTCTGACTGTGTGCTGACATTTGAAGGAGGGAGCCAATGATGGCCATAGCATCTGCAGCCCTGTTGTTTGTCAGTGGGATTTGATCAAACTTGATTGCCATGAAATGTTGCTTAAGATCTTCAACCATGGTATAGTAGGGAAGGATTTTATCATCTTTTATCTGGTATTCATCATTGACTTGTTTTATGACGAGCTGGGAATCGCCATAGACTTGTAATTCCTTTATTTTCCAGTGGATAGCCAAGCGTAAACCTGTGATGAGGGCCTCATATTCTGCTATGTTGTTGGTACATGCAAAGGCTATCTTGTATGATTTTGGGATGCCATCTCCTTGAGGTGTGACCAATAATATTCTTGCCCCTAATCCATTTTGAGTGTAGGAGCCATCAAAATACAATTGCCATGTGGAGGATGTAGTAACAGTCATAATGAACTCATCTGGTAATTCTATGAGAAGAGGATGGTCACCTGGAAGTGGAACTTCAGCCAACTGATCTGCAATGACCTGTCCCTTGATTGCTTTTCTGTCTACATATTCAATGTCAAACTCACTTAAGAGCATGACCCATTTAGTCGTTCTGCCAGTGAGAGCAGCTTTGGACAAGAGATATTTAAGTGGATCGATTTTAGCAATTTGTTTTGTTTTGTTGTTTAACATATAATATTGGATTTTTTGTGTGCTAAACACCAATGCCAAGCATGCTCTTTCAATGGGGGTATAGTTGAGTTCATACCCTACCAGTGTACGACTGATGTAGTAAATGACATGTTCTTTCCCTTGATCATTTGTTTGTGCCAATAATGCCCCCAATGCCACTGCAGTAGCGCATATATACAAAATAAGGGGTTTTCCAGGAGCAGGAGGCATCAATACCAGAGGTGATGCTAGATATTCTTTTAGTTTCTCAAAGGCCTTTTGGCATAAGCAGTCCCATTTGAATTTTGTATCCTTGCACAGGAGGTGTGCAAATGGATGGCACTTATCTGCTAGTTGTGAAATGAAATGCCTGACAGATTGGAGTTTTCCTTGGAGACTGCGTAGTTCTCTGAGAGTTTTTGGTGGAGGCATTTCCATGATAGCTTTTACTTTTGCAAGATCGACCTCGATGCCTTTGTGGGAAACAATGAATCCTAATAGTTTTCCCGGTGTGACTCCAAACACACACTTTTTTGGATTCAGCCGTAGTTTGTATTTTTCTAATCTTTCAAAGATTTGCTTTAGAATTGGAATGTGTTCTTGTCTTGTCTTAGATTTTCCTAGCAGATCATCCACATAGTCCTCCATAATTTTGTGTAAGAGGTCATGAAAAATTGTTGTCATTGCACGTTGATATGTAGCTCCAGCATTTTTGAGACCAAAAGGCATGACCCAATAACAGAAAGTCCCCCATGGTGTTGTGAAAGCAATTTTATGTTGATCCTCATCTGCAATCCTGATTTGGTTGTATCCAGAGAAGCCACCCATAAGCGACAACATCTCATGTCCTGCTATAAAATCCACAATCATATCTATGTTTGGAAGCGGGAAATCATCTTTAGGATAAGCTATATTTAGATCTTGGAAATCTATGCAGATGCGGATGCCCCCAGTAGGTTTTTCGACAGGTACAATGTTGGAGACCCATTCAACATAATCTATTGGTTTGATAAATTTTGCGTCTAACATCTTTTGGTGTTTCGCCTTGACCAAGAGTGCAATATGTGGGTGCATTTTGCGCAATTTTTGTTTTACAGGTTTTGTATCTGGGCGAACGACGAGATTGTGAACCACCAAGGCAGGATCCAACCCTGGCATATCGGAATAGGACCATGCAAAATTGATTTTTACCTCTGTAAGGAAGTTGATGAAGTCTTGTTTCTCTATTTCTGTGAGGGATTTGGCAATGAGCACATTTTTCGGAATGATTTTGGTGCCCATGTTGATGTTGTCTATTTCTTCTATCAGCAAATTTGATTTGTCCTGTGGAAGGTAACCAATGGTAGGGAGGTCAAATCCCTCATCATTAAGCGCATTTTCCCGGTTTTCACTTTCGGATACGCCCTTTGTTTTTATTTTTTGCTCATCCAAAGGTGCCTCAGGGAGGTTTTCACCTAGGGAATCATGTCTTTTCCTTTTATTATCTTTTTTGTGGCTAAGGGAATTGACCTGACTACCAAAGTATCCCTTTTCGTGTAGTTTAATACCCTCGATTCTATTACAATCTTCTAGATTTTGCACTGTCAAGAGAACAATGAGAGCATTATTGTCGGCGTAGATATCTAAAGAGGGTTTGTCTCATTGGCCCCAGTCAATGAGTTCAAGATGGACAAGATGTAGCTCAAGTAAAGTGGGAAGGGTTACGGGGGTGATGGTATTGATGTAAGCATCCAAGAAGATATCTTTCTCGTATTCATAAGGCATTTCGTGGAATTCCTCTTCGTCAGCGCTTTCAATATCCGAAGAGGGACTAGAAGGGGCACCAGCAATAGTAATCTTAGGCACCGGGGTGTACCCCAAGCCTCTGTTGTATCTGTAGGAGATAGGATTTATGGGTGCTTTTCTTCCTTTCTACTCTGGTCCCAAGCCGTGTCCTTTGTAACCCATTTTTTTAACTATGGCAGATGCTTTTGGGTACATTTTTTTGGATATTCTTGTTGGATCTTCATCCTCTTCCCTATATAGCCATGAAGAGATATCTGCCTTGAGGCTCTCGTTATCAAGTGGGCCCCATTGCTGGAAGGTGGTGTGGTTTCGGGTCCTTTTTGAGCTCTTTTGGTTTGCCAAATGACTTACGAGAGAGAGGGAGGTTGCCTATCAATAAGACGTCCTCCAATTTGTGATCGATCATGTCTTATATAGGATGAATCCTTCCTAAAACCAGACGCTTTGATCATGTTTGTCTTATACAGGATGAATCCTTCCTGAAACCAGACTGAATCCAGATCTTATCAATCGAATTGAATCAAATCTATCAGGAAATCAATCTCACAAAACTCCAAAGATCAATTACCTCAATTGATTTCCTGAGGGGGCATCACGATACCGTAATCTATCAATCAAGAGCCAGGGCATCCTATCAAACCAATATCAGCATCAAAACAAGATTATTCTTTGAATCAATGTCTCATCACACCTCGCTTCAAAGAGGGGCAAAATGTAGACACTTAAAAATAATTATTTTAATTATTTTTAATTCCTCACATAATTAATTAATTAATTATGTTAATTCAAATTCCTCTCAATATTAATTAAATATAATTAATATTGTCACTATAGCATATGATTGATTTATTTAATAAATCAATCCCTTTCTTTATTCTTCTAAAAAAATCAAATCCTCACAAATCTTCCTCTTAGCTAATTAATTTCAATTAATTAGTTAACCTACATGATTCCTACAAATCATCTTCTTAATTCATCATTAACCTAGTAAATTCTTCTAGAAACTCCCTAAACTCACTTAACATTATTCTTCTAATTTTTTATTCCCTCCACTCTTTCTCTCTCCTAGTCTAATCCTAATCCCACCTAACATTTCCTCCAATCCCCCTCCTAATGAATCGTTAATGGCTAATCGTCATGATTAACCACAAAGTCAACTCCTTGCTTTTAAATAATATTTTCCTAGGTGAATGTAAGATTTTTGAAATCTCACATTCCTCTAGGTATTCCCTCTCTCAAGGAATTTTTAATTCCTTTTTATTCCTCCAATCCCCATAATATCCTTTTTGGGAGAATTTTTTAATTCCTCCAATGCACCTTGTGGAGTGTGGAGATACGAAATGCCTTTAAGGCATATTTCTTGGTCTCCACACCCTCTCTTAGAGCTTGTGTGAGCTCACAAGTAAATATTAGCCCTTCATCTTGAATCCATCCTAGCCATCCATTTTTCTTTCCTCTTCCTATAAATAAAGGGCTCCACCCCTTCATTTGGACATCTCGAAATCCAGTAAGCTTATGTTGCCCTTTTGAGCCTAGGAAATCATCTTGGCAAATTGATCATCTCATCCTTATCATTTTCCAAATCCATTCCATTTGTGCACAACATTAGAGAGCCATCCACATCCAACAATCAAAGGAGCACATCAAGTGGAGCATTATCAAGGGGCGCCTTCACTTCATCAAGCTCAATCCAAAGAAGAAGGTAAAATAGCAAGGTGAAATGGTCTTTTCATGATATTTTAGCATTTTGCACGTCTATTTTGTTATGTTTTGATCATTTGACCTTCTAATTTGTTTTCCCCTCTTCAGGAGGAACTAGGCTTTGATACCAATTGTTGGAATCAATGAACACTGAAAAGGGGGGGGTGAATCAATGTTCTACAGTTATCAAATTTGTTAACCTAATTGTTTATCCACCGGATACACAAGTAAGAAATTGAAATGCAAAAACACAAAGCAAATAAACACATAACCATAACACCAATATTTTTATGTGGAATCCCGAAAAGGGAAAAACAATGGTGGGATTTGAACCCACAATATTATTATACCATGTCCAGTAGTATAATAAAATTACATGAGGGGAATGCACATGCATTCAGGCACACTACCTAGAGATCACTACTTAATTACAAAAGGGCTACAACCTAGAGGAAGGCTCACTTCCCTACAGGCTAATAAAAAATGATTACAGTGAGTAATGAATTAAAGAAAAGCATCTGAATATGTCAAATGATAGTTCCGGTTAGGGACAAAGTGATCCACTGTTGTTGTTCTGATAAACTTCTCTGTTCTACTCTGCTACTGATTACCGAATCAACAAAACTTAAGGTGCACACATGAAACTGCACTCAATCGCTCCTAAAATCATCTCTCAAAAATATTATCCAAGTCGATCTTATATATCCACACTAACAAAATTGATCTCCCACAAGTCGGCTTCTGAAAATATCAAAATATGAAACGTGTAGCTTTAAGTCAACTCAAATCTTCACAAAACCATATTCCAGAGCCAAAACATATGATCACATGCTTCCCATAAGTCGGTCCAATTACCTTGAAATTACCAACAACCATCAGAATCACCTCAAAGAATCCAGTCCACACGTTACACTACCAATTATGAAGATAACCCTGTTTTACCGCCTATTGGATACCAGACCTTCTAACATGCTCAAGAAATAACACCACAGGATGGGATTGCATGATAATATTCTTCTCATACTCAATCAACTTAACTATGATCACTGAAACCAAAAATACATCACCGAAAATGAGAAATACTCACCAAAACTATACATTGAGTATCATCGACAGACTTATACCAAAACTTACTCAAGACATCTGGATATCCCAAACTCCATACTGGATAAGATTAATAGGATAAGTTGCCATCAATGTCAACTCCTAAGAAATCTCATGCACCAGACATCATCAATCTTCACCGGAGCATCACCGAAATAGTGTCTTATGCCAACAGTCTAGGTTACATTAAAATGACATCAACCCCTGTATAGATATGAGTAATGAGTTCTATTTTTCAATGTCTTTATAGTCATTTTGCATTTTACCTTTAGTAGACGTTTATTCATAGATATGTATACCTTTCTATACCGATTGTAATATTCGGTATGTTTGCTTCTTTTTACCAATTAATATCAAGATGCCATCCTTTTAATGACCGGTTATTTAAATCGGTGTCCATGATTTTATTTAGGTTGGTTTTGAACAACCTTAACATGGCATCGACCCCCCTGTTTGAATCCGAGCATTGTGTTTGTCTTTTCAATGGCTCTATAATGTTCTGTGTTTTTGGAATGTTTCTTTTTATAACCAATTTTGCTATTGGTATGCATTCTCCCCTTTATGTTTGCATTGGACAACAGTGATAAAAGGTGCACTTTAATTCTTTGTGCTTGCTTTGAGCAACATGTATATATTCGGGTATACACGTTCATTCCCTAGTGAATGCGTTTTATTTCTTGCTTTTTGGGGGTTGGCTTATGGTCTCTTTGCTAACTGGTTAATACTGTCGGAATGAATCTTTTGTTAACCATTAAAAACAATCGGTGTGTTATCTTTGAATAACTAATTAACACAATCGGTATTCATCCCTTTTGTCTCTACTTCTTATAAGCAACTATTCGTAGAGTCGACCCCTTGATGGATTTTCTTGTGGCATTTTGAACGTTCTTCAATTCCTCACCTTTGAATATGGATTTTCTTATGGTATTTTGAATTTTTTCCTTTAGCTTGTCCATCAGCTTCCATTCCCTTTTCATGATATGGTGTTATATGTTTATATGCATATGTTCGACAATGTGTTTATGCAGCTGTAGGTATCGAACATTGACTCCACCTGAATATTCAGGTCTGAGCATGCTCTATGACCCAATGGATATGTTGAAATTTGGAGTTATCAGTCAGACCCTTGACATGACCATCGTTTCTACAGGAACAAGATGCTAGTCAGGTATCCTTGTGTTTTGTTGTCCGGTCATGTTAGTTGTTCATCCTGTTAGTCCTTCGTGTTTTTGTTAGTATGCAGTTTGTTATTCTAAGGTATAATTTAATGCTTATTTAACACCGTTGTTGACAGGAAATTTATATTAATACATAAAATGAATTAATGAATCAATATATTAATGTTAATTAATGTATTGAATTATTGTAGCGTTAAAATTAAATTAATTAAATGAACTAAAAGGTTTAATCATTTTTATTCTTTTTAAAAAATAAATGAGGATAAAGTTAATTTGGTAATTTAAATGTACTCAGGAAATTAATTAAAACAAATCAATTAAAATAATTTAAAAATTAAAGTAGTGGAGGGGGGAGTTATGAAGTTATGACTATTCTGGAAGTGTTGGAGAGAGTGGAATATTTTTGCATGTTGTCTTTTATGGGGGAGTGGCTTCTTTGAAAAGCCATCCCTGCTTTTTCGAAAAAGGCAAGAGGGAAGAAATTTCTTCCGTGAAAAAAAAAATTCTGAATAATTTTAGGGTGTGGGTTTGAAAATGAATGGTGAATTTTTGGGGTTCAAGTTTTGAATCTAGTGTCTGATATAAGGAATTGAAGAGCTATCGAATCTGGTATTTTGGAAATAGTCATGGATTCCTCTGCAACGCTAGAAACTTCTTCCATCGAGTGTAGGACTCTAGGTTGGAAGTCATCCTTTGAACTTACTTACCTTCTGTAGATTAAAATAATTAAGGGTTTCAATAAGATTATGTGTTCGAGCTTTCCCTTGTTTCTCTCTGTATTTCTCCCCAATCCTTTACCTCAGCCATGTTGAAATTATATTTTTATAGTTTAAATAATGTTGTGTTCCTTGCAATGTTAGATGTCATTGGTTAACATTTATTCATTCCTTCTATTGCATTTTCCCTCTTATAACCTATCCTATTTATGTTTTCTACATTTATGATTAATTATAATCAAAATGCATGTATTTGTTTATGTTGGCTTGAGCAGCATCAAGTTTCGATATGCATCCAATCTTTCTTGCTCTATTTTGGTATACCTATATTCTTCCCTACAAATGCGTCTTCTTTTCTTCCTGTAGATTGTTGATTTGTCTATGATCATCAAATTAATATCGATAGGTATCTTTTATTTAACCAATCTCTATACAATCAGTATGCATGCGTATGTCTAGGTTAGTTGTTTTTTTTTTTTGTATTTTTTTAAAATGAAACAACATTAAAATGGCATCGACCCCTATATAGATCCGAGTAATGAGTTTGCTTTTTCAATGTCTCCATAGTTGTTCTACATTGTACCTGTAACAGACGTTTATTCATAGATATGTATACCTTTCTATACCGATTGTAATATTTGGTATGTTTGCTTCTTTTTACCAATTAATATCGAGATACGATCCTTTTAATGACTAATTATTTAAATCAATGTCCATGCTTTTATTTAGGTTGGTTTTGAACAACCTTAACATGGCATCGACCCCCCTGTTTGAATCCGAGCATTCTGTTTGTCTTTTCAGTGGCTCTACAGTGTTCTGCATTTTTGGAATGTTTCTTTCTATAACCGATGTTTCTATTGGTATGCATTCTCCCCTTTATGTTTTCATTGGACAACAATGATAAACGATGCACTTTAATTCTTTGTGCTTGCTTTGAGCAACATGTATATATTCGGGTATACACATTCATTCCCTAGCGAATGCATTTTATTTCTTGCTTTTTTTGGGTTGGCTTATGGTCGCTTTGCTAACTGGTTAATACTATCAGCATGAATCTTTTGTTAACTGTTAAAAACAATTGGTGTGTTATCTTTGAATAACCAATTAACACAATCGGTATTCATCCCTTTTGTCTCTACTTCTAATAAGCAGCTATTCACAGCGTCGACCCTTTGATGGATTTGCTTATGGTATTTTGAATGTTCTTCGATTGCTCACCTTCAAATATATATATATATATATATATATATATATGAACTTATTTATGTATCCATATAATTAGTTGCGCATTCACAAATAATGATAGCCGAAAATTTAATGAATGGATTATGATTCCTTATATGCATTGGAAGGCAAAATATCAATTATATGGTGTGAATTATAAAGAATCAAAGTGGGTTATAGTTTGTTTTCTAGTTGGGTTATTAGTTTAAAATTAACTAAAATTAAATAATGTGGAGTTAAAAGTTATTGTTTATTTATAATATTAAAATTGTGATTTAGTTCTCATATGAATGGCATGTTGTGTCCTTTGCTTTCCTTTGAGACTTTTCTTTGATGTGGAGATTGAATGTCATTGTTTTGGAATCAAGGGATTGTTGTTTAAAAGTATGTTGGTTCCAGAGGCTAAGGGGGTGTTTGAATCCTTTGTTGTGAGATTATCCTTCCTCTCTTGTTGCAATTTGTTTCGAGCCCCTGAATGTCTTTTAATGCTAGATGGTCATTCCTAGCCCACATTTGTTACTTCTTGATTTAATCTTGTTCTAGCAAGTGAGTCAAGCTTTTCTATGGTGGGGGTCTTGTCATCTTGTGGTTTTGAGTGTCATAGATCTTGTGATGTATTTTGGATTCCTAGGTGCAATTCAAGGGGGAGTGGCTCTCATTGGGGGTCGGGACCCAAAGTGGTTGCCAAGGTAACTCACTGAGGGTTTTGTAATAAAGTGGTAATTTTAATTAAAGAACTTGGGTGGGCAGCTAGATCACATTAAAAAGATTAATTGTTGCCTCTCTTACCCTCATATGCTTGTTTAGATTTGGGGTAAGTAGAGAAGATCTGGAATAGCATCCACCAATCTTGTCCCTTCGAAAGGTTGGTGTGGTCCACTAGTGTTTGTATGGGGGTCAGGGGTTGGTAGAGGTCACCAAGGTAACTTAGGATGGGGGCCAAGACCTAGTGAAGACTCACCAGGGTAACCCATGACAACCTAGTGATGACACTCTTCCCTATTGCATGCCTAGTAGTCACGTATTGTTATCTTCCTTTGGAGTTGCTTTGGGCCTCTGGAATTGGTTGGTTTTCTTATGAGTCTCTTTTGGTAGTGGTCTTGTGAGTCTCATGCGAGTCTTGTATGTATCCTTGTTTGCTTGCTTCCGTCTTATGGGTCTGGCTGATATCTCCTAGCACAGGGGGTGAACCTAATGGTACCACATGGTTGGGTGGAGTTCTCTTGCACCCATTGGGTCTTCTTCATCCTTCATCATGTTCATGTTGGCTCGAGTGAAGATTGAAGACTTTCTTAATGATCCAGATTCATGTATTCACTTCATTATTGTAGTTTGAGGATTATATCGTTATGGATACAATGTAATGTAATTGATGATCATATGTATATCCTCATGGCAATGTATTGTGTATCACGATCTTTTGTAATAGAAGGTGTTATAATATTTATATGGTGATTCTTATGGATATGTATGTTGTGTTATTTTGGTAATGCTTGAGTAATGACGTTGTGGGGCCTTAAGGACTAATGCTAGCTTTTGTATGTTCATTTTATTTATTTTTCTTGTCGTGCCATGCAACTCAATGCATATGTATGGTTTATCTTTAAAAAAAAAAAAAATCGCATTTTCATTGGTTTAATTTGATTCAGTCCTCTAGGCCTCATAGTGGGGGCGTTACATAATGACCTACAAAATTTTACAGTCATCAGATCAATTGAAACAAAGCAAATGAGAATTGACATTTATTTGAAACGCTTGATTATGAAAAGGAAATCAAACAACTAGAGAGGCCCACTACCTAAAGAGTAATCTTGAACCCTATTTAGGAGCACATGTGGTAGAAGCAAAGGGTGTCAAGGCTCACCACCAGATTACTCCCCATGGATCTTATCTAGAAGTCGCTTGTATGTTCATGTGCCATGATAGGGTTTGTTTTAAAGTGTTACAAAGACTATATAAAAAACCACAAATATTTACATTCTACACGATTCTTGACATAGATGTATGTGTGGTTAAAAACCCATCATTAGAGTTGCCAAATAGAATTAGATTTAATAAATTTTAGTCTTATTATATACTTTGTAAATCAAAGTGATAAAAACCTCAAGCCAATCATAATGAAATAAAATTATTTTAATTATTAATTGCTAAAAAATAGAAATCTCTCAAATAAGACTAAAATTTATTAAAGACTTTTTATTGTCATAATTGTTTTGCTAAGACATTTAAGTTATTTTTTGATATGTCGTGTGTTGTTAATGTGTTATTAGTTGAAATATATGCATGTATGATATTTTTTATTTACTACACTTTCCAAAGTAAAAACAAAAATAAAATGAAGTAAACAATATAGATATAATATAATAACTAAATTTGAAATAAAATAACTGTTAAATAGTTATAAAGTAAAATAAATTAACTTTTAAATAAATAAAACAACTCTTAAGTAAATAAAATAAAATAATTCTAGATTATATTTTTAATTTTTTTTAGATAGATGTGTTTAAATATCTATACTAATATATAACACTTATCTTACATAAACATTTAATTTAATTTTTTTATTATCTTGGAGCCTTGCACTTAGTAAGGCTTGATCTTGAATGGGCTCATTCATGTGGGCTTGGTGGGCTCATTAAGAACTTTTCAACTTCACCAATAGATCAAAAACCCATTGACATTCTTTTATTAAATTAAAATATTTATCTTTGGAAAAAAATCTATGTAAAATATCACGAAGACAAGAATGATCTCTCTAATGTCTTTTACATAGATTTTATTTATTAAAGATAGATCTACTAGTTTCATTTATTTTCTATATTATTTTATATTATTTATTAAAAATATTTTATTATTTCAAAATTATTCTAAAATCAATTTATATTTATCTATTTAAGAATTTTAATATTTTAAAAACACTTTTATTAATACATTCACCCCATTACATTCCATCTTCTAATTATCTTAACATAATACTTTATAAATATTTTAAAATCTTTTATCTTCTTTTTTTAAGTGTATGTCCTAGCAATCACAATAGCCTGACAAGAGTTTGAACTTTGTTGGACACAACAACAACACCACCACTCAACCAACACATTATGCGATGAATCAATTTACCTTTTACCTTCAAACTTAGGGGAAGCATACAAATAGTGGTTATAGCTAACTTTGAGCACCCATAGATTCTAAATTGTACATTGAATTTTAATGATTTTTTTTATCGTCTCTGCATGTGACTTAACTACTTATAGCTATGGCTTCTTAGTAGTAACAATGCACGTTGTGGGATACGTTATGCATGCAAGGGTCAAAAAGTACACATTTCAAAGTGTTGCCCAATACTTGCTTAAAGATGTCCCAATAATCATGCACTTAAAATTGCCAACACTTATGCACAAATGTCCTAGTAGTCGTGCTCTATGAGTACCAAAAAGATGCACAAATGAATCAATTATAATCCCAAAATGTTAAAAAATAAACAGCTATAGATACATATAAAATTTATTAATAAATTTTTAAAAAAAAAATTTTAAATTTTAAATTTTTTTAAATTTTTGTGCACTTCCCATTGTATCTCTATTAATTTCATTCATCGCTTTTTAAATGAAGGCCATCCTTTAAGCCCACATTAAGTTGTATTTAGTTGTAGCAATTATTTTTTATTTTATTTTTCTGCGTTTCCCCTATTGCATCTCTATTAATTTCATTCATCGCTTTTTAAATGAAGGCCATCCCTTAAGCCCACATTATGTTGTATTTAGTTATAGCAATTATAAACTGATTTATTTCAGACTAGAGGGGAGGCTGCTTGCATCTCTTTCCTTACATTTCATTTGCCACTTGTAAAACAAAAGTCAAGAGACTTCTTCACGGAACCACTTCCTAAGTACCCCACCTAAGATGCTGCTTCATGAATGCCCAACAGGAGTCAAACAAAAGCACTAAACATCTAAATTTAACTCACACTCCAAGAATTCCTTGAGCTGTTGATTCTGTCAACATTAGGAGACCTGTAAAAGTCATCAATGGAGGTGTATTAGAACAAATCACATGGGCTTTGAATCCAGCTGCCGGCCATGTAGAATACAAAGAAACAAGGCCATTCAACACCTAATGTTAAAAGTATGGTCCCTCATAACGTTAATAGAAAATAAAAATCTTAATCCTCAATATTGTTTTCTATAAAACCTTAAACTAGGCCAAGAACTCTGCTTTTAGATAGGATGGGGATGAGACAAGCCATGTCATACCATTAGGTCAGGACACATCAATAAGAGCTGGAAAGGGTAGAAAAGGGTCGAAAAACCCAACTGCCAGCAGCATATATACACTGCCACCGATACAACTGGCCTCATATGCTGCTGGTCTGCAAAAAATCTTCTTTGGGTCATTTCAGACAGAGGAGGGAGGACCTTGTGGTAGTTCTGCCATAAAAGCCCATGTTTTAGATTGCTTCCATTGCTTCTTTTTCATTGAAAAATGGCCCTGATTGCATACAAAGCAGTAGAGAATACAGGGATTACAGATAACTTATCTGGACAAGTCATGTCTGATAAGGTGACCTGGTTTTAGGGAGATTGCAGACACCCAAAAGAGAATTGTCTTCATACCCACGAGACCCCAAGATCTTGACTTGTAATAAGAAGTTGGGTTTTGGTGGGGTTTTGGTGTGTAAAATTCTGAGAGATGGACTCAAACTATGCAGATTCTGTAAGCTCTTCGCCTCGGTCTAGAGGGGCAGATACGGAGTATCCTGCTTCTCAGAGATGGGAGGATCCAAATTCCTGTAAGGTGAGATTCATGTGCAGCTATGGAGGCAAGATTATTCCTAGGCCAAGTGATAATCAGCTCTGTTATTTGGGTGGAGAAACTAGGATGGTGACTGTGAGCCGGAACATAACATACACTGATCTTATTGCCAAGCTCTCTAAGATTTCTGGGGGGGGTGTTACGGTCAAGTACCAGCTGCCGAATGAAGACTTGGATGCTTTGATTTCTGTCACAACCGAGGAAGATCTAGAGAACATGATGGAGGAGTATGAAAGGTCCCAGCAGGCAAGTCTGAAGCCTTCCAGGTTAAGAATTTTCTTGTTTCCTTCAAAGCTTGATAATTCGTCTAGTCTCGGTTCTATGCTTGACAATTCTAAAAGAGAACACTGGTTTGTTGATGCATTGAATGGTACGCCTATTCTGCAAAGGGGTGTCTCTGAGGGTTCATCTGTTTCAGAGATGCCTGATTATTTGTTTGGTTTTGATGGGCCTGAACCTCCCTATTGGGAGAAAACAGAAGAAAGGAACCCTAATATTAAGATGCCCGTTAGTTCAGGTGTTCTGCAGCAAGGTCCAAGTACATTAGGGAAAAGTAGGACATTCAATCCCCAACCTGAAGGAATTGTAGGACACCCACCCCCAGATGTCCATTCAGCTCCTGACTCCCCTATGCTCGAAACTTCCTCATATGGATCCACTTCCTCGGCTCCTCCAGGGGCTAATTTGCCTCCTGTTAAGTTAAAGCCTGTTCAGGATGAACCCCATGGAATAAGTTTTGAAAACCCCTATCCCAAGTTTGATCCTAATTCTCAGAATCCAATCATGGAAGGAGGGGAACCTAGGTATGTCTGTGAGGATATAAGGGCACTGGGATATAGATTAAACAACCACGGCATCGTTAGCAGTCCTCATGATCAAGGGTTAGAAATGCAAGGTGGAAGTGAACATTTCTTCCGTGTCACACAGGATATGGGTCTCCGAACTCAGGATCCAAGGGTGAATGAAGACAATATTGCTAAACTGAGGTTTCTTCAGAAACCAGAGCAGTTTGAACCATTCCCTTATAAGGATGGCAGATTTCCAGTTCCGAGCCCATCTGACCCTGTGATTAATAAGCCTCGTGCAAGCATTCCTGAAAATGCACAAAGACAGATCCCAACACAGGAATTCGAGCAACTTCATATCTCAAACAAGCAGCAGCAACAACAGCAGCAGCAGCAGCAACAAGAAAGGCAAATTAGGCAGGAGAATAACATGCAAGATGAGATGGTAGAGGGAAGATATGATTGGAATGCAAAACCGGTTAATGTTAAGTCTCCTGAGATGGGTCCTGAGGGATTGAGCCAACCCACTATGAAGAAGGAAGAAAGCAACTCCAGTTTATCGGCAATGAGTGGAATGAAAAAAGATGGCAGCCAATCAAGTCAAGATGGTGAACTAAAAAGTGCTAATAGACAGGTGCAAGATGAATTCAATTCAGTTAATATGGGCACAGGGCAGATGAAGCAACCAGACAGACCCAAGAATCAGGACTCGGGGCTGCTTAATGCTGCTAACCCTTCACCAAGAGATAGGCCTAATCCTAATTTGGATAGAAGAAATGAAGATATAGAGTCTGGCCCTGATTTTAATTATGTACAAAAGGATCAGAATGCAATAATGCAACAAACCCATCAGGATCATAGCTATATGCCAGTTCCATATGAACATCAATATGTACCATCTCATTATGTTCATCAAGGTCAGCCTATGCCATACTATCAAATGCACCATGATTCCCAGCAAGGTGACCAGCCATATCCCATCTATTTGTATCCTAGCCATCATGGATCACCCATGTTACAAACAATGAGTACAGTTATTCGTCCAGGCCTTGGACCGCAACCAGGCTACAGTGTGTCAATGCAAAGAAACATGGGAGTTGCACCTGCAAATTTGCCAGCTGGTTATAGTACTGATGTAATTTCATCCAAGCCGGTTACAACTACAATGCAACCACCAACAGCACCTCCACTTCAAAAACAGCCTGGCTATGATTCAATCCCAAAGACCGCGGTGATGGCAGGAACTCCATACAGAGATCCACAATTTTCTACACAGCCTAATATGGGTGCAGCAGCTCCAAGGTACAGAGCTGCTAGACCTATGCAGAATGATGGAAGGATAATGTATAGGCCATCTCAGCAGCTCAACCCATCTCCCTCAATGCATCTTGATCAGCAATATAGTTTCCAACATATGCAGGTTCCTAATCAGTTGGCTTATGAGACCAATCCTCAACAGCAATATTACACTCAGAATTCATCTATAGTGAGTCCTCCATATCAAGGCTTAGGAACTGGTAGTTCTGATCCTCAATCTTCTGCAGAGATGCTCTCGGAAGGGAAGGGTGCCAGAGTTTCACAAGGCTTTTAATTTGCAATACTTTGTTTTGCCACATGGGAGGATTGTTTTTAATAGAAGTGCAAGGATATCAGATAGAGATAGCCATTGTAGGGGTAAGAGTTCTGTTTTTAAACTATATATTTTTATTTTTATGGGGAGTGTTTGTGTGTAGATTATTCTAGTCAATAAGTCTCAGAGTGAGGGCTTGTACAGATGGATGTAGCCAATTTAAGATAACTAGATCAGACACTAGAGTATCTCCTGTCGAACATCAACACAGCAGAATGATCGAATATGTTGAACATTGTGTCAACAAGTTCTAGCATATGCAAGGAATATTGATGCCTTGGTGGTGACTGGGTTTTCTTTTATATATGGTTATTGCATATACTGCAACAAGTATTTCAATATATGGCTATGTATTTCAATATCAAGGAGACCAGAGAGGAATAAAATAAAATGACATTAGAAATGGCAGCAAGTAATGTCTACTCATGAATCGTTAATTTTGTTTTGCATTTTGTAGATCTATTACTCTAGTGATTGGACAATCCAATTCCAGGTAAATTTCTGCTTGATGCATATGTTTATGCTAATTCATGAAACATTATGCAAACATTTACGCTGATTGTTTTTTTTCACTTTGATTAATGAGTGGGATAGTTGATGTAGTGAAGTGCACCGAAGTTAGTAGGCAGATCTTTGAAATAAAAAGAAATATGTTACAGCCTAAATTTTAAGGAAAAAAAATTATGCTGGGATTTTTTACCAAAACCTCCTAATTCAATCTGTATTTTCTATTAAATTTTGGCAAATGTTTTCCTGTTCCTTTGAAATTCTGCCTGACGAATGACGAATCGAATTGTTGAAAAGTCCGGTGGAAAGTTGTCGATTGCCAAGGAATAGTCCTTAAATATACTTAAAAGTGTCAACAATTGGTTGATTGCAGCAGGCGGGATGAAATCCATATGGGTTCAACTAAGGAAAACAAAAATCTACCCAAAAAAGGAGCGGGATAGTCAAGGAAAAAGTCAAGCTTAGCCTGAAGCAGGACAGATATTTGGCACAATTTTGATGTTAATCTTTTGTTTTTAGAACATATCTCATTGCAACATTAAACTTGTATTCAGTGGATGATAGGGTTCTTAAACAATACAAAAGTGTCAACGAGATTGAACTTTGAAGCGAAATGTTGAATTTTCAATCACGAATTGAATGAAACCAGTTAAGGACAAAACTATTTTTATTTCTTATATGGTACCAGAACAGTTAGTGGGTTTACCCATATAACCTCCAAGTGGAACGATACCTCTGCATGGCAAAATTCACTAATCATGATGATTCGCTAGATGGTAGAGAGTTGTTCTATTCAAGTTTGAGATGGAGTAAAAGATGACTTTAAATGGTATATTCTATAATGTCCATCGAACTGAATTTGTAGAATTCTTGTTTGTCGAGTCAGAAAATGCAAGACATGTCTATGTTGGATGTCATCTAGTGGAGAATTAGGAGACCAGTATAGGAACAATTCACATAATTCAATCTTCAACACATAGACCATATCTTACTCCGGCAAAAAATTTACATGTTTGACAGCATTTGAGACATTGCTAGGGATTGAAAGTGTAGATGTGATGGATTAGATGAGTCAACATTTTAGTTATAGAGAGAGACATGGGAATAGATATGATATCTCCACTAGGAATGATATTCTTAGCTGCCGAAGTCCAAATTTAATGACACTGTATTCCATAAATTGAAGATGTTCTATCACTATGGGATCATTATTGCGCTGTGCTTTTGGATTCGACTCCATATAATTTATTTGCATTAACGTTTCGGATCATACTCCATGATCCATCATCAGGATGAGATAGTTGTTGAGAGAAAAATTAGTGTGATCCGAAACATTGATGCAAATGAATTGCACACAGTTGAATCCAGAAGCACAGTGCAATAATCATCATGAACTGTGGAAATTTAATGTCTCTAACCATGGGATCGGTTTTAAGGTAACTAAAAATGACTCGCTGAAATTTGCATCGTAACCAAGCTGTACACAGAATTTGAACTGCATTACCTTATGTGTTACAAGTTAAGCATTCCACAAGTAAGACCTTACTGAACATTTATGAACTTAGGCGCACTCAACTCTCTCCTAGTTTTATGATAGAATGTTTTCTCTGGAGAATAAATAGTCAGTTTGATGATCAAAACTTAAGCACACCAAACTCTGTACTAGTTCTATAATTGAATGCTATCATTGAAGAATACAGTCAGCTTGATGATAAAAAATGTAACTTCAGTGGGTTGTATAGCATTGTTCAACTTCACCTGTCAAGCATGGCCACATCAATTTATCTGTTAATACATTGAACTTGTAAGCCTCAATTTTAAGGTGGTCACTATTTTACTTCCCACATATAAGCGAATGTATGAAGACCTAACACTACCATGCCCAGTGCTAAAAGGATAATTTGATTCCCCTCTCTCCTCCCCCTCCTTAGACGTCAATTTTTCCAGTCCCATGGCTTGTGGGCCGCCTCCAACTTAGTGGTTATTATCTCTATAATGTCTGTAATTTTCAAGCTACTTACCATAGGTGCACATCTATATGATGAATTCGCCCCGCATTAGTAGGAGGTGTTGTGAGAAAGAGGTGGCTTATGAGGCATTATCCATGTTAAAAGCTTTGCCAATCTGAAAACAAGATGTTGAGAGCTACACCAAGACTTGGGCTATGAATCCTAAAGTTAATATGTTAGCATCCTCTCTACAATTTACTCATTTACCAATGGCAGATTCCTATGACAGGATTCCATTCCACATGAGCACTTTCCTAATACTCTTACCACTTGAGACAAAGTTGTGGGCCTAGTTGGGCTCAAATATGGGGGGTTCTTGCTTTAAGGAATTGAAAAGATAAAGTAACCAGGATAAGATATTTGGGCAGTGTCAAAAATACAACCACCTCGTCTACACATGGAAAGGAAATGGATGAGGGAAGAAATTAGCACTTTTGCAGAGGAGATTCTAATTCTACAACTTTCTTCTTCTTCCTGCAAATAATTTCTTTTTAACTCTGACCCATCTGATATAGATGTTATTGGGTTTCTTCCCCCCATGACTTCGATTTAATGACCCATGCAGTAACAGCTAAGATTTTCTGGCCTCCCAGAACTTTCGAGAATTGTATGAAAAAGATGGGTCCATGTTTTTAGGACTGACCAACTTGCAGCTTTTTTAGTGTTGGGGTTCCTATTTGGCAATCCTTTGCTTAAACAAAAGCCTGCTGAGACAGAACCATAAATTAGCTTTAGTTGTGGACATATGTTTACAAATCAAAATCTTTTTTATTCAGTTTTAGGTGTTGTGGATAAACATATTGCATATCAAAACCAATATTATAGTTGTACATTTGAATACAACTGTTAAAACTGTAGTGGGTACTCTTTATGTTTGATGCCAAAAATATATAAAAAACATGAACTGAATTGATAGAAAGGCAGGAGCTGAGATCCAAAAGTATACTATTTTTTACATATTTAGTGCCACCAAACATGCCGCCTACTCTAGGGAGACAACATAATTGCCTACCTAAGTTCAATCATCAAAAAAGCTATCATTGGTATTGGTGGGACATGCATTACAGCTTGCAGAGGGCTCCACAACATGAGATGAAATTAGAATACTCAAATAACCAGAAGCTAATGTTAGCATACCTGGAAACTATAATGTTAGCATACCTGGAAACTATGATTTTATCATAGAATAGCATTTATATTTTCTAAATCTCTGAACAGTTTTTGCAGCCAATATAAATGGATATAAAAAAGCTTTTTTTTATCTCCTTGAAACTATAAATTCAGTGTAGCAAGTGGGATGGTGAGAACCAAACTAGGGATTATAATCATAGCATTGACTTGTGTGAAATAATTTTTAATCAGCTATGAAAACCAGAATATCCCATCCAGTGTCTTGGCATAAAATATTTAGATTATGGGAAAGGGGAGGGATGAGTGAAGTGTAAAAGTACACTTTTTATTTTGTACAGATGTTGCAAATTTATGTTTATTTATGTGTATTTGCAATTCTATAAATTTGGTCTTTTAATTGTTTAAATTGATGATTTCTGCATTTGTTTGTGTGAGAATTTTTTCATCAACGTTTTGGATCATGTTTGATGATCCATCCATCATCAATGGTTTTGGATTTAACTCTTCTCGTTTCTAGTTCTTACCCTGATGATGGATCATGGAGCATGATCTGAAATGTTGATGAAAAAATTCTCACACAGCCAAATCCAAGAATCATCAATTTAAATCTATCATAGACTATGGAAACTTCATGCTTTTAATTTCACTACTCTTGATGATCACTCATTACATCATAATAGTACGTTTCTATACTTTGAACATGAATACAACCTAGTATGCCCTTTTTAAAATTCAAAATCTTTAACAGAAAACCAACCTTTTTTAAAAAAAATGTTCACCTGTCATTTTGTACAGTAGAAAACTTGAATTGAGTGACTATGAGCTAATATTTGTAGGCATCTACTATGTCATTGCTTGTATGATACTTCATACAAGATTAAGCATTGGCACTTCAATGACAATGCCATTTGATTTTAAGGGCATCAAAGAATGAACTCTGTACCAAAGTACTTTATTACCATATGCATTGTAGGCAAACAAATCATTAGGCAAGCAAATAATCAAATAATCACATATATGGTGTCTTGAAGTGTGTACATTAGCTTAGGAGCTTGGTAGTTAAGGTCACGAACTTTGTACTTTGAAGCAAGGTTTCCAGTATGTTTGTTAGTATGACAAAGTTTTCGAATGAAATTACAAGCACACAACAAAATAAATCTTATACTTCAACAACAACAAAAGATAACTCTACATGCAACATTAGGAAACCACATTGTAACAAAAAATAGTTTAAGGCTTCAAAAAATTCATTACTAATCTGCCTTTATTGTCTTATTATCATTTCATCATTAAACATGGATTCTTTTGCATCCACAACAAGTTACAACACATAAATCAATCAAAAGTTGACAATCATGTTAAAATAGGTAAGCTTTCTTTATCTCCCTTATCATTTTATATTTCTCTCAATCTTTATGATTTCAAGAACTCATATTATTATTAAATATAAATCATTACAATAAACAGTATTAGGATTACAATTTATATATATTCAAGATAAAAAAATGATACAAGAAAATAGTTTTATTTTTAATGAAAATAATTGAATTATATAGATAGTGACACCTTTACTCTTTAAAAGTATAATACAACATGATAAGTATATGTCACATACATCTAAATCATACTTTGTCTTTCATCTAAACTATTACAAGTAGGGTTTGTTAGTCTATCAATGTCAATAGAGGATTGAATTTATCCCAATCTAACTCTAGACATAATTGAAAATTGAAATTTTTGATAGATGATATAATTAACAAATATAATAAAGCTTCACAACTTGAACCTAAACTCAAAATAAAATTTTGTTTTTTAAATTTTAATATTTTATAACTTAATTGTCATTAAGTAGATACCCATAAAACTTGTCCATGTATGAGTTGTTTTAGTTGTATCTTGAAGTACAATCATTCTTGCTAACTCACAACTTTAAACAAAATGATAAAAATCATGCTTATGCTATGTACTAAATGGTTTGTAGTTTTTTTTGATTCCTTGGTAGTGGGCCATACCCTCCAAAACAGTACTATCCTCTTAAGAAGTGTCGGCATGGGATAAGGATAGTTAAAGTAGTTTGCCTAGAACACATCTTTCCATTTTAAATGGCTTATCTCCTTCCTTATATAAAGGTGGGACAAGGTGGCATTTATGATTGTCTAAAGGGCTTATGCCAACCTTAAAAAAACCTCCAAATATCATTAAATTTAATGGAAAAGCTAGATATGGTGTACCATGTGAATAATTTTCCAATTCAAAGGAAGAAGTTAAATGGTAGGCGAAAATTGTATATTTTGTTTTATTTTATTATTTTAAATATGTTATTTCACTTGTTTAAGTGGTTTTTTTTAATTTATGTTATGGTTTTTCGGGTATTGTCTATTTGACTTTCAAAGGTGACCTTGTCTATGTGATTCTCAAGTGTAGCCTTGTATCCCTCTAATATTTTTTTGTGGATATGTGTAATATATTTTTTAATTAATGAAATCTAATGCACGTATTCATCAAAAAATATGTTATTTTAGTGTTTGACTTAATTTATTTTTATTTATTTAAGTTAGTTTTATATTTAATATTTATATTGTTATAGATATCTTATTTGCAAAGTGGATTGGTGTGATTTTTGGATTTGTTTTCATGTAAATAAAACCATATTTATAATTATGACTCACTTTTAGATCTAATTGTGTATGTGATTACATCTATTTTTAGTTTTTAATTATTTTTTAATTGAAACAAAGTGATAAAAAATACATAGAAAATCTATTTCTTATTTGAATTTTATTTTTTCTAGAACTAACAAATCTAAAATTTGAATCTTGCTTGTTGATATGTATGCCAAAACTTTCAAATTGAATATCTAATATTGTTTACTTAAGGACAAATCCTAGGTCATTAGTGTAATGATGAGAGAGATATTAAGGAGGTATTGAAAAGACAAATGAATCAATATCACTAGCTTGCATTGGCTTTGTATGAACACTAACTACAATAATAAATTTTAGATATCTTGCACCATTGTTTTAAGTGACTATGACATTGTGGAAACAAGTAGTTTGGCTAAGAGGCACACACAAGTATTGAATTTTGACCCTTACATAGTAAACTCCTAAAGGTGTTCCTCAACATCGCACTATGTACTAAGATACTAGGTAAATTCAAAGTAATTTTGAGAATTATAGGTGTGAAGGACATGATCATGACAAAAGGATGTAATCATAGCAAGCTATTGGTGTAGTGCCCCTCCCTCCTTTGGCTTGTTAGACCTTGGTGATTTGTGTTCCGTGTGGTTCGACCCTTATTTTGGTGTTGGTTGATTTTGGTTTTGGAGTGTGATTCTTGTTTATGCTACCTGGATTTCTATATGACTATGATGTTTCATGTTATGTGGACAATTAGAATAATGGTGTTATTTGATATTTCTTCGCTCTGAGTGTATGTTAGATGATTATAGATGGATATTTTTGGTGATAATAGAATTCTATCTTGATGATCTTAGATGTATAACTGTTGATCTTACATTTCTTATGATGTTTGATGTGATTATGTGGTTGTGATCATTGATTGAATGGCATTGCCTTCAATGGAGACATGTGATGTAGTTTATGATGTGATTATAAGATGTTGTTCATATATGATATTTCATTATTGGATCAGATGATCTATGAGTTTCTTTATATTTATCGATGTATACTAACTTAATGTGCATTGTTTCCATGTTTGATGTGCTTGGCTGAGGGGGAAAAGCGTCGCACTGCTCTCTACGGGCAAGCTACACCGCTTCCATTCCCTACTCACGGTATGATATTTTGTGGTTCATATATATATATATATATATATATATATATATATATGCTTGACAGTTTGTTTATGCAGCTGCAGGTACCGAGCATCAACTGCACTTGAATTTCCAGGTCTGAGCGTGCTCTCCAACCCAATGGTAAAGTGGATAAGGAGATATCAGTCAGACCCCGTTAGGCACCCTAGTTCCTTGTTCGTTAGGTCTTGTCAGTCATCACCCTCTGTTAGTTTACCATGTTTCGAGTTGTTGTAATTCGTCATTCCCGTTTATAGCGTAATAGTTCTTGCAAAGTGATTGGTATTTTATCTCTCTTCGTATTTTGAATATGATTGTTTAATTAATTAATTAATTGTGATTGCGATATTTAAGGCTTTAAAATATTTAAATCAATTGATTAATTTGAAAAGAGAATTTATTAGGGAAATTTTATAAATAAATAAATAAAAATTAATAATTATTAGTTAATTGATAATTCTTCATTTGTTTGATCTATTATAAATATTTAATTAAGTATTTCACTAATAATATTACCACTTATTGTCTTTTTAAAAGGAAAATTAATCTAAAAAGAAAATACTAATTATTTATTTAAATTAATGATTTTGCATGTGCATGTGGGGGTTACAAATAATTAAATGAAATTAATGAAGGAATATTACATGTGGAGAGTTACTTTTGAAAATATATTATTTTTGGTCTCTTGCTTTTTGGAAAAGGAAAAAGAAGCTCTATCATGAAACTTCCTACAAAATTGTTCTGGGTTTTGGGGATTTTGTTTATAAAATTTCATTGGGGGTTTTGTTCTAAATTTTTCGGTGGAGGATTGTTGAAGCTCCTGGATTCTGTATCGTGTCGTGATTCTTTTGGGAATTTTCAGCCTTCTCTTCTGCTCACCAGCGAATAAGGTAAGCTTTTGGTTCTTTGCATGTTAAAATTTATTCTTAAATGAATAAACTCCATTTGTTTTTTTTTATTTATTGAAAAGAGAAAATGTAATGAAAATTGCCTAATCATGGTGAAGGGTTTTGGTTTATAGTTTTTTTGTTTTTTTATGTGATTTTGGGTCTAGAAATTGTTAGCGGGAAAAGACCTTTTCTCATTCGTTGGTCTATGATCTTAAATTGCTCATATTAGAAAATCTTGGAGTTTAAATTCTTTTAGAAATTCTTAGATCTGTGTGTATTGGTTCATGAAGTAGAATGGGTATATAGCATTACCTGAGAAATTGAATGATTCATGTCTGTGATTTCTGTATGTATTTAATTTATATTTATTTTATTATTCTTCGGTCATACCTTTGATATCGTTTTTTTTTTTTAAATATATATATATATATATATATATATATATATATATATATATATATATATATATATATATATATATATATATATATATATTCATGGGTTTCGATTCGTATATAGTCTGGGGGGGAGCGTGGGGAGCCGAAGCTCCACACACTGCCATCCCCATGGTCATCACAGTCTGTGGTGATCCACGAACTGTGGTAGCCACAGACTGTGGTCACCACGGCCTATGGATATCACAGTCTGTGTATACCACGACCGTGGTAACCACGAGTCGTGTCCATAAACCCTGTTGTGTGTTATTTTTATTTCGTTCAATGCTCTGTCGAAATATGGTTTCCTTCTTCGATTTTTGTATAGTGTTTTATATATATATATATATATATATATATATATATATATATATATATATATATATATATTCAAAAGTTTCTTTTCATTTATGTTTCTATTATGGGATAAAGAAAATATTAAGAATTGTGTTATAAATTCAGTTTTATTTGGGACAATATGAGTGTATAGATAAATGTATAGTTTAAATTTTTGAGCTCTAAATTCATTCGTATTTGTTAGAGTTATCTTTTATTAGCTAATAATTATTTATTTAATTATTAGTCTATTATACTCTATGCTTAAGCTAAACTTAGGAATCTTATAATTCTTTAGAGTTTTCTCCTTTAGGGTTTCAAGTATCCTCTTATAAGGATTCTCTCTTTGTATTTTCATAACAACTGTATTATTGAATTGCATTCTTGTTGCACAATCAATATGACTCCTCTTTTCTGGATCTCTGAATTCTGGCCTCCATAGCTTTTTTGCTTCTCTCCTTCTGTGACAGGTTTGCATGCAGATGATCTTTGGAAGTTGTAGAGTTGATTTTTCCTCAACTCCAATATGGTATCTGAGCTCCAGATCTGCATGCCCTTATTCTCTTCATGAGAGTTTTTGGGTCTTGTTCTTCAGATCTGTGTATTCAGGGATTTGTGTAGTTCCTTTTTTTCATTTCTGGGGGTAGTTGATTTTTTGGTACATTTTGGGGCCAAAAGGACCTCACGGTTGGATTCAAGAGCCCGTTTCCATGAATTTTGATATAAAATTCAATATATTTTGGTGTCAGGTCTTCGAGAGGCAAAAAAAAATTTAAGCCCAGGGCATACGACCTTGGGCACGCAGATCGAGAAGGAAAAAAATTAGGGGTGCAATTTAACGGCTTGCCCAGGCCGACGGGGTCAACATGGACCATCAGCAGTCAGTTAACCGTCAGGGCTGCATTGGCGGTTACCGTCGGTCTTCTAGGTGGTCACTGCCCGACAGTCTTTACACCGCCGACCCCCGCTTCCGGTAACCATGGTGGTCACCGTAACTGCCGACCCGAGAGCCGTCTGTCGATGTCATCTATCAGGAGCCGCCCGACCCCGCCGCCTGCTACCGCCTGGATCTGCACGTGGCCTCTCGGCCCCGTCGCCCCTGCCAGCTGCTCCGTCGCTCGACTGCTGGTCGCCCGCCCTTTGCCTGCTTAGCTCGACCGCCGCCCCTCCTCTGCCTGGCCGTCGCCCAACCACCACCTCCCTGCCACCAGCAAGGGGGGTGTTTTTTTTTTTGAAGGGTTTTTTACAAGCTAATGGTTTTTTTGCCATAACTTGGACAAATGGAGTCATTTTTTTGCAAAACCTTATATCGTCAGAAAGCTCTTTCCGAGCTCTATCCAGATCTGGAGGTTTGAACTTTTTTTTTGGTATTTTTTATGGTGTTTTTCGCTGTCAAAGCCAGAGGTTCATTTTTGCACTCCAGGAGACATAACTTGAGCATTCGAACTCCATTTTTTGCAAACTTTATATCGTTGGAAAGCTTGTTCTGTGTTATTTCCATTCATACGATTTTTCTTTCCAGATTCTGCTCCAGGTATATTTTATTCAAAAAAAATTTCAACACTCGAGTGAATATCTTAGATGTTTCATGTCATGGGATCTCTTCTTTGAGTAGGATGTCTCGTCTTTGGTTGTTCTTTTTGTTTCCAGTCTTCTGTCTCTTCTAATCATTGTAGCATTTGATTTATGCAAACACACTGAGATAAAGTGCCACCATGCATTGTATATTTGGGATCTTGCACATTTTGTGTTTTATTATTGTACATGCACTACTTATAAAGTGTCATGGGGGGGTTGATGTTTTCCTTTTTTTGTCATCTACCTTTGTCATGTGAGTGTTCCTTCCAAGACACTAGCCTCATGATGTGTTTCAAGTGAGTGTTCCTTCAATGACACTATGTACTTTCTCTGCACCTTTGATGTTCCTGGTTCTTCGTCATGCAGTTCTTGTTGGCCGTTCTTTTCAATGTACCTGTCCCTCTCCCTTTTCAGCATTATGGGGAGGTTTGTCCTATTGTTCTAATGCTTCCTTGGTTCGATTGATCAGCTCTTTAGGCTTTGGTGTTTTATGCCATCTGTATCTTTAAGTTCAATTGTTTGCCTTTGTTTGCCATCTGATTCAAGTAGTGTCATTTGAGGGCACTCATGCAAATTACAGTATTCTCTACCTGGTCATGTTCTATTTCAGTGAAGGTTCTTCAAATGAACAGTTACTCTTTGACAATGTTTGTAGCTATTTCATGCTTCAGTGGCGTTCTTCCTGCATTTTTTTGTTCCTATCTTCTGGAACACTCTTGTTTGAAGGCTTCTTAGTCCTTCACTTGAGCTTTCATCTCTTCTTGGAGAGGAGTTTTGTTCCCACTGGGTTTTCTCCTTTTTCTCCACTTTACAGAGATTTTATTGTACTTGGGTACCTCATCAAGCCTAGTTGTCAGGACCCATTGTTGTTGTCCTGCATTTTTTTACATGTTTTTTTAGTCCTTAGTTGTTTTTAGCTACTCCCTAAGTTCATCTTAAGGGGGGGTGTTAGAGTTATCTTTTATTAGCTAATAATTATTTATTTAATTATTAGTCTATTATACTCTATGCTTAAGCTAAACTTAGGAATCTTATAATTATTTGAGGTTTTCTCCTTTAGGGTTTTGAGTGTCCTCTTATAAGGATTCTCTCTTTGTATTTGCATAACAATTGTAATTATTGAATTGCATTCTTGTTGTACAATCAATATGACTCCTCTTTTCTGGATCTCTGAATTTTGGCCTCCATAGCTTTTTTGCTTCTCTCCTTCTGTGACAGGTTTGCATGTAGGTGATCTTTGGGAGTTGTAGAGTTGATTTTTCCTCAACTCCAATAGTATTACTATTGTTTTAGTTTTGAATTGTGGAATCGATAGAAGTGTACTTGGTTACTATAGAGATTAACATACTTTAAAGTTAGTATAATATGCAAGTGGGAATCAAATGAATTTCTATTAAATTCAAAAGAATAATTAATGAATTGAATTTTGTTAAAATTTAATTGAAGTTAAATTTGGATTATGAGAATAGATTGTATAATGTTGATTGGTAAATTGAAATAATGGATAGTTAATTTTAATTTGAGTTAATAATGGTATAGATGTTAATTGATCTCTTTGGTGTTGATGTATGAATGTACTCTTAATGCTTAGTTTCGTGATAACATGGTATTGCCTTGCTCTGGTCTATCATTGAGGAGTACTCAATTATGTCAAGTCTATAGGTTAATGCGCCATTGAGTCCTCCTTGCGTGTGATTTCTCCTTGTTTTAGTATGTTGAGAGATTGGTGTTTACATGAGACCTTGTTCCTATTGCCTTGAACCAACTAGATAGTTATCATTTTCTAGGAAGTGGGCTAAGGCTTGCTAAGGTTGGAGTCTTGTCTCTTTGTGTCTTGGATATCATGGCTTTGAGATTGTTTTGAATCCTAGGTGCAAGTAAGGGGAGTGGCTTCTATTGGGGGTCGGGACCCAAAGTGGTCGCCAGGGTAACCTAATAAAAGGTTTGTAATCAAGTGATAACCTAATTAATGAACCTGGGTGGGTAGTTAGATCACATTAATCAAGATAATTCTTTGATGCCTCCTTGCCCGCAAACGCTTGTATAGGTTTGGGGTAAGTGGAGAAGGGCCACTAGTGAATGTATGAGGGTTGGGGGTCGCGAGAGGTCACCAGGGTAACCCAAGATGGGGGTCGAGACCTAGTGAAGACCTACCAGGGTAACCCATGACATCCTAGTGATGACACTCTTCCCTTGCAACCTAGTGGTAGCCTGTATATCTTCCTTCCGTGTATTGTTGAGTTTCTAGAAGTGATTGTTTTCCCATGCTTGTTGCCTTTATGAATGTGCTCAAGCCTTCGGTGTATTGTTTTTATTCATGTGCTTCTATGGTATTCTCTTGTGAGCCTCTTTCTTGTTACGTTTTGTTGAATTCCTTGATAGTATTGATATGTTGATTCTCTTGTGAGTCATGTTGGTACCCTTGTATATCTTGCTTCCGCCTAGTGGGTCTGACTGTTGGCATTTCAATAGAAGGAGATTGTTGATATTCATTAAGGATATTGAGAAGGTTGTTGAAGATTATTGATATAACTGAAGAAGGATGATAACTATCTTTATAACATTATTTTGTCATTGATGTCATGAAATTGATATTTTGATTCAATATGATGTTGCCATATCCTAAGAAGATTGATTTGAAGAGAATTAAGATGTCGGTAAAAGACACAGAAAGAATGTGATGAATAAGGGGAGAAATAAGTTATTCAATGGGCAACTATTACCGAGTTAGACAATGATGAGATCATGATGTTTAGATTGTTTTGATATCCTACATATGTTGTTGATTGTAAGGTTAATACTATACTATGTCACCGAGCAAAGAACCTAGTCGGTAAACCCTAAGGAACCTAGTCGGTAAACCCTAAGGTTATCGATATCGGTTAATGAAGGCGGAATGTCTACCGAGCGAAGTTTAGTATTTACCGAGTTGCAACCGAGTTATGACAGACAACATTGAATGAATAAAAGCATTATTAAATGAAGGATGCCAATGAGCTGGAGATTTGTAAATGATTGGTATGTCATGCATAAAGTTTGTTAAGGATCTATGGCTTTGAAAATTCAGGAGCTAGATCTACAACACAGATTGAACCGCTTAACCTAGCACAAGTTCCAAGAATGGAATGCAAGTTCCTAGGCGAAGTAAAACATTTTTCAGATCGAAGGATACATTGAACCTAGTCAAGATTGAAGATCTGATGGCTATGATTGATCATGGGAAATGTGATCAAGGAGATTCAATGGTTAGCAAATTGTTTATAAATAAGAAATTATTGATGAACAATGTATGCGGGCAAAGTGTAAGCACAGGGATGCTACATAGTGATTATCGAGCACAGAAGCTTGAAGACCTGTTTGAATAAAAGAGTAGGGAGCCCAGGAGAGGGACAAGATAAGTCCTATGACTAGAAAGTGTTGAGCAAATAAGAATCCGCTTTAGCATTTTAGATGTGAAGTTGCAGATATATTTTTTACTGTTGTTTATTTTATAAGTGACAAGAAATCTCTTAACCGAGTGGACTTACCAGTCTTATTTGTAAATCCTCTAGCAAGGTAACATTCTAATTGAGTGTTTGAAATCCTTTGACAAGGTCACTTCTAACAAAGTGAAGATCCTAACAGATCTGAGGGAAATCCCTTAACCGGGTCACATCTAGCAATGTGTTTGTAATCTTTAACAGGATTTGCTTTTAACCGAGCATACTCTAGAAGAGTATATTTCTTATTGGGTCCGAAATCTCACAGTGGTTTTTCCCTATTTGGGTTTTCACGTTAAATCTAGTGTTATATGTGTTATGATGATTATGTGTTTATGAGTTAGCATGTTTAGTAGTTTTTGGTTATATTGCTGAAGTATAAGTTACCGAGGTTGAATCTGTTGATTTTATGGAAGATTAAGTTTGTATGATTCACCCCCCCTCTCATCTGATGAAACGGACACAGAGGAAGTTGTTTATGTGGCCATTAAGGATGGATCTGATGAAGAAAGGTATAAAGAAAAAGCCTTAATATCTCACATAAATAATAATGATTCTTGGATCATAGATAGTGGATGCTCACATCACATGACAGGTGATAAACACAAATTTGTTAAATTAGAAGATTATCAAATGGATGTCAAATCTGCATTTTTGAATGGTATACTAGAAGAAGAAGTTTATATTGAACAACCTGAAGAATTTGTTGAAGACAAGAATAAAGATCAGGTATGTAAATTGAACAAAGCTTTATATGGTCTGAAACAATCACCTAGAGCATGGTATGAGAGATTGCACTCTTACTTAATCAAGATTGGTTTTATAAGAACAAGTGAAAACAGTAATATGTACATGAAGAATGATGAAGACAATGGAATACTGATCTTAGCCATATTTTTTGATGACATTATATTTTGTGGAAATGATTCTCTATGCAAAAACTTTGGTAATGAAATGTGCAAAGAATTTGAGATGTCACTAATCGGTGAGATAAAGTATTTTATAGGTTTACAGATACTGCAAATGAAAGATGAGATTTTCATTACTCAATCCAAGTACATAAAGGAAATCTTGAAGAAATTTGGAATGGAGGATTCAAAACTAGTAAGTACTCCTATGACTACCAACTGTAAACTATCAAGGAATGATGAATCTGCATCTGTTGATGAGACACTTTACCAATCCATGATTGGAAAGTTACAATATGTTGTGCGCAGTAGACCAGATATAGCACATGCAGTAGGTATCATTGCAAGATTCTCTGCAGATCCCAAAGAAACCCATATGACAACAATCAAGACAATTTTCAGATACCTGAGAGGCACTGAAGATTATGGCTTACTATATGAAAAGAGAAATGATTTTGATTTAAAAGTTTATACTTATGCTGATTGGGCAGGCAACATTGATGACAGGAAAAACACAAGTGGAGGATCTTTCTTTTTAGGAGAAAGACTAGTGAGTTGGCTTAGCAAGAAACAAGGATGTATTTCATAGTCAACAGTAGAAGCTGAATATGTTGTTGCAGCATTGAATTGCACTAATATAGCATGGATAAAACAACTGTTGGAAGGTATAAATGAAAAGGTTACCGAGCCAGTAACTATATTCTGTGATAATACGAGTGCCATTAACATTTCAAAGAATCCAGTAATGCACTCTAAGACAAAACATATTTCTATCAAGTATCATTATCTCAGAGAATAAGTTCAAGAAAAGAAAGTTGTGCTGGAATATGTTAGCACAAAGGAGCAAATTGCAGACATCTTCACAAAGCCACTACCAAGAGACACTTTTGAGTATCTCTGGAGCAAGTTAGGGGTCCTACCCCTATCTTCTACAAAAGCTTGAAGACCTGTTTGAATAACAGAGTAGGGAGCCCAGCAGAGGGACAAGATAAGTCCTGTGACTAGACAGTGTTGAGCAAATAAGAATCTGCTTTAGCATTTTAGATGTGAAGTTGCAGATATATTTTTTACTGTTGTTTATTTTGTAAGTGATAGGAAATCTCTTAACCGAGTGGACTTAACAGTCTTATTTGTAAATCCTCTAGCAAGGTAACATTCTAATTGAGTGTTTGAAATCCTTTAACAAGGTCACTTCTAACAAAGTGAAGATTCTAACAGATCTGAGGGAAATCCCTTAACCGGGTCACATCTAGCAATGTGTTTGTAATCTTTAATAGGATTTGCTTTTAACCGAGCATACTCTAGAAGAGTATATTTCTTAGTGGGTCCGAAATCCCACAGTGGTTTTTCCCTATTTGGGTTTCCACGTTAAATCTGGTGTTATATGTGTTATGATGATTATGTGTTTATGAGTTAGCATGTTTAGCAGTTTTTGGTTATATTGCTGAAGTATAAGTTACCGAGGTTGAATCTGTTGATTTTATGGAAGATTAAGTTTGTATGATTCACCCCCCCCTCTCATCTTGTTAGCTATTGGCATCATAACTTTACACTGACTGGTACCTCCTAGCACATGGGGTGGACCTATTTTGGTGCCACATGGTTGGGTGGAGTGCCTTTCGCACCCATTGGGTTTGGCCCTTTCGACTTCATGTTTCGAGTTGGCTCGAAGAAGATTGAAAGATTATCATTGATGTGCCAGATTTATGTATACTTCCCTACATGGGACTTTTGGAGAATTGTATACTGAGGATCTATCATTTTGTATATGTAATTCTTATGTAAATTCTCGAGCATTGCAACGAGAATCTTGTATCCATGTACTATTTTGTAATGTAATTTATAGCAGTTCCTTGTTATTATTTGAGATAATGAATAACTTTGTGTAGCATCGTTATGGGGCCTTGAGGACATTTTTTTATTGATTCATTATGTATTATTTCTAATTGTATTTTAGCATTTGTATATGTTAAATTATTGTTTAAAAAAAAAAAACATTCTCGCAATTTCTTGTTCATGGATGTTATGTCCTCTGGGCCTCATGGTGGGGCATGTTAATTGGAGTTGCTAGTGTGATTTTGTCTAGAATCGTTAAAAAAAGAATGTATGCATCTTCATCGTCTTTGATATCATACATCAATCAACATGGCACAATGAAATAGCTAAGAAAATTCTCGTAACCCTCTTTTATTTATGTTTTTATTGTTAAATGATATTCATACTTGATGCTATACATATTTACATCTAAATTGTATTAGTTGCGACATTATTTGCTAGATCAAGATTTATACTTGTATGGACCTTACAGAACAACTGGGTTTTACTTTATTTTCCTGCATTTTCAAGAACTTGACTAATCTTCCACCACCTAAGGTTTTTCCTTGAGTTTTGTCCTTATATTACTGATTTTTAATCTAATATTTTATTTTATTTTATTTTAATTAAAAAAATAAAGTTGGCATATACTCTTATTGCTTAAGTATTTCCTTTACTTTCCTAGGTTTTCACTCTGTCTTATTTCTCTTATTTATCCATAGTTCTTTTCTTACCTAGGAGTTTTGACCTTAGTCCCATCTCTTATTCCATATGATTTTTTTCTTGATATTTCATATCTTTAGTTTAGATATGAAGTTTAGAGGTTGTCCTTCCTTTATCCGTAAAGGTTTGACTAGGTTATTCATTCTTTTATTATGGATTCCCATCAACACTTCTCCTTCTATCCATACATACATTTAGGATTTCAATTTATTTTTTATAGTTTGTTACCTCTAAACCACTGACCTTTGATGATATTATTTCCTTTTATCATAAGGATGATAGTATATCGACTATGGTTGCACTCTCTTTTTGTAGGCACAAATTTCACCTTTCATGAAGTTGGTTATTGATTTCCCTTCCTTTTTGGATGCTTTCATTTTACTTGTTCATAACTTTCATATCGGTCATTATTAGATTATGTGTCATACTATAATATATGATGGGAATATAATCACATGAACCTAGAATTAAGTACATGAAGAAAGTTTGTATAGCTACATGCACAAAGAAAATGATGTAGTATGCATGAACACAAGTTATTCTAGAACAAAGGAAATCAACAGTCAAATCAAATATCATGGGTCAATACTATGATAGCAATATCATAGCTTGATTTCTTGTGGAAATAATACCTCCTACTTATCAATTGATGAGATAAAGGCGCTCTATAATGAATGATTCATAAGGCACAACACTTGCTGAAGGTTTTACAGATGGGGTTGCAAGCTAAGTAGGTTTAACCTTGGAGGGAACTCCATGGTTAAGCACGCTTGAATTGGAGTAGTACTGGGATGGGTGACCTCTCATCACTCCTGTGAGCATCACCTAGATGTAATGAGTGCTAAGTGGACCATTCATTCTCATGAGAGATTAGTTCTTGTGAACCACTACTCATGAAACATGGGTCAATGAGTTTGACTCAAAAACTCCACAGTTGAACGTTGATAGCAATATCATAGTTTGACTTGCTGTGGAAAATACCTCCAACTTATCAAATCAAATATACCAAATCAATCATCAAATGAATGGATGAAGTATATATAAATAGGCCACTTGAATAAAAACTCAAGGAGATGACATGGCCAATGGTGATGAGTTTAATTTTCAATTGGTAGACAAACTAAATCAATCTAACTATAAGGTCAAGAGTTGAACTACAAATTAGTGGATCAATTCACTCCCTCAAACTAAGACAAATGTGACCTTGACTAAATAGAGAATTCACATAACTAACACCAATCAAGAGTTGATAAGGTAGTAGTGGCATTTGTATACATCAATTCAAGGTATACACATGCCATTATTAGTTCTTAGATGAGGAAAATTAATTATTCCTATTATTCTAAGTAAATTTATTAAATAGGTGCAATATCACACTTCAAATAGAGACATATTCAAGGTAAAGAAATTATTACACCAAAAAACTCCATATGTGTAACTTGAGAGAAATAAGAGAGAAATGGATCCCAGCAACAAGGCCAAGTTAACCCATATATAATAAATTCCTTCCCAAAAAAAGATAGAGAAACCCCATATGAAAAAATATAACCCAATGATAGGAAGAAGAATGAATGAATTTGAAATTTTCTCATGTACCTTTATGCCAATGTTGAATAATGACTAAAATAGGTCAATGAGATCAAGTGCCATAAAGGTTTGAGAACATTAACCATAATGAATGGATCTCAATTCAAGGCATAATGTAATGTGAATTAGACGCAAGATTCATGAACATTTAAAATGGATAAATGGATTTTAATTAGAGATTTGAACTGGTGTGAATTAAGACATTTCAAGTCATAGGCATGATGTGGTAGAGAGAACAAAAGGATAAAAAAGAGTTGATGCAAAATTTTGCGTGATAAATATTATAGTAGGTCCTTTTATAGTGAATGATGCATCTTGATTTTCAAATAAAGAAATCTTGAGTTATTAGACTACTAAAATACCACTCAAATGGTGGAATGTAGGAAGGAAAATAATATGTATGGTTATAGAAGCTCCTCATCTGTCTTAATGTTGAATTATGAATGTGTCATACAAGATTCTAGAACAATGACCATAGAAGTATGAAACTTGAAATATTGTAAATTAAGATGTGTCAAGATAGTGACAAGATGTGGCGAAAAGAGAACAAGATGATCTAGAATCAAAGATGCATCTATATGAGCTATCATCAAAGATAAGATATATGTCCTCAATGTTATCATCAAGATCCAAAATAGGTGATTCTATAAACAACTAATGTATGTCTAATATACATATCTCAATGATCGAGAAGATATGTGTGAACCTATTGAAGATAATCTATAGTAGTTGTAGACGTATAAAAATGACTATATTCCTAAATGAATATTTTATGTTCATTTCTCTATTTGATTAAATCCAATTTAATTAAATTATCCACATTCTTCTATTTTATTAAATAAATTACTCAATTTATTTAAATAAAATTCACTATACCTTTTAATGAATAAATCATTTTATTCAATTAAATCCCCCTATCCACTTTTAATTAAATTCAAATTTAATTAAATAGTTATCCTAAATTGAATAAATCTAATTTATTTAATTTCTCCAAATTGTAACCAAATTGAATAAAATCATTTAATTCAATTAAATCCTATTATCCCTCCATCCACTTGCAAAATCCCAAACCCCTTTCTAATCCCTTCTAGAATCTTCTAATTTTCTTCTAATTAACCTAACCCTCCTCTAAACTTTGTCACATCCCTAAGCAAAGGGAAGTCACTTCTCAAATGGTCCAAAGTCTTGGATAACCATTGAAGGTTTTCAACCTTCAACCACCAAAACCCTTAAAGTCTTTGAAAACCATTAAAGGCTTCCAACCTTCAACCACTTAATCCCCAAAGTCTCCAATAACCATTAATGGTTATTTCAAACCCTCCCACATGGTTAAAACATTTGTTTTGACTCAACCTCTACCCAACCCAAGGGTCTCATCAGGTCATTAATGCTTTGACCATGATTATCTCTTAATCATTTGCACAAAGGTTTATCCTTGGATTAAATCTTAATCCATTGGGTAAACCTAACTTAGACTTGACCCTTAGCCTTTAGATAACCATGAGGTCTTCTCAGGCCTTTAATGCCTCCAACCTCTTCTTTCAACCCAATCCTGTGTGGACATTTGTCACCATGTCATTGGTGCAAATTGTGCACATGGATCCCCAACTTTCAAACTTGGCCCTTGATTAAACCTTTCAATCTTGACCATCCATTGCCCTGTTTGTGCTATAAATAGAGCTCTCATTCTTCCATTTTAAACAATCATCTTTCAAATTTGAAGCATCACACTTATGCTCAAATTCTTTCAAGCTTTCTCATTTCATATATGCTCATCATTTAGCCTCTTTTAGATCATAAATTAGACTAATATGCATGTTTAGAATAATTTCTTTATCATTTAGCTCGATTATAGACTAAATATAGTATGCTAGGATAGTATTCATACTAATCTTGTCATCTTATAGTTAGTTTATTGCATTTTAGCATCATACATAGCTTACAACACATCTCATACTAAAATTAATTAAAAATCTCTCTCGTTCTCATATTTGCCATCCCTAAACCATTTTGCTCAGTAATCTGAGAGCAAAACATTGGTTTGAGGGACATTGTGAGATAGAGAACCATGGGACCCTCTTTGGGAAGCTGAGTAACACCACGTTACTTCATAGCTTGCATCAAGAAGTCCTGTGTGTGTGTGTGGACTAGTATTCTATAATATTTTCACATATTAAGTTTTATTCGCCCACTTTTCCCGCATACATTTCTGGCGCCCACCGTGGGGCACGCACCCCAATAACCTATCGATTTTTAAATTTGAAGACTTTTGCAGGTACGCGGGAAACTAGGATTAGCGGGTCTAAGAGATATTTTAGCGCATCCGCCAAACAGTTTAGCACTTCTAGCCTATTGTTTAGCGCGTGTGCTTCCTGTCTTAGCGCGTCGAAACTATTCCCTAGCGCATGATCCTATTTGACAAATTTTCCTGTAGGTGTCGACGCCGACGAAACACAAACTAGCGCATGTACCAGACAGATTAGCGCATACGATAAACCTTTTAGTGCTTTAAATACATATTCCAGCGCGTTGAAGCAAACAGTTAGCGCGTAAGATTCAAATTTTTCCTGCACAAACGGATCCCGGGAAATATCAAAAACACAGATTAGCGCGTACAACACATAGTATAGCGCATCCGAGAAACAGAATAGCGCACAGAAAAGAAACAGTAACGCATCCGAAGAGTATTGTAGCGCGTACAGTTTTTTCTGTAGCGCATCACAAACAAAACAAACAAAAAGAGTTTGTAACCGAATTCCAAAAATTTAGACTTGTGGAAGTCCCCCGAAAACAAACTAACAGCCTTCTTGTTATTTTGCAGGATTTTTAACAATTTTCTTGCAGGTAGAGCGAGTAAGTTTGCTTTTTAAAAACAAAATGCTTTTCTTTTTGTTGACCTCCGAAAATCGTATTTGCTTTGTTGACGATCTATTTTCCATAGATTAGATAATTATTGCTATGAAGGATTAAAAGGAACATCATGCTTGTTGGAGCAACATCTCCAAATAGAAATTAGCAAATTATTGTCTTGAAGGTTAAAAAGAACAAACTTATTTGCCTTGTCTGGAAAGTGGAAGGTATATGCTCTCCCCTTAACTGGGTGACCAAAAAGCCAAACCACTCTTATGCTTTCTGTACTTCAAGCAATAAATCCTTTAGCAGGCCTGCCTTCCCGAGGAGTTGCAATCAACTCTTAAAGTCGTTTATGGCCGGTGTGAAAGGAATGACCTAAGTGGGGAACGACTTTGACACCAAGAATTCCAACCCACTATAATCAAATGTGGAAAGTGACGAAAGTCCTTTTCAACGGTTGCGCGCAGTGATTAGCCTTCCCCCAGTATCCTCGAGATACGTAAAGCCTTTGTTCTAAAGGTTGGGAAGCCTCCTGAGGGAGTTTATCACTGACGGCCGAATGGGAAGCCTGATTAAGAACCTTAGCATTAGAAACTTTGAGCTGAGTCAGTATCCAAACATTTGTAACATCATAGTGCAAGGGTGGGGAAGAATCCGCCCCCAAGATTACTCACCATATATCTCCCAAGATAACTACTCAACTGTGAAGCAATTCACTTTGGGTTAACTTCTGGCAAAAGGCAAAAAAACGGGCGCCCTCTAGGGGGTGACACGGTTGTTTGAGCTAACGGAGTATCGAGACTAGTGGGCTATGATGTTACTTATGACCCTTGAATAAAGAGTCTTTCTGAAGTGTTTTATTTTGTATCCAACCTATTAGAACATTGGGGATTTGAACACATCCTCGACAGAACATACACTTTCTGTTAGATCAGGCGAAATGATTGTACTTTGTGTGTCGTGCTTGCATTTTGTATTTCAAAAAATCATCCATCATACTTAAAATTTCTCTCAACAAAAAAATCAAAATCCTCACACAAACAACCAAAAGAAAAAAATCAGGGCAGTTTAGCGCGTGAGAGCAACATCTTAGCGCATGTAACAGATCTTTTAGTGCATCCAAAACAAAAAATAGCGTGTACAACAAAAACAGAAGCGTTTCAACTACAAAGCAAAACAGAGAATAAACCTTTAGCGCATGCAAAATAGATTCTAGCGCGTCTCAGGAAAACATTAGCGCTTAGAACGCCCATTTTAGCGCATTAACCACAACAGATAGCGCGTAGGAGGCACAGTGTAGCGCGTTGTTTTCCAAACAAACTTCACAGCAAAATTCAAACAGCCTGTCTTAGCGCATGAAACAAACAGGTTAGCGCGTAGAAAGCCAATTTTAGCGCATTAACCACAACAGATAGTGCGTAGGAGGCACAGTGTAGCGCGTTGTTTTCCAAACAAACTTCACAGCAAAATTCAAACAGCCTGTCTTAGCGCGTGAAACAAACAGGTTAGCGCGTAGAAATCCCATTTTAGCGCATTGGCCTAAACAGTTAGCGCTTCTGAAGCCCAGTCTAGCGCGTACATCTTTCACAGTCAAGAACACAATTTTTCCAGAATCTGTACTTTAGCGCGTAACCGGGGGCAGACTAGCGCGTGTGAGAAACATTTTAGCACATCAGGAAAATTAGATAGCGCATCAAACCTCTGCTTTAGCGCATGAGAAAAGATAGAAAAATAGAGAGTTGAAAAATCGAAAATTTCGAAAATATTTTGAAAACAGTTTTTCATCAAAACACATCTTTTATCAAACCAGAGTGACAAAAACAAATCATTAAAACTATTTCTCAAGTCAAATTTGTGTCAAACAAAGTTGTCAGAATCCGAAAACGAATCGAGCAATAGCGGACGTCTTTCCTATCATAACCCGGAACATTTTCATCATCAGTATCAATCAAATCCTTTACCATCTTACGGATTTTATCTCAAAAACACTTGTTTAAAATCTTCAAATTGTCAAATCCAGTTTCCAGATCGGGAAACTCTTATCCATATCATTTGACACGCTTTATCGTGAAGGGATAGCTAAACCTTCATTCTGATAAAGTAAGATTTGAAATTTTCAAAACAAGAATCAACTAAATCCAAACAAATCAAAAGAAATCATTGATCACTCATGCATGACTAATCCCCTTATTCTGAGAAGAAAGAACCTCTATCGTAACATCACGTTGAAGAAACAACAACCTAGCTTTTCCAAATTCATCAAGCGAAACAAGTTTTTATACATCAATCGTCAACTCTTCAAAATATCATCAGGTATTTCTTCATCACGTCAAACGTTATATTCAAAACAAATCCAGCGAATTTGACAAAGAACCCCTGAAAACAAGAGCATACTGTCAAAAGTCTGCTTTTAATCAAAAGATAAACCAAGGTGGGAAAATCAACCCCGCATTCTTACCCGACGAGTGCATCACATATAACACATCTCGATCGGAACCACCAACGCCAGAGCAAAACAGCAACGAGGACTTTGTTCCTTTCATCACTGAAAGTTTCTATTGAAATGCCTATCACTCGCTCTCAACGAAACAAACAAAGCGAGACACCCGCAGAATCAAGTATGAATCATAGATTATCAAATCCTTTTGAAGTTCCATCATCAAAAGATCCTGAAATTACTGACGCAATTCTTCAGGAATGCCAAGAAAATCCTTTATTCCAAAAACTCATTGAAAAACTCATGGAAAATGATAAAGAAAAATATCTACTCATGCTTACAAGCAAAGGTGTCAAACTTCCTGAAGATTTTGACGCAAACGTCTTTCAGACAGAGTCTCAACAATATACATATCAAGAACAACAAAGGGAAGAAGAAACTCGCATACCTGAACAACATATTCCAGAACAACATATACCAGAAATGCGAGTACCTGCTTTTGAAACCCCAGAACAACACATACCATTTACTACACCTTTTCAGTTGAGAACAAATACGAGGGAATAACTCTTCCCTCGACCAGATAATGCGCCCTTGATTGCTCTTACTCAACAAATGCAAATGTTGCAAAGACAAATACACGATATGCAACAAGGGACAACAGTGCGGTACTCTATAAACGAAATCTGTCCTTATCCATTTGACAGAAGCTTAAACATGATACCTTTTCCTCCAAACTCAGACATTCCCAAATTTGATAAATATGATGGGAAAGGTGATCCTCGAGATCATGTTCGAGAATTTTGTACTATGAGTCTTGAATTTGCTCATAATGACACTTATCTGATGAGGTTATTCCCAAGAAGCCTGGGAGGACAAACAATGGAATGGTTATCCAAGATTACACCACCTGTCAGATCATTTGACGAATTGGTTAACAAATTCATCACCCATTATTCTTACAACATCCAACATGCCATAACCATGCTAGATATTTGCAACACCAAACAAAAGAACAATGAAACATTCATGTTATTCCTTCAACGTTGGCGACGCATGGTATCAAGATATCCTCGAGATATTCCTGAAAAAGAGAAAATGGAAATCTTCATTGATAACTTGAATGGTGAGATGAGTTACAGACTCAAACTTCAATGCATACCATCTTTTGACAAATTGATTGAAAATGGCATCCAAGTGGAGGAAGCTTGTGTCAAAAAGGGAACACTCAGGTTCTACAAAGAAGGAACGAACTCATCAAACTACAATAACCAAAACAATACCAATCTACACAAAACTCGATTTTGGACTCGAAACAAAAATGAAGGCAACAGTGAATCATATGATCCTAAATCTAAACAGCCAGTACTTGCCTTATCAGGAAATACTCAAAATACGAAAAATCCTAAAAATGCTACTCCCAGTGCTAACACATATGTCCCAAACAATGCTCAAGGACAACTCAATACCAACAACGCCAACGATAATCCGAATAAAAACCTGAATCCAGGGCCTAACAACAATTCAGGTAACAACACCAACAATTTCCATAAACGTATCTTCACACCATTGGGCCAATCATTAGAGTCCGCATTCAGAGAACTGTTGGCAAACAAGGTTCTTTCTTTACCTCCAATCAACAATTATGAACCCCCAATCAAACCACCTTGGTGGAATGATTCACACTATTGTGATTTTCATCGCAACAAAGGTCATAGAACAAACGAGTGCATGAGATTGAAACACATAATCCAAGACATGATTGATCAAGGTGACTTAACGGTGGATGGTCTCAAAACAAACAATGATCATGAAGCCTTCAAAGATCCTCTTCCAAATTACAACAAAGATGGAGCATCAACTTCAAATGATACACGCGGAGCTCGTATTAATCACATCTACAACAACACAATCAATCACATATCAGCTGAAGACCATCAAGTCAATGTTATAACCATTCGAGATAAACGTGATCATGAATCTGTCAATGTAACAACCCGGACTCAGAAATATGTCTTGAAGGGACACACTGCACTTCCAATCACCACACCAAAAATCCAATACAACTTAGTTAATCAACTACGCAAAACTCCGGCTCAGATATCTATCCTGGAATTGTTGAAACTATCTCCAAGACACAAAGACATATTGGAGCAAGAGCTATTAGAAACAAATGTACCTCAAAATCTGGATACAGACAGATTCCAAGCTATGGTTGCCCACATGACAGAATCTCATAACCTCACCTTCTCAGAGCATGATAATACTTCATTGAGTCATCCGCATAATACTCCTCTCCATATTGAAGTCATTGTTTGCAAACACCGAGTCAAGAGAGTCCTAATAGATGGAGGAGCCGGCCTTAATATATGTACTTTAAAGCTTATCCGTGCATTAGGCTTCTCAGAAGAATCTATTGATCCTTGCAAAAAGATTACCATAAAAGCATATGATGATGAGGAACGGTCCTCTAAAGGCACCGTCATATTACCTATTCAAGTGGGCCCAGTACAAAAGGATACTATTTGTCAAGTCTTAGATATTGATCTCACCTATAATATCTTATTAGGCCGACCCTGGATACATGAAATGCAAGCAGTACCTTCTACATATCACTAGTGTGTCAAGTTTCCTTATGATGGACAGGAAATTTCCATATCAGCTGATCACAATCCATTTCAACATTGCAATGCAATGGGGGCAGCCCAAGACAGTTTGGTTCCTTATAACAGAGAAAAGCAGCGGTCTTCAACATCTGATCCACCAACAGTAAAATCCAACTCCTTATGGGGAGATTCCAAATAGAAAATGCAAATCAAAGATCAAGGCATGGGCGAATACTCTATGGAGCCTTTATGTTTGACCAGATTGCCAACATCACCTAGATCCCATGGTTTACCTTCTAAATCAACACATCTGGCAACTCAGCCCATAACTAAATTTGATGGTACCTTCATCCAATTGGGAACTCTAGCACATGAATCAGAAGATAAAGATGTTCTTAACTGGCTATACAAAGATGAAGAAGAAGCTACTAGAGCGGCCGCTCTAGACATTGTTCTACCAATGCACCTGTATGGAAAAGGTTACTTGATCATGAAACAAATGGGATATGGCGGTAAAGGACCTATTGGGAAATGTCGAGAAGGAGTTACTGAACCTATAGATCTTCCTTCACAACCTAGTAGAAATAAAGCAGGATTAGGTTCTAACTTCACTTTCCTATTGAAAAAGCCGACACATACAAATGCAAAACCTCAATGGAAGGAAAAGAAGAAATACAAGGAAGAATCCTGGCAGGAAGCTCTCTTTGAATCAGCCGAAACAATCCGCAAGGCAAGAGAACGTCAAGATCAGAAGATACATCAGGGAAAGCTTTTGAATCATAAGAAGGCCATATCTGCAGCAGTGGCTCATATTCACACACCAATGGCTCAAGACCGAATCATATCATCACAAGAAACTATCATTCCTTCCAGGGGAAGCACAATCTATGAACAAATCCAGACTATAGAAGATGGATCGGATACAGAATCAACACAGAATATCAAAATAGTATCTATCATCAAGGATTTGTTTTCACCATACAACATACCTGTTTACAGCACAGATAGAATTTGGGATGATACCTATGAGACAGATTCAAATGAATATGAATGGGGTACCTGCTCAGATACTACTACAAATATCCTAGATGATGCTGATTTCATATCCGTTTCTCAAGAAGAACATAACGCAGAAGATAGACCTCTTGAATTTGGACCACAACATATCTATGACATTCAGGAAAGCGAACAGAAATATTACGAACAAGTCTATGTAGAAGATGATACCATCGAAGACCTTGAGAAAACCTTAGACTTCTTTAAAAACAAGACCCATCACGATGATAACTCTATCCTAACACTTACAGTAGCTGAACTTGACCCACCCCATGATTCCTTACCACTTGTCTTTCCTGACCTAATCGACTGGACTGAACCTGAGACTCATGATATCCCAATTTTTCCAGATGATGAATCTATTATCCATTACTTATGCACTGTCAATCCCGAAACAGGCTCTACCAGTGAAACGAATAACGATGCTTGTTCTTCAGGGAGTGCCAAGTCTCTCAGTCGCAAAAATAAATCAAATAATGAATCTAATGCTGAAAACCAGTCAATGGCAGCTATAGATCACAAAAAAGTAAAAATAAAGGACACATCTGAGGGTGAAAACTTTTTTAAGGCACCTAACGATGGGAGACTTGACACTCTTCCTGAACATTTTCATGAACGATCACCCATATTGATTGAGCCCACTCAATCAATCAACATTGGTACCACCGAAGCGGCTAGAAACATTCACCTTGCCGAATCTCTGACAGAGGAGGAAAGATCAGCATTCATCATCTTCTTTAAAGGACAGCAAATTAACTTTGCCTGGTCATATGCTGATATGCCTGGAGTGGATCCACACCTAATCATGCATCACTTGTCCATCTCTGCGGGGGTCAAGTCAGTCAAGCAAAAACTACGAAAGATGAATCCACAGATAGCACTCATGGTCAAAACGGAATTAAAGAAATTATTAGATGTCAGATTCATACGACCTATTGACTATGCAGAATGGATTTCTAACATTGTTCCAGTCTCAAAACCAGATGGCAGTATCAGAATATGCACCGACTTCAGAGATGTCAATAAAGCTTGCCCAAAAGATGACTTTCCTCTACCAAGTATTGATATAATTGTAGATCTCACAGTAGGCCATGCAATGCTCTCATTAATGGATGGTTTCTCAGGCTATAATCAAATCAAAATAGCTCCTGAAGATCAAGACAAAACAGCATTCACATGTCCTTGGGGAACTTACTGTTGGAATGTTATGCCTTTTGGCTTAAAGAATGCCGGAGCCACTTATCAAAGAGCAATGACAACAATATTCCATGATATGATGCACACATTTATGGAAGACTATGTGGACGATTTACTAGCAAAATCTTACACCAGAGCTGAACATCTTGGCATCCTAACAAAGATCTTTGATCGATTGCAGAAATTCAAGGTCAGACTCAACCCTAAGAAGTGTGTCTTCGGGGTTACATCAGGCAAGTTACTAGGTTACATTGTCTCAGCTAAAGGTATTGAAGTTGATCCAGCAAAGGTACAAGCCATCATAGATATGCCACCACCAAAGAATATCAGTCAACTTCGATCTCTCCAAGGACGACTTCAATCAATCAGGCGATTCATCGCTCAACTAGCAGATAAAAGTCTGCCATTTAACCACTTGCTACACAAAAATGTGCCATTCAAATGGGAGACTAAATGTGTTGAATCCTTTTACCAAATTAAACAGTACCTGATGAATCCACCAGTTCTAGTACCACCAATTGTAGGAAAGCCTCTTATATTGTATATCTCAACAACAGATGTTTCACTGGGGGCACTATTGGCACAAGAAGATCAACAAGGAAAGGAACGCGCCATATATTACATCAGTAGAACATTGAATGGCTATGAACTCAATTATACATTCATTGAAAAGGCTTGCTTAACAGTTGTTTTTGCATCTCAAAAGTTCCGACATTATATGCTAGCACACACTATCAAGCTAGTAGCCAAAATTGATCCTCTCAAGTATCTACTCAACAAGGCAGCTCTCACAGGCCGATTGGCTAAATGGGTTATGATTCTCAGTGAATTCGACATCCACTACATAGAAATACGAGCCATCAAGGGACAGGCAATTGCAGATCAGCTGGCTGAAGCACCGTTACCAGGAAAGCAAACCATGGACATTGAATTTCCAGACAGGGATATTTTTGCTCTTTCCTCCAAACAATGGACCCTATACTTTGATGGATCCTATACACAACATGGTTTAGGGGCCGGCATTCTATTCATCACCCCTGAAGGACACACTATGCCGAGATCATACAGGCTTATGTTTCCATGTACAAATAATATGGCTGAATATGAAGCATTGGTCATAGGCATAAAAATGGTTGTCGAATGGAAAATCACAGAATTGAAAGTCTATGGAGACTCACAACTGGTCATCAATCAAATCAACAACAACTATCAGACAAAGGATGATAAGTTACTCCCCTACAAACGGATGGTGGATGACTTCAAACAGTATTTTGTGCACATCACCTTTGAACAAATACCCAGGTTGAACAACAAAGCAGCCGATGCAATGGCTACGATCGCTTCATTACTACAAATTCCAGCACAACAGAGTCGTTATGAGTTCCTGGTAGAGCAACTGTTCTCCCTCGCCTATGACCACTCTGAATCCCATGTTATATATGCCTTAACTGGTTCAGATTCTCCGCTATATGGACCGATATACGACTACCTCAAGCATAATATCTTACCCATTGACCAATCCCGTAACCAAAAACGTAACTTTATTCGACAAGCTGCCCGTTACACCCTTACCGCTGATACTCTATATCGTCGAGGTCTAGATGGTACTCTTCTTCGTTGTCTTGATCGTAATGATTCTGATTCAGCTTTACATGAGCTTCATGAAGGTATTTGTGGCACACATTCGAGTGGCACTACTCTTGCTAAAAAGCTTCTACGAATGGGATATTACTGGCCTACAATGGAGAAAGATTCATATCACTTTGCCAAGAAATGTCCTAAATGTCAGATCCATGGCAATCTGATACATGCACCAGCACAGGAACTGCAGCCCTTTACAACATCATGGCCCTTTTGTCAGTGGGGACTGGACCTAGTTGGCAAAATACATCCTTCATCTTCAAATGGACACAAGTTCATTATAACTGCAACAGAATACTTTACCAAATGGATCGAAGCAGTTCCCATGACCACAGTGACTGGGAAACAAATTGCCTCTTTTATCCTAAATTATCTGATCTGCAGATATGGTATTCCAAGTTCAATCGTCACAGATAATGGATGATCGTTTAAAAACCAAGATGTGCAAGAACTATGTGAAAAATTCAAAATCCAACATCGGTTTTCTACACCATACTATCCACAAGGGAATGGTCAGGCAGAAGCATCTAACAAAACGATCCTAAAAATCCTCAAGAAAACAGTGAATGATGCAGGCAAAGATTGGCACGTACAACTCAATCCAGCACTTTGGGCCTACAGGACTAGCATTCGCACACCTACAGGGGCAACACCATATTCCTTGGTATATGGATCAGAGGCTATTTTACCCTTGGAGGTAGAAATTCCATCTCTTAGAGTCTCTTTGAAAGGTTTGATTCCAGATGAAGAGTATCGAGTCAACCGACTGCAAGAGCTGGAACTATTAGATGAAAGACGCCAACATGCTTATACTCATCTCAAAGCATATCAGCAACGCATGTGTAGGAGCTACAATCATAAGGTCATTCCTCGCAACTTCAAGGTTGGTGATCTAGTCCTAAAAGAAAATCCAAGAAACCAGCAAGATAGAGAAAAGAAAGGGAAATTTGAACCTAACTGGTTGGGTCCCTATGTCATCATTTCAGTCTATGGATCAGGTGCCTATCAGCTAACAAATTCTGAAGGAGATGTGCTTGATGATCCAACTAACAGCATTCATCTAAAGAAGTACTATACTTAAGGTAGCCTAGTGCACGGAAAAAGCCAAAAACAAACAAAAAAATAAAAAAAAAATCCAGAAAAAGCAAAAATACAAAGTACAATAAAAACAAATGGTGAAAACCCGGTAAACAGGCGCCCTTGTGAAAGGTCGGCTCCTTTATCTATATCCATGCCATTTTATCCATCAAAACACTATCGGCCATCGCCCGACACTTAGCATCTATCCATCCAGGACATACTTAGCGTAGTCACTATCCTGAGTTATCCATCTATATCATATACATCTACCACATTCCACCATGGCTTGGAAATCACTGTACATAATCATATCCAGAAGAACACTCATCTAGGGGCATTAAACTGTTCAAAAACTTGCAAACATTCAAGACATGCCAACTATTGAAAAACCTCAGACATAGGACATCCAACAAACACAACTACGCTTCATCGCAACAACCAAAACACGAACAATACATAAGAAACTTAAGGATGGATGATTTTCTGAAGTACTAAATGTTGCATTATCGCATTAAAGTCTTGATTATTTTTGCATTTTGAACTTTTTCAATAAATTGGAATCTTCTCCTTATCTCATCAAAAGCTTCACAGCCAGAGATCATGAGGGGCTTCCAAAATTTTCTTAGTCTTCTGTCTGGGAGGCGATCACTTGTATTGTGTGAATATTTGCCTCGAGACGTGATCCATATCACTGAAGGCCTGATTCCATTTCACGCATATAAATGATCTAATCTTGTATGTTTACGCAATACACACTCAGGTCGTCCTGGTTCAATTATACCTTGACGCTTGTGCTATCTTGCAAAATCAAATATCATGTAAATTTTTCTCAGGTCATTATGGTTCAAATATACCATTATGCTTGTATAAATTTTCAACATATCCAAAAATCGATAAATACTCCATGATGATATTTACAAAGAAAGCAAATAAATGGTTATATCGGATGGCAAATACAGAATGAGAGATGCTCCAAAAACAATTAGTTGCATTTCATTTTACAATTAGTTGCATATCATGTTACAATTAGTTGCATATCATTTTACAATTAATCGCACATCATTATCCCATATCATTATTACATCATTATTACATCATATTATCTTACATGTAGCAGCATATTAAATCATACATCTCATTTTCAAGATACATCTCATAGCATATAAAAACATACATCCTGCATAACACATTACATCATATATGTAAGCATTACATCATCATATGAAAGGAAGTAGCACACATAAAATGCATCCATAAACACATCACATCGATCAAAAATGGTGCTCTATATATATATATATATATATATATATATATATATATATATATATATATCTCAAAAAATGATCAAAATCTACAAAATGTGTAAAAACTGTGTCCAGTACAAAGAATACACTGCTCAAAATACAATAGAGACCCTGTCTCTCAAGTATGACTATCCCCTGATGGAGATGGTCTAGCTCCTGATGCACCTGCCCCTAGATCTCCAGGAGGATCCTGCCTAGCTCCAGATACACTCGCCCCTGGATCTGCAGGAGGGTCCTGTCTCGCTGGCCCAGTCACTCCTCGGCTCTCAGAGCGTGTCCCGGCAATTCGAGATCGACTCGATCTCGACTGTGCAAAACTCGCTACACGTCGCTCTCTGGGTACTGCATCCTCATAATGCCGCCTATAATACTCGACCTCCTGTACTCTCCATGTCAGCTCTCTCAAGGTGTCTCTCAATGGACCACCCGCCGCTGCTCTCTGTACACTCGCCAAGGCCTCCTCCGCTCGACCCCGCCGCTCTATCTCTGTATCTCTCTCAACGGTCAACTGCGAAATCTGCCACTGATAGGTCAAAATCTGTGCCTGCAGCTGCTGCACAGTAATCTGTAGGGTCCGGATCTGTGCATCCTCTACGTGACCCGGCACTCGAACCCGCAGTGGTACCTGTGCTGGCGCCACTCCTCCCACTCGGCCTGTCCTGGGTGCAAGAGGTGGGAGTATATCTATCCTCCTCCTCTGTACTAGCCTCCCCACCTCCTCCTCTCCTCCCACTGCAGCCAGCACCTTCGTCACTCTACCCTCTCTCCCGGCCCCAATGGCCAATCCTCCTCTCCCCCTCTCAATCCTGCCCTGCCGTACTGCCCTCTGCACACCTCTACCTCTCCTCCTCCCTCTATCTCCTCCATCTCCTCCATCATCCCCATCATCCCCATCATCTCCCCCGTCTTCCTCCTCTCCATCTGAATCGAATGCCGGTCTCATCTCCTCTGGATCTGAGATCCTAGCCACGGCCCGAGCAGCAAATAAACGAGAAAACTCGTCAGTCATGCCAGCATCCTGTATCTCTGGGGCATAGTCCCAGATCTGTCCGGCCAACCCTGTAAACTCCTCAATGGCCACAGCACTGTCAATGGTCGGCCCCCAATCGGCCACATCCTGCTGCCGCCATGTGTACAAGCACGCTCCCTGCGGAATCCCCTGCTGCCTCCCGAACTGTCGCAAAACTCGGGTAACCAGAAACTGCTCTATAACAAATGGCGTCCTCCCGATCAGATACCTCGTCATGAAAATGAAAGGCATCTCCATCCCATCCTCAGCCCACACCTCACAGCCTGTATACGGTCTCCAGGTGACCGTATCTATATCATCGAATACCCTCCTCCAGTGCTCTAGTTTGCCCAGCTTACGCTGGACAACTAGGCCTCTATATCCATACGCATAAGCCGCCCCTACGGGCCTATCCCTGTCTGCCAGTGGCCTAGCTGCTGGAATGTGCTCCCAGCACCATACCTGTAAAAGGGTCACCCCTGCTGATAAACTCCCATATCTGAGGTATACTACCTCATGCAGGCTCCTGTAAAGGTGGGCCAACATCGCTGACCCCCATGCAAATCTCCGGCCCTGTGTGACCATCTGCTCCAGAACCAGCCCCCATCCCACTGAAAATCCCTTTGACCTGCGATCAGGACAAAGGAATCCTCCAATGAATCCTGCCAATACAAATGACAGCGGTGCATAATCTAAATCTAGGAACTCCTGCCACGGTATCTCATAGCCGCAAACACTCTCATCATGGAATATCCGACGCAGCGCCTCTGTGTCGCCCTCCTCCGTCTGCTCATAGGGTAATATAGCTCCTACCACAGGAATGCGCAGAATGCGATAGCAGTCCTCTGGTGTCACTGTCATCTCTCCCGTGGCAAAATGGAAGGTGTTCGTATCACTGTGCCACCTCTCTGCCAAAGCTGTCAACAGTCCCCGGTTCACAGTAAACTGAGGCATATCCAGAAGCGAGGTCAATCCGCATCGCTCAATAATATCCAAGTCTGCCTGTGACAGACGTGGTATCAGCGTCCATGGTCTCGGGAATCTCTCCCTCGACTGCACGATACCCAATCGCTCCTGTCAACCAACAAAACATATCCAATATCAGTTTCCACATCAACACAAAGATATCAAAATAAAACTTACATCAAAAACATGAAACGAATTTGCTCATCTACAATCAAAGTTTAAAATCCTAATCATTTCATATCAACTTGTAAAACAACTCAAGTTCTCAAAAACCATATCAAAACTTGTAAAACAACTCAAGTACCACAATCACATAAACTTGTAAAACAACTCAAGTTTCCCACCCATATCAAAACTTGTAAAACAACTCAAGTTTCCAACCCATATCGGCTTGTAAAACAACTCAGGCTTTCATACACATTTGAACTTAAAACAGACAACGCAAATAATCATGTTCTGATCAACACAAACAACTTGATATCTATACATAACTTGGAAAATTGCACATCAAAACAAGTTATACAAATACTCATCTTGGATACATACATCAAAAACACGACAGGCACGCACAAACACAACTTTTCAAAAATCTGCCCAAACTACAAAATTTTCATGGATGCGCTAAAACAGACCTGAAATGCGCTAAAACAAACCCACGCGCTAGGCTGCTTGTCCTACGCGCTATCCTATCTGCCTTATGCGCTAGATTCTATCTATGCACTACTCTTTTATACCGATGCGCCATCTAATTTGTCCTATGCGCTAGACTCTGTCTACGCGCTAATCTTTTTCTCCATTGCGCTACCCAATCTAACCTATGCGCTAGACTCTGTCTACGCGCTAATATATCCTCCCTAGGCGCTACCCTTTCAACCCTATGCGCTAGGTTAATCCTACGCGCTAGCCTGTTCCTCCTACGCGCTACTAGACGCGATACCTGCGCTATTTTCCGTCCACGCGCTAACCTAAAAATCCTATGCGCTAACCAATGTTTTCGGACGCGACCCCTAATTTTGAGCTTGATGCGCTACTTCTCACTGCGTATGCGCTCATCTACGCCTTAGACGCGCTAAACCGAAAAACCCGAACTTGAAAATTCAAAAAACACCTAAAAACGACAAAATCAAAAATCAAAAAGGTTGACTTACTGGTGGTCCACGCGCTACTGGTCTCCGGTATCTCCGAACGCGCTCGAAACGGTGTCTGTGATAGGGAATAGGCATTTTCTCTCCAGAGCCAAATCTCTTTTCTTCAAAGTCAACAAGCACAAATAAGTTTAAATCAAGCCCTTTTCCCCTTTTATAGGAGGAAAATGAAATTAGGGTTAGCTAACTGGGCCTGTAATATGGTCGCGGTCTCCCCTATACCAAAACATTTGTAATTTATCGGAAGATGAATCAATTTACACACTTTCTACACGCACGAAATCCTACACATCATACGAACTTCATCAATTTAAATCAAAAATTTTCCAAAAAAATATTGATTCATCTCCCGAGGGGGCATCACATCAAACATCGAATCTGGGGCATCGCATCAAAACTGAGACACGACTGGCAAATCAAAAGAGCGACACAACAAAAATTGCATTTGATCATAAAATCACAAAAACACATCATTTTCTTTGAAATAACATGTGCACACACGTCACTTCAAAGAGGGGCAAAATGTAGACATATAAAAATGACTATATTCCTAAATGAATATTTTATGTTCATTTCTCTATTTGATTAAATCCAATTTAATTAAATTATCCACATTCTTCTATTTTATTAAATAAATTACTCAATTTATTTAAATAAAATTCACTATACCTTTTAATGAATAAATCATTTTATTCAATTAAATCCCCCTATCCACTTTTAATTAAATTCAAATTTAATTAAATAGTTATCCTAAATTGAATAAATCTAATTTATTTAATTTCCCCAAATTGTAACCAAATTGAATAAAATCATTTAATTCAATTAAATCCTATTATCCCTCCATCCACTTGCAAAATCCCAAACCCCTTTCTAATCCCTTCTAGAATCTTCTAATTTGCTTCTAATTAACCTAACCCTCCTCTAAACTTTGTCACATCCCTAAGCAAAGGGAAGTCACTTCTCAAATGGTCCAAAGTCTTGGATAACCATTGAAGGTTTTCAACCTTCAACCACCAAAACCCTTAAAGTCTTTGAAAACCATTAAAGGCTTCCAACCTTCAACCACTTAATCCCCAAAGTCTCCAATAACCATTAATGGTTATTTCAAACCCTCCCACATGGTTAAAACATTTGTTTTGACTCAACCTCTACCCAACCCAAGGGTCTCATCAGGTCATTAATGCTTTGACCATGATTATCTCTTAATCATTTGCACAAAGGTTTATCCTTGGATTAAATCTTAATCCATTGGGTAAACCTAACTTAGACTTGACCCTTAGCCTTTAGATAACCATGAGGTCTTCTCAGGCCTTTAATGCCTCCAACCTCTTCTTTCAACCCAATCCTGTGTGGACATTTGTCACCATGTCATTGGTGCAAATTGTGCACATGGATCCCCAACTTTCAAACTTGGCCCTTGATTAAACCTTTCAATCTTGACCATCCATTGCCATGTTTGTGCTATAAATAGAGCTCTCATTCTTCCATTTTAAACAATCATCTTTCAAATTTGAAGCATCACACTTATGCTCAAATTCTTTCAAGCTTTCTCATTTCATATATGCTCATCATTTAGCCTCTTTTAGATCATAAATTAGACTAATATGCATGTTTAGAATAATTTCTTTATCATTTAGCTCGATTATAGACTAAATATAGTATGCTAGGATAGTATTCATACTAATCTTGTCATCTTATAGTTAGTTTATTGCATTTTAGCATCATACATAGCTTACAACACATCTCATACTAAAATTAATTAAAAATCTCTCTCGTTCTCATATTTGCCATCCCTAAACCATTTTGCTCAGTAATCTGAGAGCAAAACATTGGTTTGAGGGACATTGTGAGATAGAGAACCATGGGACCCTCCTTGGGAAGCTGAGTAACACCACGTTACTTCATAGCTTGCATCAAGAAGTCCTGTGTGTGTGTGTGGACTAGTATTCTATAATATTTTCACATATTAAGTTTTATTCGCCCACTTTTCCCGCATACAGTAGCATTCAAAGAATCTAAAATATGTATCAATGTAATAGTCAGAGGTGGTAGAATAACTACTAATGTTGGAGGTAAAGGAAGAGGAAAAACAATAGGAGAGGTCTCAAAGCATTTTATACTTAAGCAAGTTCCTCTTCAATATCATTGTCATATAGAGGATTCTTATAACGAACAAGGGGAATATGTATGTCTATAGTGGGATAATCTAAGAATGGAGGTTTATTGGGATCTTCATACATTTCCCATAGTGTGGTCCAAAAACTACAAAGGCACTCAATGTGTGATAGAGCCCATGATGTGTGCTCAACAACACTAAGATTGAATAATCCTCAGACATGATCATTTCTATTTCCTCATGCATATCTTTGGTTAATGTATACCTATTTTAGGAATAATCCCAAATAGATGTAGCAAGTGATGAATCGATAGGTAATTCTTTAGGATGTTATCACATCAGAGATTTTAGTTTTCTTCTTCCAAGGTAACGGCAAAGGGGTGGTTTGTTATATCCATTGACTTAGAATAATTACCCCCTTAGCAAGTTTGGAAATTTATATGAGCTTTTTGATTACAAAAGTGCCTATGTGTAGGTCACCCTCAAGACTAGTACATGTGTATTTTATAAGTTGAGTGTGTGCAGCATTAACACCCCTATAATTGTTTGATTTTAATACCCTTAGCAAGCTACACTATTTAAAAATGTATTCTAGTGTGACAATGCAAGATATTAGATTAATAAAGTTTTACAAGGCACAAAAGTTTCTAATTTACCAAAAGTACAATATGTGCTTATAGAATAAGAACATAAAAATTACACCATTGTGTAGAGCTCAAAAAATTATTGACTTGAAAAAAGACTATAAGAGGAGATCGTTTGTGAAATTTGTGAGCTTTTGAAGTTCCAAAAAGAACAACTCAATGATAATCTCTATGAAAAAAAAAATTATAAACAACAAGACCTGTCTCATGAGAAAAAATTATCTTAGAAATAATACAAAGAGTATAAAATTCTACCCCATTTCAAACCAAATTCCTTGCAAAAGAACATTTTTCAATTAAAAAAAATCTTGTGAAAAGCACTTTTCATGGACAAGAAAAGGCATCTTAAATTGGTCCCTAACTCTAAAAATAATAATAGAGAAGGGGTTTGTTGTTGGGTGTTGGGATGGTGGCCCATGGGCAGTGGCTTGAGGGTGCTACTAATAAAGGTGGCAATCTATCAGAAAATAAACAATGGTTTTGCTAGGGTAGCAAACCAATGGAGGGTCAGTGGTTACTTGATAGTGGAACTCTTGTGACGGGTAATCAATGGTGGTGAGATGGCTAATAGATTATGAAGCACTTGTAGGTAGTAGTGAAATCCACAAGGTAACCAACATCGAGAGTCACTACCATAATTTCAAAGGTTAGTAGGGTTTTAATCACTAAGGTGGGGAGTGGCATGGACATTTACCCTACCACCTATGCTATGGAACAAGTGTAAGGTATGGGGTACCCCTATCAATATTTTATAAAATCAAATATAAAATTTAAAATTAAAAACAAAACATAACTATATACACTGTAGCATCCTAAATTGTACTTTCTTACAATTTAGTCCACATTTTGGGCCCTCAACTTAGTGTGCGTCCCTTGAAGCCTAATTAAGTCTTGATTATGCCTTCATCATGCAAATATGGCTTCATTTTCATCTCATTCACTGCATGGACCCTTAGTACAACCCCAATATAGGGTAGGACCAAGGTGTGGCACTCTGGTTCTCATTGGGACCAGGGCGCCACACTCTGGTCCTCCTTAATTGGGCCCTATCTTGGCCCCCTCTTGCATTCTCAAATTCGGGTGGGAAACCCCTCCCTGTGTAGGCCTATGTTGAAAAATTAATACATTTTTCGACGAGAAAGTATATAAGGAGGCTTTCTCCTCTTATTTACATATACATGAGATCATGATAAATGGGTGAAATTATAATCATCAAGCATTCAAGCATTGAATCATTCATCATCAAACATTTCTAGAGGTCTTCAAGGTTGCATTCTTCATTCATCAATTGTGGAGCAACATTACATCGTTCATTTGCAAGCATGTGTGTGTGATTAGGGTTTTGTCATGTTCATGACATTTCATACAACATATGTGACTACATTCAAGAAGCAAAGCATCATTATCAATCATTGCAGATCTGATGTATATCCTTCCGTTATTTATTTCAGTATCTATAGTTTTCAATAAAGGTTAATTCCTAAACTGAGGTTTGACTTAGGCAAGATCCTATTCCCAACCTATTTCCCTTTCTTTCTGTGTGTAGGAAACAGGTAAGGAGTTGTGATCTTTAGAATAGGCATTATTTGCAGAGACGAATCAACCCTTTTTGGTGTGCAAAAAGTTAGGAGGACCAAAGCAACAGGCGCTCTGGTGTCAACATTTTTGGAGATTGTTTTAGGATCAAGTTTGAATCTACTTATATTCCTCAGATCTGGTGCGCTCCTAAATTTGACAATTGTAGTTCACTATTTTCAAATTTTTACCTTCATTTTTAACACTTTAACCTAATTTCAACAATTAAACTCACAAAAGAGGGCAAATCAACTCATCCCTTGAATCCAATTAGTATTTTCAGTCCCTATCACTACTGGTTTGTGACTAAATCTATTAGATTCACCCCTCTTTTGAATGTAATGGTAAATTAGTGGTTTTCATCCTTCTAATGGCGGAAACCCTATTTTTTTCCCCCATTACATACACAAATCAAACTTGTGTCAAATATGTGTAGGAAAGTTATATGGCCTTTGTGTTAGAACATAATGATATTAGAGATCATAGCCTTCTAACATTTATATTTTTTTTTTAATATGAGGTTATAAAACTTATATATTATATGATTTATTAAGCATATCCTATTTAAAATAATTATAGTCTAATAACTATTAGATTATTAATTATTTATGAATTGTGGTTGTTGAATAGGTGTGACTAATACCCCTTGAAGTATTTAAGGAGGTCCTCTCTTATTTGAGAAGTTGTGAAATTGGATATTTGTAGTGATTTATATCCCTATGCACAAGAGGTATCATTGGTCATGTGGAAGTAGAGGAGTGTTCCCAAATTATTTTTTAATAGACTATTTTTGTAAGTGTTTTAATAAAATGATTCTTTATGGGGTTTTTTAACTGAAAGGGTTTTCCCCATGTATATCTTAAGTAATGTGTAAAATATATGCTTATATGGTTCTCATTTAATTTATTTTGTATTTTGTTTATAATGATTAGTTTTCTAAGATCCTAATTCATAACACTTGGGCATAATATTTTTACCTCAACTTGTTATTCTTTGATTTTGATGAATGTGTAGATGATTTAATGGATTTGAGTTACTTCAAATGTAGAGGTGATATTAGTTTTTCTTCAAAGTTCTTTGAAATATGTGCAACCTACATTTTTTTTAAAATTAATCCTTACAAGGAATCTTTCATTCCCTAACTATGCAATATTTTCTTTGGACATAATAAAAGTCACTTCTAACTAACTTGACCCTTCTAGATGTGAAAAAAGATCTCATTTCTTCTTAGAGGCCTCCTATAATGAGTGGTTTGAAAAAACATAAAACTTGATGTTGTCACCAAATATTGCACTCGGGGTGATTATAAACTCATCTTACTGGTGAAACATGGGATCTCTTCCAAGTTGTGGGTAACCTGAAATGAAAGAGAACCTCCAAAGAATGTTGGCTCCTCCTTTACTAACCTTTTTAAAACCTACTTCTAAACTATTGACTCACTAAGAAAAGGGGAAGAAATGCTTATGAAATGAAAACTAACACTAGCTTTGGTGATACACCTAATTTTCTTTTACACTTAAAAGTGTTGCCTTGGGCACTCAATGTTTATTGATTCATTTGCTTTCAACACAACTCAATTTTTCTCATGAATCTATACATCATCATTTTGTAAGAAGGTTTTCTTAAACAATTCTTGAAAGGGAATGATGTAAACTTCACAATCAAGACAATCTGCATTATAACACAACCTACAACCTGCATAAAAACCTGATATTTTCTACCTAAAGATGCTTAGAAGAGAAATTCTTGAATATTTTTAACAAATACATAAAAAATACATCTCTCCATCCATTGCATACAACGAGACAATATTGAGAAGCTAGAAACTAGAAAGTTTCTTGCTCAGAAAAGGTGTTGCTACAACATGTACAAGTCTGAAAAAATGCTTCAAAATTTGCTTTGAAAATGTTTACATATACCATTACAGCCATATAATAACTGATTTCTGAGTTACAATATAGTATCTTTTCTTAAAAAGAGCTTCAAAAAGCTACAGTACTTTGCAAAAATGAAATCAAGAACTAACTTTTACAATTGAATCAAATTGTGATTTATAGCTTACAATCTTTTTTACATGGGAGAGAAACTAGGGCTCACTAAAAGCATTAATGGAATGCTTGGGAGCTGAGTCAACCTTCTTGGGCATCCAACTAAGCTATCCCCATTTTTGAGCCTTCAAAGATTCTTGAAATTGGTTGGAAAATTCACAAAAATATCCTACCTTGACCCCTTCATAGATAAGTCTCCTCATTTGGCTCCTTGATGCTCTCAATTGGCTCTAACTGGGTCAAAAATTGTTTCCTTAATCCTCTCAACCACTTGGATGAATCAACAATCTACCCTATATTCCCTCTATGATGTCTTTAACTTGTTCATTTGCCTCTCCAACCACTCAACTAAGTTAAATGATTCAACAATCTTCTCTTGGTAGTCGGATAAAACTAAAATAGGCCAATAAAGACCCCATAGACAACTCCAAAATGTGTCATAATCAATTCAAACCGACCTTTCAATGCATATATAACCATTAGACATCTTCACACATGTTAAAATAATATTTGATTGTGATAAATCTATAGTTTTACCCTTCATAACTATCAGATTGTTTTTCACTTTAAGTTTGTTGTTCACTAATTTCATGACTTCTATCATGGTGTCCATGACTTAACTACTCCAATGCATGTTGCAATCTCCTTACTCTATTTCACTGGCATCCTCTAGTAGACTGTTGTCCTTTGTATTGTAATCATTTTCATTGCTACTTTTTTTCATGTAACTGTGAGTTGTGCAGTCCTTTGATGTTGAGGATGCACCTCACACTTGCAGCCTCTATAAGTTTTTTCATATTTTTATCACTGCCATTTATGCTCTAGAGGTCTTGATGACTATCATTCTTTTCCTCGTGCCTATGCATTTATGCTTAAAATGTACCCATGGATTCATCCATTACTAAGACTGCAACATCTATCCATGAGACACCCACAATCATATTTAGAAACAAATCCTTGTGACTAGGTGGATCTAATAGTACAACATGAAGATTTGTTTGTTCCATTTTTGTGCTACAACAACTGTCATGATTTCACATCCCAGTCTTTCTTTAGTGAGCACCGTTGTAGACTATGGTTTGATCCTTATCTCTTTTCTCATTGCTCGATGACATGTGAATAGCTTCCAAACTATAATTTTTCATATTAGCTTCAAAACCTAGTCTTCTATCCATTTTATCTATCACATATTTTTGTATTTGCATAAGACCTGGTCATTTCATCAAGTTGTAATCCTTAAGATTTTGCCTTCTCTGCCTTGGAACTGTCATACTTTGACTGCCCTTGGTTTGTCCTTGTTTGGTCCTCTCTTAGATTTTGTGCCCTTTCCACTTTCTAAGTAATCCTCACTGACTACTAAGGCTCTCAGACTCATAAGTTGTTATAGCCCTATTTTTGCAATGCCTTTGTATCATTGTAGTCATCCCTTGACAAGTGGTATTGATATTTAAAGACTATCATCAAACCATTTATGTCATTGCTTTTACTAGTACGCTTACCTTCCTTTTTATATCATTGTGACTGACATTGTTCAGTGAGTAGGATATAGAGGCAATTACTTATCTTTCAAAATAATATCATGAAAATGCTAGATGTCTTCTTCATTTTATCATAATGTGGTTATCACAAACAGTCTTATGCTTGTTATTGTCAATACCCTATCATGCATATCAAATTTTCCCTTTGGTCACTATATTTTCTCACATTCCCATGACACACTTTCTATACCTTCTTTAGACTGTCTTTATTTGAAGAGCCACTTTGCATCTCTACTATTTAAACTTGTCACCTTGAATATTCAAGGTTGTCACTATACCTGAATTGTCATTTGTGTTGTTTTTTTCTCCTTCTCATGGTATCCTGACAATGAAGATAAATCATTATCACATGTACCTTTAGACTGTCATCTTAGCCTTTGAAACAACTCACTCCCTTTTTCAATTCAATTCCTATGATGCTCACCATCACAAGTTTTCATGCTCTTTTCTTTAAGATTGTCATTTCGCATTTCTTGATTTCTTTGGTAGCTATATGGTCCAGTGAAAGGGCAACCAACTATGACCTCTTTCCACTTCTTTATGGTTGATTTGCCTATATGACAACTATGAGAGTCCTTTTCATCATGACTACGAGACTGAATCTTGCATGAATAAGAAATATTTCTCTATAGAGGCCATCTTCAACATACATCAGTCTTCCATGGTTCCTATTTATTGTCCAAATGGATAGATTCATCTTGTTTGACCTCTAAGATTATTATGGCAGTCCATCTCCCTACTAGACACTATGCCTTGATGCTCTCCATGTCGCATCTCTATATCTTTGCCCTTTCAAAACACTCTTCAAATATTTGAATGCATTTTATCTTGAAGACTTCCTTACTATCTTACCTAGCTATCACAAGAAACATTTAAAATGCATGAAAGCACGATGGGAACACACCTTGAAAACATGTTGACATGTGACTGTGATCTGCACAAGCTCTGAAAAATCCTCTTTTGCATGTAAGGTGCCATATATCTATTCTAGGTGGCTGCAACATGTCATTCTTTGAAAGATTCACCCAAAACAAATTCTAAATCTCCACCAAATATCTACAACGTGGTTCATGAATGGGGCTCTTCTCTTTGGGTCTGCAATGTGGGTCTTTTTGACGTGTTTTTTAGGACAACGTTTAACATAGAATAAAGTTACCAATAGTCACCTTACTCTCTCTTGATCAAAGTTAGGTCGTATGCTAAGATTGTAGAAAAGATCAAATGGATAACTCCAAGGTTCCTTTATGCATGAACATGACTCAGTTGGTTGATGCATTCAATGTTAATCCAAGGGGCCTTACATATTTACTCGAAGAGAATTGATCAATTTGTGCAAGTTCAAGAATTCAATGAGAATGATGTAGCTTTGAATAGCAATGTTTTTTGGGATATTCAAGATTTGAAATAATGTTTAAAGTAAATAAAGAAAGGGTTTAGAGATCTATGCTAAGTCTAATCTAATCCTAAGAACAAAGAAATGAGATTACTTGCACAAAATCAAACCACACTTCGCCTCGCTAGCATAGCACAACTACACGAAGGCGGTGCAATCTTCAGGGATTGTGAAATAATTTTTTTAGATTACAAATGAATTTCATTAGTTCAAACAACATCCACCCGATAATAGAAGTTAAGTCCACACATAAAATAGACTCATACTAACCTTACAAAGTAGGCAACAATCAACTAAAAACCAAAGGTATGAGCTCGGATTTTACAACAAGAAATCCTACCAAATCCCATTCATCTAATAACTTAAAAGCAAAAATCTATTCTAAATGAGGAGAGTGAGACCATGCAAGCCTTAAGGAAACACAAGAATACACCAACAATTGAACAATGTATTGAGTGATTTGCTTCAGAAAATACAACAACAATCTTTGAAATCAATCTCTCCTCTTCTTTCATGAGCCTTATCCCAATATAAAACCAAGTCAAAAATCCTGAAACACTTGATTTTAGATTGCTTGTCAAACCAACGTTTGACCACTCCTTGATGCTTCGCGAAATTATCCAAAGCTTCATCCCTCTTTTCCTCAAGATGCAACAATTGGTGATAGTTCTGATACTAAATGTAAGTACAGATCCCATAGCCAACAAGATGAGAGGGGGGGTGAATCATACAAACTTAATCTTCTATAAAAACATCAGATTCAACCTCGGTAACATATACTTCAATAATATAACCAAAATTGTTAAACATGAAAACTCAAAAGCATATAAACATCATAAACCTCATAACACCAGATTTAACGTGGAAACCCAAATAGGGAAAAACCACTATGGGATTTTGGACCCACTAAGAAATATACTCTTCTAGAGTATGCTCGGTTAAAAGAAAATCCTATTAAAGATTACAAACACATTGCTAGATGTGACCCGGTTAAGGGATTTCCCTCATATCTGTTAAGATCTTCACCTTGTTAGAAGTGACCTTGTTAAAGGATTTCAAACACTCAATCAGAATGTCACCTTGCTAGAGGGTTTTACAAATAAGACTGTTAAGTCCACTCAGTTAAGAGATTTTCTGTCACTTTCACAAAATAATAGTAATAAAAATCTATCTGCAACTTCACATCTAAAATGCTAAAGCAGATTCTTATTTGCTCAATACAATCTAGACATAGAACTAATCTTGTCCATCTACTGGGCTTCTATACTCTGTTATTCAAACAAGTCTTCAAGCTTATGTTCTTGGTAATCACTATGTAGCATCCCTGTGCATACACTTGCCTGCATACATTGTTTATCAATAGTTTCCTATTTATAAACAATTAGCTAACCGCTTAATCTCCTTGATCACATTTCCCATGATCAATCATAGCCAGCAGATCTTCAATCTTGTCCAGGTTCAATGCATCTTTCGATCTAAAAATGTTTTACCCCGCCTAGGAACTTGCATATATTTCTTGGAACTTGTGCCAGGGTATTACGGTTCAATCTGCGCTATAGATCTTCGTGCCGACTTTCCATTGCCTTAGATTCATTAACAAACTTCATGCACGACATACCAATCATTTAATCAGTTCCAGCTTATCAGCTTCCTTCATTAAATATCGCATGTAATCATTTAATGCATTCTGTTATAGCTCGGTTACAACTCAGTTATAACTCAGTAAATACTAAAATTCACTCGGTAGACATTCCACCTTCATTAACCGATAGTGATAACCTTAGGGTTTACCGACTAGGTTCCTTGGGGTTTACCGACTAGGTTCCTTAGGGTTTACCGACTAGGTTCTTTGCTTGGTAACATAGTATAGTATTAACCTTTCAATTTACAACGTATATATGATGTTAAAACAATCTAAACAACATGATCTCATCATTGTCTGACTCGGTAATAGTTGCCCATTGAATACCTTATTCATCTTCTTATTCATCATAATCTTTCCTGTGTCTTTTACCGACATCTTTATATTCTTCAAATCATACTTCTCAAGATATGGCAACATCATACTGAATTAGAAAATCAATTTCTTGACATCAATGACAAAATAATAATATCAAGACAGTAAACATCCTTAATCAGTTATATCCATAATCATCAACAACCTTCTCAATATCCTTATTGAAATGCCAACAATCTTTCATTGTCTGTTATAATGCTATATTGCCAACAATCTCCCCCTTTGGCATTGATGGCAAAACCAATTGATTTGACCTTAAAAGATTTGGATTGTTGTGATTCTGAAATGCTGAAATGCTCCCCCCATACATTAGACTTCTCCTCTTTTCTTCAGTCTTCTTTCCAATCTATAGTCTTCTCAGTTTTCTTCCCCTTAAATTGGTCTTCTCCCCCTTTGACAACAATGCCAAAAAGTAAAGAACTAAAACATAATTTCTTCTGGTATGAAGTGATTTCCTATTGTTATGTATCAACTGAGTCTTGGTCAGAGCATTTTGTCTTTAATTCCTATTCCCTGTATTGTTTCCTGTAATATTTCCTGTACACCTTTAGAAAACATCCTAAAGTGTGTAATGCAACATCAACTCCTAAAATATATTCGATAGAGTCATCGGATTGATGCTTTCACCGAACTCAGTCAATGAGTAGAAGATAGGGGTAGGACCCCTAACTTACTTCTGAGATATTCAAAAGTGTCCCTTGTTAGTGGCTTGGTGAAGATATCTACAATTTGTTCCTTTGTGCTAACATACTCCAACACCACTTTCTTCTCTTGAGCTTCTTCTCTAAGATAATGATATTTGATAGAGGTGTGCTTTGTCTTAGAGTGCATAACAGGATTTTTTGAAATATTAATGGCACTGGTATTGTCACAGAATATAGTTACTGGCTCGATAACTTTCTTATTTATACCTTCCAACAGTTGTTTGATCCATGCAATGTTAGTACAATTCAATGCTGCAGCAAAGTATTCAACTTCTGTTGTTGACTGTGAAACACATCCTTGTTTCTTGCTAAGCCAACTCACTAGTCTTTCTCCTAAAAAGAAAGCTCCTCCACTTGTGCTTTTTCTGTCATCAATGTTGCCTTCCCAATCAGCATCAGTATAAACTTTTAAATCAAAATCATTTCCTTTCTGATATACTAAGCCATAATCCTCAGTGCCTTTCAAGTATCTAAAAATTCATTTGATTGTTGTCATGTGTGTTTCCTTAGGATCTGCAGAGAATCTTGCAACTATACCTACTGCATGTGTTATGTCTGGTCTGCTGTAAACAACATATTGTACTTTTCCAATCATGGATCGGTAAAGTGTCTCATCAATAGATGCAAATTCATCATTCTTTGATAATTTACAGTTGGTTGTCATAGGAGAACTTACTGGTTTTGAATCCTCCATTCCAAATTTCTTCAAGATTTCCTTTATGCACTTGGATTGAGTAATAAAAATCTCATTTTTCATTTGCAGTATCTGTAAACCTATAAAATACTTTATCTCACCGATTAATGACATCTCAAATTCTTTGCTCATTTCATTTCCAAAGTTCTTGCATAAAGAGTCATTTCCAAAAAATACAATATCATCAACAAATATGGCTGAGATCAGCATTCCATTTTCATCATTCTTCATGTACATATTGTTGTTCTCACTTGTCCTTATAAAACCAATCTTAATCAAATAAGAGTGCAATCTTTCATACCATTCTCTAGGTGCTTGTTTCAAACCATATAAAGCTTTGTTCAATTTACATACCTGATCTTTATTATTGTCTTCAACAAATCCTTCAGGTTGTTCAATAAAAACTTCTTCTTATAATATTCCATTCAGAAATGCAGATTTGACATCCATTTGATATACCTTGAAGTTTTTGAAAGCAGCATAGGCCAACAATGTTCTTACTCCTTCAAGTCTAGCAATAGGTGCAAAAGTTTCACCATAATCAATTCCTTCTTCTTGAGCATGACCTTTGCAAACTAGTCTTGCTTTGTTTCGAATGACCTCTCCTTTTTCATTCAGCTTGTTTCTGAAAATCCACTTTGTACCGAATACATTTTTGTCCTTCGGTCTTGGGATTAGTGTCCATGTGTCATTCTTCTTGATTTGGTCAATCTCTTCTGTCAACATTTATCCAATCTTCACTGTTAAATGCCTCTTTCACTATTCTCGGTTCAAATTCAAATATCAAACATGTGTTCTATCTCAGTTTGTTCCTTATCATCACTAGATCATCCTTATCTCCTATAATCTGGCTTGGTGCATGATGTCTTCTGACATACTTGGCTAATATAGACTCGGTAGGCTCTGTATGATCTTCTTCATCACTCGATAACTAGATATTCTCTTCATTTTCTTCAACAGTCTTCTCGGTAAGACTTCTCGATTGAACATAAACAAATTCATCATAGTTTTCTGGTTCCTTGGAATTTCCTTCATCATTTCTTTCTGTAAATTCATCAATTTTCACATTTGCACTTTCTACTATTTTGTTAGATGATTTGATCAGACATTTAAATGCTTTGCTTCTTGAAGAATAACCTAAAAATGTTCCTTCTTCACTTTTCTGATCAAACTTGCCATTTCTATCATCTTTGTGAATATAGCATCTACTTCCAAAGATTTTAAAATAACTTACATTAGGTTTCTTATCATACCAGATTTCATATGGTGTCTTCAAAGTACCTTTCTTCAATTGTACTCGGTTCAAGCTGTAAACTGCTGTGCTTATTGCTTCTCTCCAAAATGTTTGTGGCACCTTCTTTTCAATCATCAGTGTTCTAGCACAATCCACAATAGATCTGTTTCTTCTCTCAGCTATTCCATTCTGCTGTGGAGTTCTCGGTGCAGAGACTTGTCTCTTAATACCATGATCATTGCAGAATAAGTTGAACTCATCAGATGTGAACTCTCCTCCTCTATCTGATCTAAGACATTTTAGTTGTCTTCCTGTTTCATTTTCAACTCTTGCCTTGTACCATTTAAACATTTAAAGAGCTTCTGATTTTTCTTTTAAAAACATTACTGACATCATCCTTGAATAGTCATCCACAAATAATATGAAATATTTATCACCATAATAACTTTCAACTTTCATAGGACCACAAAGATCAGTGTGCACTAGATCTAAAATTCCCTTAGAACTGTAAGACTTACTTGTAAAGCTTGATCTTGTCATCTTACCCATCTAGCATCCTCGGCACATAGCATTCTCAGGTTTTTCAAGACTTGGTAGACCTCTTACTCGGTGCTTCTTACTTATTTTGATCAGATTATCAAAATTTACATGACAAAACCTTTTATGCCATAACCAGGTATCATCTATCTTTGCATACAAACACTTATTACGAGTTGAGTCAAGGTGAAATGTGTTACCTTTTGTTTGTGTCCCGGTAGCAGCTAACTTTCCATTTTTGTCATGAACTTTGAAAATTCCTTTATGAAATTCTATTTGGTAACCTGTGTTGTTTAGCTGTGCTACACTCAACAAATTGTATTTCAAACCTTCAACCCAATAAACATCATTGCATCTTGCATTGTCAAGAAGTGTTATAGATCCTTTACCTCTCACCAGACATGGTGCATCATTACCAAATCTAACATAGCCTCCATCATAATCTTCTAATATAACAAACTTGTGTTTATCTCCTGTCATATGATGTGAGCATCCACTATCTATGATCCAAGAATCATTACTGTTTATGTGAGATATTAGGGCTTTTTCTTCATACCTTTCTTCATCTGATCCATCTTTGATAGCCACACATAAACTACTTCCTCTGTATCAGTATCATCTGATTTATCATCATCAGATTCCTCATCAGCTATTAAGCATGTCTTTCTGACTCTTCTTCTGAAATCTCGGTGTCCTCTATAATGATTATCTTTCTGTCTGTCATCTCAGTAATCTCTCCTTTCAGTAGAATCTTTGTCAGGATAGTTAGAAGCCATATTTCCTATCTTATCACAATTGAAACATTTCAAAGGTATTTTTCCTTTATACTTACCTTTGCCTCTCGGTAACCTTTTGGCTAATAGTGCTTCAAACTCTTCTTGCTTTCTGATTTCCTCATACAGTTTGTGTACTTCTTCCATGTTCTTACGAAATCTTTCACTTGCTCCACTGTGATCTCCTTTAGAGTACTTATACTTTCTTTCATTGAAATCATTAGATTCATCAAGATGAAAAGAACTAAATGCAAATTCAACTTATTTACCCAAGATCCACTTTTATCAAAGTTACTTAACTCAAATGCATGTAGCTTACCAATAGTAGCATCTAAAGAAACTGGCATATTAGGTACAAACCTTAATTCATTGATTGCAGAGACTCGGATTGCATACGCTAGTAGAAGGGTTCTTAACAACTTACTTGTTATATCCTTTTCTTCAATAGTTCCACCTGCTCCTTTGATTTGATTGACAATCTCCTTTAGTCTTGTATTGTATTGGGTTATGTTCTCACCTTCATTCATCCTCATAGATTCAAGTTGTCCTCTTAGAATATCTACTTTTGCTCTTTGAACATGTTCATCTCCTCCATATACTGATATGAGCTTATCCCACATAGCCTTTGCATCATTGCAGCCTTCTAGATCATTAAACTCTGAATCGGTCAATGCAAATGTTATTTCAATCATTGCTTGAATATGTTCTTGCTTTTCCTTTATCTCTTCCATAGTTAATGGATAGGTGCTCGATGTAACAAAATCATTGTCCAAATAGTATACAGCATATTCTCCAACTCCTGATAGATGCAGCTTCATCCTTTTTTGCCATGTAGAGAAACTTGACTTGTTCAGCTTCGGTGCATCCCTCTTATACATCTTTGGATCTTTAACTCAAGTGCCTTTAAACTTTACTTCCGAAGTCCAAATCTCTGATACCAATTGATAGTTCTGATACTAAATGTAAGTACAAATCCAATAGCCAAAAAGATGAGAGGGGGGGGTGAATCATACAAACTTAATCTTCTATAAAAACATCAGATTCAACCTCGGTAACATATACTTCAATAATATAACCAAAATTGTTAAACATGCAAACTCAAAAGCATATAAACATCATAAACCTCATAACACCAGATTTAACGTGGAAACCCAAATAGGGAAAAACCACTATGGGATTTTGGACCCACTAAGAAATATACTCTTCTAGAGTATGCTCGGTTAAAAGAAAATCTTGTTAAAGATTACAAACACATTGCTAGATGTGACCCGGTTAAGGGATTTCCCGCAGATCTGTTAAGATCTTCACCTTGTTAGAAGTGACCTTGTTAAAGGATTTCAAACACTCTCAGAATGTCACCTTGCCAGAGGGTTTTACAAATAAGACTGTTAAGTCCACTCGGTTAAGAGATTTTCTGTCACTTTCACAAAATAACAATAATAAAAATCTATCTGCAACTTCACATCTAAAATGCTAAAGCAGATTCTTATTTCTCAATACAATCTAGACATAGAACTAATCTTGTCCATCTGCTGGGCTTCTATACTCTATTATTCAAACAGGTCTTCAAGCTTCTGTGCTCGGTAATCACTATGTAGCATCCCTGTGCATACACTTGCCCACATACATTGTTTATCAACAGTTCCCTATTTATAAACAATTAGCTAACCACATAATCTCCTTAATCACATTTCCTATGATCAATCATAGCCATCAGATCTTCAATCTTGTCCAGGTTCAATGCATCTTTCGATCTGAAAACGTTTTACCCCGCCTAGGAACTTGCATATATTTCTTGGAACTTGTGTCAGGGTATTGCGGTTCAATCTATGTTGTAGATCTTCATGTTGACTTTCCATTGCCTTAGATTCATTAACAAACTTCATGCACAGCATACCAATCATTTAATCAGTTCCAGCTTATCAGCTTCCTTCATTAAATATCACATGTAATCATTTAATGCATTTTGTTATAGCTCGGTTACAACTCGGTTATAAATTGGTAAATACTAAAATTCACTTGGTAGACATTCTGCCTTCATTAACCGATAGCGATAACCTTAGGGTTTACCAACTAGGTTTCTTGGGGTTTACCGACTAGGTTCTTTGCTTGGTAACATAGTATAGTATTAACCTTTCAGTTTACAACATATGTATGATGTTAAAATAATCTAAACATCATGATCTCATCATTGTCTGACTCGGTAATAGTTGCCCGTTGAATACCTTATTCATATTCTTATTCATCATAATCTTTCCTGTGTCTTTTACCGACATCTTTATATTCTTCAAATCATACTTCTCAAGATATGGCAACATCATACTGAACTAGAAAATCAATTTCTTGACATCAATGACAAAATAATAATATCAAGCCAGTAAACATCCTTAATCAGTTATATCCATAATCATCAACAACCTTCTCAATATCCTTATTGAAATGCCAACAATCTTTCATTGTATGTTATAATGCTATATTGCCAACAACTGGGAGAGACGTGTTTGAACTGCGTCTTCACCATCCTAGCTAGTATTCTTGTAGGAATTGCAGAGTCAGAATTCTCAACTAAACTAGGAAGACTAGATCATGTCCATAAACCAAATGATAAGGGGATGTTCCCAATGAGTTCTTCATTCTTGTATTGTCTACCCAAAGAGAAAACCTCAATTGTGTATGCCAATCCTTAGGATTTTTATCTAGCACATTGTTGATCGCACTTAACAAATTCTTATTTGTTGACTCAGCCAGTCCATTACCCTGGGGGTAATAATTCAAAGAGAATTTCAGTGTGATTCCATATTCAAAGGCCCAGTTTGAGAACTTCATAGATGAGAACGTAGGACCATTATCACACACCAAAGCATGAGGACATCCAAACCTTGTAATGATCTTCTCTTCCAGGAACTTGATCACCACATCCATTCTGCATAATTTCAGAGCTTTGGCTTCAGACCACCTTGTGCAATAATCAGTGGCAGCATTAAATATAGAAGGCTTCACTACGTTGATCACTTCTTGACCCCTTTAGCAACTGGCCAGCTGGTAAGAGTCCTGCTCCTTGTTGCAAGCTTATTCATTACAGCACTTTCTTGGTAGAGATCTGCAAAACACATTAGCACATGCAAACAATCCACATTTCCCAAATCATCTAAAAAACAACATCCTTAACACATGCACATTTAATAGATAATTACATAGCATATGCATTAATATTATGAATTGTTTCAAGGTCAAACTTAAGCCCAAAAGATCATAGTTTCTAAGGGATTAACATAGTAAACAATGTCATGACAATACCAAAATCTAAAGTATCATCATAGAAATCATAATAAATCCTTAGAGAATAAGACCATAAACTTGTCTCATCATTCCCCCCAACCTAAGATCTTGTTGGTCCTCCAACATCATTGTTCCTTAGCCTAGTTAGGGTTCTCATATCACCGTCTTCCAACTATCCTACTATATGTTTTGCGCCCTCTAAATCAGAATCCCAGTAAAATATATGCTTGTTTTCCAATCTATTCCACCTTGGCCTTTCTTATGCTATATCATACCAGTAGTACCCGTAGTCTAGCACTGGCCACAACAAGATGGGAGGATGGAATATCAAAGGGAAACAATAGTGTTTCTGTGTTCTGCCAAGTTGTATATATCTAGGACATCTCCTCTGTGCTGCAGCATAATTCTACAGTGAATGTGGTTCAACCTGCCTTAGTTGATCAGTCAAGCTATTCCATCTCTGTGAAAGGTGTCCTGAAACTATCCTTCTTGTAGTGCCCTCCATTTGTTCATATTCTCTATAGGCTTCTTCTTGCAGAGGCAACACTCTATCTTTAAGCTCTGGAATGTACATAACTCGGTACCAATCATAACACATTGCTTCAAGATTATAAGATTCAGCCATGAGAGGCAAGGGTTCTTGTAATTCCTTTCCTTTGTAAGCTTTGTACTACTCACCCTAATTGTTTTAATTCTGAATATGGGACATAAATACCCTCAAATGGATATCTCTATTATACTATAGTGTGTTCCATTGACGGTCATCTAGGACAACATAATTATGTAGGTATAATTCACAAAGTAGGTTTTTATTCTCTGTTGGGGATTCTTGGTAAGCTTGAAAGAATTCCTCAGGGGTTTTGATGGAAGGATTTAACCCTGAAATTACCCTAGTAAGATTATCTTTTAAATATTTCTTCTTCAAATGCAGTGTATAACCCTTACAGGGGTTCTGCATTCCATTAATTATCACACTACTTCTACCACATCATCCACTTGTTTCTTCAATTTAACATTCTCCTCATCTTTCTCTCTAATTTCATTATCCTTTTTCTCTATTTGTTTATGTAACCTAAGGAATTCTTTATCCCTCTTTTCTATTTCATCTAACAATTTCATTTCTACACTATGCCATGAAGATACAGGGGGTCTATGAATACCTACCAAAAAAATTCAGGCAGCATGCTCCAATGGCGGTACCAGTGGTTGTTCAAATTCTTGTTGGAGAGGTTCATTATGCTCTTGATATGGTATTTTTTCTCCTCCTGCCTGCTCTACAATGAGGGCAAGTTGATCTACCCTTGTTTCTGCATATCCCTCAAATGCATGTTCTTCAAATGTACTCTGCCCCTTATTATGTACTTCCTTAGAGGCTACTACCACTTTTCTAGTTGTTGTCTCTAGCCTCGGGATTTTTCTTAATGTTTCACCAGCATCCTGCGAAGCTGGCTTTGTATTAGTTCCAGGACTTCCCCTAGTTTATGTTGCTACAGGACGAACAGTGTCTCCTATTTTCCGTTTTCCAGGGCTAGGGCTAGGTTTTGTCATCTCAGAAGTTTCAACCCTAACATTTTCTTTCCCTTTTTTTGCTTTCTTTCAATGTTCCTCTGCTTTCCTCATTGTTGCTCTGGTTCGGCGTAGAGTTTGAAACAAAATATCATCATGACTTAAAGAAGGCATTCCTTCTTCCCTTGATTCAGAAGAATCAACCGCTATGGTCGTGGATGCAGGAGGGTTTGATCTAGGTCTCACGCCAGAGGTAGAAGCCTCAAGAGTAGTTGTAGAAACCTTCCTTATTTTGTTAGACCCGTGATATTGATTCCTTTGTTCCACATTTTCAGGTCTAAACTGATCCACATTTTCAAATTCCTCCCATGTCATACCAGAGACTTCCCATAAATATTTCTCAACTAACAATTTAATCAAACAGTGGTGAGACACAGAGTTGGTCCTACCTTTTTAAGTTTCAGAGCCATAATTTCTTTCAACCTGTAGAGAACGTTGGGCACATTCATTCTCCTCCCATGCCTTAGATGGCTTAAGAGTTTGAAATGAATGGAGTGCAGACAGGACTAGTGACCTTCACTGGTAATGTATTTGCAAATGTGCACAACTGCATGCATCCACTTTTTTGGCAGTGATGTTCTTCATGTCCCTTGTTTATCCACAACAAGTGATGGATCACTAGGTTCAGTAAATTTTGTCCTTGCTGACCTTGCATCTCAAGATGCAAGGTATGGTTCCTCATCAGTAGGAAACCCTGTAACTTCTGCAATTCTTTCTTTTTTTATCACCATTTCCAATCCGTTTACCACTGATTTCCCATTTGCAAAAGTTTGTGCAAATTATGTAGCAATGTCTTCATTAAAGCTCTATAACTTCAAGAAATAGTTTAGCTAGCCATAAGTTTGAAATTCTGCTAAACAAATAGCATCCTGCAAGATTACATCATGAATAGTCAATTCATTTCTAATTAATTGACCACCCATTTTCTTGCAATCACTTTCAAAAACATTCTCCTGTTTTATCTTTACTGAAACAATCAAATTTGCCTATTCTTTGAGAAAATTTAGTTTTTAGATTCTTCTAACCCTATAGCTTAACCTTTTTGGTTTGAAGTTTGTCGATTAAGACAAACTAAGATACAGGAAAAATAATTAATAAAAGTATTAGAAAGGCTTATGACCTTTCAAGAGTCAAATCATTAGTTCAAATCAACTGAAGGACAACTAATGGGTATATTCTCCTCCCCCAACCTAAATTAAGGCATGTGTCCACACAGGCTGGAGTGGCGGAGGAAAATATTCTATGTAAATATCATAATTAATGAACATGATGAAAAGTAATGTCACTTAAGATAATCATGGAAAAAGTAATTGTTCGCACGTACCTGTTAAATTGTATTTGCATGTCTCGGATTATGGTGTGTTCAGTACTTGTCAACCAATCAGCTAAGTAATAAATGAAATATGAGTTGGAGTGTGATGATGGAGAGATGGATGAAGAAGAAAGAATTATGAAGTGAAGGTGGATGTACGAAATGAGTAGAGAATGTGATTTCCATTGAAGTGCAAATCTTTATTATGATGTGATGCATATATGTCTTAGGCAGAAGGATGGACACGTGGTCCTCTTCCTTCGGCTGCAAGAGAGGTGGTGAATTGTTGCATGAATTTTTCTTTTGAATTTGGCTTGTGATATAACCGTAGGTGATGAACGTTGACTAGTAATTTAAATCTAACAAGGTCAATTGTGGTAAGTTGAACAACTCTATTTGAAAATACTTGTGCCACCTCATATGGCCCTAGCCATCTGGTTTGTAATTTGTTAGCACCTTTCTAATATCGAAACTCATAAAGAAGAGACCAATCACCTGGTTGGAACTGCTTTTGTTTTATGTATTTATCATGCCACTTTATCTGTTGAGCTTGCATAGCTTCAATGTGATGAAGGGTTGCCTTCCTCATTTCGTCTAAGTTATTGAGTTGCATGATCCTTTCTGTTTGTGCTATTGATAGATTAGTTTCTAGGTCCACTGCAGTCCTTAAGGTTTTATGCTCAAATTCAATTGACATCATGGTTGTTTTACCATATAACAGTTCAAATGGTGTGAAACCAGTGGTTGTTTTCCATGTGGTTCAGTAGGCCCATATAGCTTCCGGCAACCTATTAGCCCAATCTTTCCTATGAATGGCCATTGTTTTTGTCAGAATTGCTTCAATTTCCCAGTTTGTGATCCCATCTTGCCTATTTGCTTGAGGATGATAAGGAGTATATTTCTCATGCCCGATGTTGTATTCATTAACCATTGCTATAATAAGGGTTGATGTGAATTGAGCTCCTTTATCTGTCACTATTTTCCTTGGTACTCCATATCTTGTGAATATTTCTTCATAAAGGAACTCTAAACCCTTATTATCCCTTGCATGTTTCATTGCCTTATCTTCAACCCATTTAGTCACATATTCAGTTCATGCTAGGATATAAGACTTACCATTTGATGGTGGATCAATTGGACCTACAAAATCAAGACCCCATTTATCAAATGGTGTAATTACAACTTGAAGGTAGAGGGGCATCTCATCTGATGGTGTTGGTCATCCCATCCTCTGACATCTATCACACTTCCTGGTGTACTTGCTTGTATCTTTATGTAGTGTGGGCCAGTAATAACCTGTGTTGAGAATTTTTATTGTTGTCCTTTTGGAAGTGAAATGTCCTCCACAGGGTCCATCATGAAATGTATGCAAAATGTCATAGGTTTCATCTTCTCTGACGCATCTTCTCATCACATGATCTGGGCCAGTATAAAACAAACATCCTTCAATCTAGGAGAAAGGGAAGGTTTTCTCAATGAGAATTCTTCTCTCTTTAGGAGAAAAGTGAGGACGCATGTTCCTTGTAACCAAATAGTAGGCTATGTCTACATACCAAGGTATATGCTCATTGATGGAAAACAAGTGCTCATTAGGAAAAGTGTCATCAATTACCTAATTATCTTCTGATGTAGTCAATCTACATAAGAAATCTGCTACTACATTGCCTTTGTCAGGCTTGTCAATTACAGTTATATCAAATTCCTACATCAACAGTAACCCTCTTTCTAGTCTTCCTATGATCAATAACTTATTCATGAGATATTTGATTATTGTGTGATCAGTATGGACAAAGATCTGATATCCTGTTATATAATGTCTAAATTTTTTCAAGGCATAGATGACTGCTAACATTTCTATATCTATGATTGTGTAATTAAATTCAACTCCTTGCAGGTTCTTACTGACAAAATAGATTGCATGTTCAATTGATGCCTCCTTTTGGCCCAAAACTATTCCTATTGCATAGTCAGATGCATTTGTATGAATGTGGAATGGAATTTCCCAATTAGGACCCTTGAGCACAGGTGCTTGTGTCAGGGCTTCTTTTAGATTTAAGAATTCTTTTGCACAATCTTCTGTCTAATGAAATTTTGCATCCTTACTCAAAAGGCTATAAAGTGGTGTTGCCATCTTGCTAAATTCCTTTATGAATCACCTATGATACCCTGCATGTCCTAAAAAATCTTCTTACATATTTTTGTTTTGCAAGTGTAGGAAGACTAGAAATGACTGCAATCTTGGTTGGATCTACTTGTATTCCTTTTTGACAGATGTAGTGGCCAAGGACCACTCCTTGTTGCATCATCTTGAAACACTTTTCAACCACTCCTTGTTGCATCATCATGAAACACTTTTCGACCACTCCTTGTTGCATAATCATGAAACACTTTTCATTATTCAAAGACAAGTTATGATCTTCACATATTTGCAACACTCTTTCTAGTTTATGTAATGCTTCAGCAAAGTTAGTGCCATAAGTTGTAAAATCATGCATATAAATCTCCATACACTCATGTGAAATATCTAGAAATATACTTATCACTGCTCTTTGGAAAGTTGCAGGTGCATGTAGAGACCAAATAGAAGCACTGAGTAAGAATAAGTTCCCCATGGGCAAGTGAAAGTTGTCTTCTCCTAATCTTTTAGTGCAATATGTATTTGATTGTAGCCACTAAAACCATCTAAGAAACAAAAGTATTGTTTTCCTGATAGTGAATTCAATACTTGATCTATAAAAGGAAGTGGAAAATGATCCTTCTTAGTTGTTGCATTAAGTTCTTTCTAATCTACACAAACTCTCCATTTTCCATTCTTTTTGGGCACTATCACTAGAGGAGATACCCATTGGATTTCAGAGATTTGGGTATATAAACCCTACATCTAGTAGCTTCTAAAGCTCTCCTTTTACTATTTCCCTCAATGCAAGATTGATTCTTCTTTATGGTTGTCGTACTGGTGCACAATCATCTTTGATATAGATCCTATGAGTGCATAATTTAGGATCAAGACCCTTCATGTAATGGTAACTCCAAGCAAATGCTTGCTTATGTTTTTTTAATAGGTTTGTCAAGGACAATTGTTGCTCCTGACTAAGCTAATTATTAATGTTCAAATATTTGCCTTCTGCAACTGGTATATGTGTAGTCAATTCTATCATGTATGTCTCACTAACATTTGGCACTTTCATTTCTCTAGGTAACAAGGTAGGAAAAATATATGTTGTTGCAGCTAGAGCATTCGGATGAAGCATTGGAAAAGGGTTTTCTGAACTAAATACATGATGGGATGGCTTTGCATAAGCCTCATAATGATTCTGGATTATTTGAGATAGGATTTCATCTTCCTCATACTATTGCAAGAAAGGGCTTCTACCTATCATCATGAGCTTAGCAACTGAATTAATATCTTCAACTTTCTCTCTGTCATTTGGCCATATAGGATTGTTTATATGTTGAGTTGGTTATGCAAGTGGGTAGAGAAGAATTTTTTTAGTATTTCTTCCATCAGAGATGGTCATATCTCTTGAATGACATCCTATATAAGCATTTGTTGTGGTCAACCATGGTCTTCCTAAGATGATATGATATCCTTCTAGTGTAGCTTTAGGGGAGAGTATAATAAAATCATTGGATACTCCCATGAATCTAGAGTAACCATTATATCTTCCACTATACCATCAAGTGTGATAGTAGAAATATCAACAAGATGCGGGATGGTAACAATAGGCCTTTGACTTCTAATATTTAGTTGTTGTAGGATCTCCTTATTCATCACATTAATTGTTGCATCTAGTTCTATTAGATAATTCTTTATTTGCATACCATTGATCATGACTGCCACTATAGGGCTACCTGGATTAGAATACTTGGGGACAATTACTTTCCCAAGCATGATGTCTGCCAATTTTCCTACCACATGAACAATAGTAGGATCTTTTGCCTTTTGTCCTAGCTTTCACATATATTGGAACATCTTTAATATCCTGGAACAAGAGTATCTTGACACATATGTGTTTCAATTGATCCAGAATGTCAAAAGTGGTTTCTTCCTTTTGCTTGATGATTTCTAGCCTTTGAGGAAATAGAGGTTCTAGATTAGATAGGTGAGATAGTTCAGGATCCTTAAATGGTTCGGGTTGAGCAGGTACCTCAGCCAAATTTGGATGCTCCTCTTCCTCCTCAGGTAGCTCAGTTATGAGAGGAGTTGAAGGAGTAGGCAGGGTAGTTCCTGAACGTAGGTGAATATCACTTAAACTCACAGCATTTGTAGAATATAAATTTGGATCAATAGAATAGACTTGTTGTTGTTGTGGTTTATTATTTGGATTAGGTGTGGGTTGAGCTATAAACTGAGTAGGTCTGGGTGTACTAGAATTAGGATTAAGAGGGGGCATGATAGCTTGTTGTTGAGATTGTGGAGGTGGATTCATGTAACCATTTGTCTGGTTTAACCATTGTTATCCACCTCTCCACTGGGGTGTTTATTGTCAATTTCCTTGGGGTTGTTTCCAATTCCTCTGAGAGGGTCGCCATTGAGGTGGAGCATTTTGGTAATTAGGCCAAATTTTTTTAGGGTTATTCCAAGACTGTTGTGGATAACCCCCTAAAATTCAATGGATATTGGTATTTCCATCGGTTATTAGATGCATTAGAATTCATATAAGTTCCACTAAAAGATAATGGATCAGGTGGCATACCTTGTCTTGGAGCCCATGGTCTTCTTTGTGCTACATAGAAGACTTGTTCTTCATCTCCCTCAATCATCCTGAACTTAGGTGGAATTTTCTTGCTATCAATGTTGGCCACCATTTTACATTTGCAATCCTTCTTCTGCCTATAATGAGGGCAATATTCTGCCAACATTGCTTCTACCTCCTTGTGTTTCTTTCTTGCTTTCAGGGTATCTAGCTGAGTGGCCATATCATTTATGATATCCTGCTTAAAATTTGAAAGCAAATTAGTAATTTTCATCCTTGAGACCCCATTAGCGGATCATTTTCCCATTTGGTAGCCTCTTCCTTTCTTGGCAGTTGCTCGAGAGTAATTCTAGCATATCTTCTTAATGTCATCCCAAGGAACTTGAGTAATGTCTCCTCCTCCTATTATATCCAAGGCATCAGTACAACTATCATTGATTCCTCTAAGGAAGTGTAACTTTTGAGATTCTTCATTAAGAGTATCGTCTGAATTTTTCTTCAAGCAAAACAAGAACCTTGAAATGCAATCCTCCAAATTTTCATCTTCCCTCTACTACATTCTAGAGATGTCATCCCCCCTCATATTACCACTTCTATAGTATTCCTTATACTTATCAAGGAATTTTGTTTGCATTTCTTCCAAACTACCAACAACATCTCTCCCTAAACTCATGAATCATCTTAAAGCTCCTTCCTTCAAAGTAGCAGGGAACAACTTAAGCCTATGAGCATCAATGGTGTAGTCATAGCTTCTACAGAGGATGTCAAATTCAAATAGAAAGGTATCTAGCTCCTCTTTTATAAGGCCATAAAACTTAGGGAGGATTGAAGAAAGGATATTCTTGAGATTATTATTATCATGTTGCTTAGTGATGGGGAATTCAAAAGTGGGTTGGTTGGGATAATTTTGTGCAGTAGCAGTCATTCTTGCTTGATTAATTATCAAGGCAAATGGGTTATCAACAGGTTCTTGGTCAGCTAGATCTTTTGTATTATTAAAGTTGGCAAATATATCACCAAAGGATTTATCTCTTGGTCTTCTGCTTCAGGCCGATTATGGGTTTCCTCAAAATGATTGTCAGGGTAAGGTTCGCTAGGAAGAAATCTCCCAAAAGCATCTCTTCTTCTATGCATATAGGATCAACTCAGTATCAGCCAATTCCACACAAAGAATTTCTGAAAGAATCATGGGCATAACTTGTTAAAATGACAAAATATTCTAAGAGAAACTTGCAAAAGTGTTTTAACAAAAATAAACTAAATATGACCCTAAAGAACTTCTTAGTTTGACAACATCCCCAGAAACGACACCAAAAATGTTGACCTCCTCTAATGTTTTAATAACTAAGCCTTTAAAGTTATGTCTTAGAGATTACACATATTTACTATGCATCTATCAGACTCATTATGAATGTTCATTTAACTTATCAACCCAGGGACGTGTACTTGAAATGGGTTAGCACAATCGTTGCACTAAGACTCGGTTATGGCCATCATTACTTAAACAAAGAACAATACAAGAATTGAAATGTTGCAAGTAATTGATAAATAAAATTGAATTTAACCTAATAAATAACCTAAACATGTGAATATTAAGCTAACATAAAGTACAGAAATGAAATTCTAGGCAAACAGGCAGGAAACTAATCTGCCCACTTTGGCTGCAGGAATAGGCACAGAGCAGAGTTATGTGGCTACAGGAATAATCCACTGCTTGAATGGTACTAATTACTGAATGAAAAAGAACTTCTAATCTAACTAAACAGAGTTCTCACCAAGTGGCCCCCTTGAGTGAGATTTCAAAGATAATCACAAGTGCTAGAAACTTAGAATATCATCTTATTCATCAAAATAGGAATACGTAGAATATGACAACATGTTCTTAAACTATATTTTAGAACTAAGAGTAAACTTACAATGTCAAAGATCAATCCCTTTCAAGAGATCATCTGAGCCTTATTTATAGAAAGAAAATCTACTAACTAATCCTAACTAACTGATCGACCAACTCCACAACATAAGGAGGGTGCCACTTATTGAAAGCATGAAAAGAGGAAAGAAAAGATCATGCATGTGCTTAGCCAAGTCAAATAGGACTCCTTCAGCAGAGATATAATGCAACATGCCCCTAAATCATCTCACTCATTGCACATAATTAATAAAGAAGGTAGTTGCATCATTAAATAGAGAAGGCTCCACTACATTGATCACTTCTTGACCTCTTCAGCAACCGGCCAACTAGTAAGAGTCCTTCTCCTTGTTGCAAGCTTATTCATTACACCACTTTCTTGGTACAGATCTACAAAATATGTTAGCACATGCAAACAATCTACATTTCCCAAATCATCTGAAAAACAACATCCTTAACACATGCACATTTAATAGATAATTATATAGCATATGCATTAATATTATGAATTGTTTCAAGGTCAAACTTAAGCCGAAAAGATAACAGTTTCTAAGGGATTAACATAGTAAATAGTGTCATCACAATACCAAAATATAAAGTATCATCGTAGACATCATAATAAATCCTTAGAAAATAAGACCATAAACTTGTCTCATCACCAGATAAACTTCCCTAGTTGGGCTAATCAATTCTATTACATCCCCATTTCCACTCTTAGATTTGGACCCATCAAACCTTAAGGTCCACACTTGGTCATTAGATTGAGCTTTGGGTGATTGATCAACTTCTTCCTTCTTTTCTTCCTGAGGAATCTCAGGTTCAACATATGATACCACATTTTCAAGTACAATCCTAGCATTACTTGTTTCTGCGACATTCTCCATTGTTGGGGCTTGCGGCACCATCTTAGACACTTGTTCACATGTGAATTCGAAGTGAAAAGCATTATGAATTTTGCACTAGTTGGGTAGCAACAGATCACAAACACCAAGGCCTCTACCCAATTCAGTCTCCTGCTTAACACTTTTTAAAATGAAATCTTTGAAATTTTCAAACGTGTCTTCACTTCCACTAGGATGTGCATCTGGATCATCTTCAATAAGTATTTTGGTGGAATCGTGAGTGTCCTGAACTTGCTTCTCCTTCGTTGAACCCTACAACATCAAGACTTCCTCAAATTTGGGCTTGTTAGTACCCAAATTCATCTCTAGAAAGAAGATTTCATTGTCTTCTCCATATTCGGTAATCATCAAGCGCAATTTGGGTGTGCTATCAATCTTGATTTGATTAGGAATTCCTTTCCACGGAAGCCACATGTGAGAAAAGTTTGTGGAAATGTATCCATTCAACTTCCTAGACCAATCTCTACTTAATAACATATCGTACCCGTCTGGAATATCTACAACTAAAATGTTAATACAACTTTGCACCCTTGGGTCGGCAGCCAACTACATATGGATGTTATTAAGTTCCCCAACAATAAGTACTTTCGTCTTATCTAGCTGGGTGACCTTCTTGTTGGTCTAAAGAGGAATAAACCCCAATTTTTTGCACACAGCCAATGATATCATATTGCTTGAATCACTGGAATCTATCAGGAAATTATGTAAGATTTTGCCAAAAATCCTGACAGAGACCAAGAAAGGAGCAGGTACGTCTTTTCCTTAGTATAAGATTGTAGGTTTTCTTCTTTGATCACCAGCATCGTTGACTTCTTGATTTCTTGTTTCTTTCGGTACTCCCTGGTTTCCAGCTTGTGCTTGAATGACATTGGTGGAAGATGGCTTTACAGGTTCACTAACTCTTTGAACTATTTCTCCTCTTTGTGTCATTGGATCATTATGTGGAGTATATTCTATCACCACAACACCTTGTTCTTTTGGAGCATTTGGAAAATGTTGCACCATCCCTACAAAGCTTGGAGGTTGTTGTGGAGCATCCAATGCATCAACAGACACCTAGGACACATCCTGAACAACATTTGTATTTATTGGCGAGCTAGGCTAAGAATTATTGGGAGCATTCCTTTGGATGTTCTATGTATACTTTGTGGACTACTCCTCATTATGGGAGTATCAGTCAGGCTCCCTAACAATGTATCCTGAATCTTTGGGATCTTCATCAACTCGAAGAAGGGCAAGCTCACCTTGATCTTCTTAAACTTCTCCAATACATAGTAGGTTAACCTTTTCAATTCCTCCCTGGGAGGATTGTCTTGGTATCTCCTTTCTACTTGTTGAGCAAATGATTGTCCTTTTTCATTCTGAGGAGCAGCCTATTGCTTGTACTCCGACCAATCCCTTGCAAAACGTGGAACATTGTTGGCATTGGAATTCAGAGGCATCAAGAAATTATTCAAAGGAACAGATATAGTTAGTGGCTATTGATTTCGATAATTCCTCTAATAAGCCTTCAGAGCGGGATTCCCATTTGACTACTTGAATGCTTGAACCTCACCTACTGCCTCCACTAGGACATTGTTGTTTAATGGAGGTAAAATGTATTCATCCTTTATTAGAGGTTCATTAGGTGAAACTATTGATGGATCTTGATACACTGGTCCCTCCATAAGGTCATTTGTTGATGTTGGCAAAAATCTTGGATTTCCTTGTGGTGGTGTGTAATCTTCAAATTCAAGAAGGAGTCTAAAATCCTCTATGATCAAGGCCTAGTCGTATCTTTATGTCGGGACTATCTCATATCCTGTTGGCAGAGTATTTTCAGGAACTTTAGAGTTCTTCATTTCCCACCTGAATATATCAGCGACTACTTGGAATTCATGACACTGTAGCTCAGAGTGCTAATTAGTGTTGTGCAGTCTGCACCAACTTGATAGGGAATCTTCTGCAAGGAACACTTTATTTGTTGGCTTGTTGTTAGAGGGTGGTGGGTTACCCAGCGGTGAAGATACACCTTCATTATCTGGTGTTGTGTTCCACGTCCTCTTGTGGAGCCCTTGATTATTATTATTGTTTCAAAAACCATAGATGTTATCTTGATGTCTATTATTGTGTACTTGGTGGTTTGGAGGATTATTTAGATATCCTGTATTGGCAACTTGATGTGCCTGATAGTTCCTCTGCACGCTCTGCATTTGGCTATTCTGATTTCTGAGGTAAGTTACCTGAGTTGATAGTCTTTTCACTTGTTCAATTAGCTCCTTCATCTCATCATTTTCTTCTTGAATTCTGGATGAAGTGGTTGTGTCCTGCAAGTAGATTGGCTGTGATGGCGAAACTTGTGATATCGAAGCTCGTGGATGAGGCACCAATTGGTTTGCAGGACTAGGAACTGGGTTGATCGTTAGGACATAATTAGTTGCTTCGAACTGTCCAACGTAGGCATGTGGTGTTCCTACTATAGTTGCTAGTGATCAAAGGCCAATCTTAAAAGCTTTGTCATAAGTTGCCTTCAGATCATTTGGATTGGCTTACTGGACAAACATAGAGGTAAAACAATCCAAGGATGCATAATATATGTTTCTAGTTGCTTCATCATTCACATTATACGATGAGAACAACCTAGAATAATCCCTTTGAAATATATTGTTGAAGGCATCAATCGACTCCCATTCTTGTCTTCTTACCTCAATGAATTCGACACACCTTTGTCAGGGAAACAGGCAACCTGAATTTCGCCAAGAATGTGTCCTTCATCTGTTCCCAAGTTCTAATTGAATCTATAGGCAGATTAATGTACCAGTAAAATGATTTTTCACCTAGTGAATACGGAAATAGCCTATAGGTGACATCCTCATGTTGGATATCTCTATTTTGGAGAGTATCCTCGAATACTTTGACATGCTCTTCGGCAGTGTGATTGACATCATTAACATATAACTTGGAGCAAAAATGATCTAGGTTCTTTAGCATATCATGATACCTAGTGAAAGCTTCGAGAGGAGAATCATTTGTTGGATGCCAAGCCACTCCCTCAATGTGTTGTTGTTGTTGTTGGTGTGCCATTGCAAGTGCTAGTTGTTGTGGAACAACTCCTGGCACGGGTGTCTGAACAGGTCCTTGCTTACAACTTGCACGAGCTACTCTCTGTAATGATTACTACGGTGATGGAGTCTAAAACAAGCGAGTAAGTTCTCCTACACTTGGTGAGCCTTGATTTTCCAAAACTTCCTTCTTCCCATGCTTTTCTTTGGAAGAAAAATTTAACTCTTGAAATTCCTTCGCTCCTAGAGTGCATCTAAGAATTCTTTGATGTCTCTCTGGTGAGAATGAATTCATGCGATCCAACGTGTACTTTGAACTCAGCTTTTAGATCACCAATTATGCGGGAAAAGTGGAGCAATTGGTTTCCTCTAGTTCAAGAGTTCTCTTTCAATGGCCACAACAATCTCAATAGCCTTCTCGCATTCTTCGTGCAATACTTGAAAAACTTTATAGAGATCTAGGCTTGTGCTCACTTCCAAAGCAAGGGTAGCTAATCCAAAAATGATATCTTCTTAATGATTGTGAAAACCCAAACCAAGTTGCAGAATAGGAGGCAAACTTCTAGTGCCTCATAGCACCATCTTGAGTCCTCTGCATGACTTTTTTCTTGAACAAATGATTTCTTCTAAATAGTAAAAATTCCTTAAGGGCCCTCCTTCTAGTGCCAATTCTGTTAACATGTTTTTTAGGAAATCGTCTAACACATAATAAAGTTACCAATGGTCACCTTACTCTCTCTTGAACAAAGTTAAACCATATGCTAAGATTGTGATAAGATCAAATAGCTAACTCCAAGGTTCCTTCATGCATGGGCATGACTCATTTGACTAATGTGTTCACCGGTAATCCAAGGGGCCTTATATATTCACTTGAAGAAGATTGAACAATTTATGCACGCTTGGGGATTCTATGCAAATGATTGAGCTTTGAATAACAATATTTTTTGGGACTTTTCAAGATTCAGAATAATGTTGAAAGTAAATAAGGAAAGGGTTTAGAGAGCTACGCTAAGTCTAATCTAATCCTAAGAACAAAGAGATGGGATTGCTTGCACAAAATCAGACCACGCTTCACTTCACCAGCATAGCACAACTACACAAAGGTGATGCAATCTTCAGGGATTGTGAAATAATGTTTTTAGATTACCAATGAATGCCATCAGTTCGAACAACATCCAACAAATAATCGAAGTTGTCCACACATAAATAGCCTCAGACTAACCTTACAAAGTAGGCAACAATCAACTGCAAACCAAAGGTATTAGCTCGAATTTTACAACAAGCAATCCTATCAAATCATGTTCATCTAATAACTTAAAAGCAAAAATCTATTCTAAATGAAGAGAGTGAGACCATGCAAGCCTTAAGGCGACACAAGAATACACCAACAATTGAACAATGTATTAAGCGATTTGCTTCAAAACTTACAGCAACACTCTCTGAAATCAATCTCTCCTCCCTTACAAATGAGGGGGGTCACTCCTTTATATAGGCTTCATGCCTTGGCTACATGAAAAAACTTAATTAGGGTTTTCCCTAAAAGATTCCCCATACATGATTCAAGAAGGTGGGAATAAGCAATTAATGACCCATTATGCCCATATACAATTAATTTTGTGTGCCCAAAATGGCATCCATTGTGCATTAAATACACCAATTATTTCAAATTCGCCCAATGTGTAATAAATTCTCCATCATCTCCTTAAAACGATAGTTAGATGAGAATCCACCACTGGATTAAGTATGACGACTATCATGCAATGAATTAGCCGCCACCATGATCAAATATTCCAGCAATGAATGTGCCACTATGCCTTCACGTGACGGTTGCATGCAAAAAGATGCTCCATTGACTCAACATGAGCTGACCCAACTACCACTTGGTGAGAAACCCCTGGAAAGAGAAAACTTTAGGAGAGAAAAATTTGATCCATGAAGAATTTTCTTGAAGTTTTTTGAACTTTCCTTGCTCAGGACGAGATTTAATGATTTTCCACCATCAACTATTTTTTAGGAACCTTCCTAAAATTTAGGACCCAGGTCGAGGAGAGAGACAATTCTCTCACGAGTCCAAAACTATAAAAAAAATTAAATTTTGATAAGATTAGGTGTCTAAAAATAATTTTCTCAAAAAAATTTACTGAGGGGAGTTTTGCTTTTTCATCCCATTCTTGACCCTCAATTTACCCTTTGCCTTGGAAAGTTCTTGAACTTTGGGCATGGAATTTCCTTGATGAAGGAATTTCATTCTTTTGAGTTTTTCCATGTCTTGTGCATTGTGGAGCCTTTGAGACATCTTGGGCACTGTTTCCACTACGTGGTGGAATTTCATCATTTTCATGCTTTCCATTGCATTGTAGTTTTGGCGCCCTATCACTCCACCTAGGTTTTGTTTCTTCTTGGAGGAGGAATTCATCAACTCTGGGGTTTTCCACAACCCCTCTCCTTTAATGCCCTAATTCCCTCTAGGGCATTATTTTGACTAGGGCACCTTGGTCATGCCTTGGGCATTGTTTCTTCTTTGAGATGGAATACGCCTTCTTCAACATTTTCCATGACAATGTTTTTAGTGCCCTTGCTAGGACTGGGGCGGAATTTGCATCATGTCAAGGAATTTCTCAATTTCAACATTTTCTATGCCTCCTAAAGTTTGGCACCCTAACTCTTCCTTGGGTGTTGAATTCACACTGCCATGGATTTTTCACATTTTTATTTTTCCTTGACGACTTTAATTTGGCTCCCTACTTGGCAATTGGGTGTGGATTTCACTTAATGAAGGAATTTCACTATCTTCACTTTTCGGACTTAGTCAAATTGGAGATTTCTAGATTCAGGATGCCATTTTGAGAATTGATGTGAATTTCCAGACAGATGATTTTCAAGATTTCCACTCCTAGACTTATTCCCACACTTAGCCATTTTTTGATCCACATAGCTTGCTCTTTGACCTTTCAGGATTAAGAAATGACTATGAACATCTGGTCTTCAGTGTTTGCCTGTGAGGAACCTGTCGCAAAGAGACTTCCAAAAATAGAAAGTGCTTCAAATGTTAGAGTTAGAGACAAAACAAGATGGAGGGTGACTTACTATAAATAGAGACTTACTAAAATAGAAATTACTAAAAATAGTAAGTTTGATTTTTGGTAAGCCAAAGACGATTCGAGAGGCAATGAAATCCCTAAAAGATAAGAACTTTCTAAAAATCGAAATTTGTTCAAAATTTGCTCAAATTTCATTGGGAAGTTCCTCAAAGGGTCCTGGTTCCAATGTGAAGTTTATTTTTTGAAAATCCTAAAAGGAAAACCCTAAAATCTAAGCTTGAATGGCAAAACCCTAAAATGGACAAAACAGACCCCAAACTTAACCAAATTTAGTCAAATGAAGTAGAAACAAAAAATTCCCCCCAAATTTTTTTTTTGAAAAATCCATTTTCGGGCATCAAAACTCATCCAAATTTCAATGTATTGATGGATTTGGATTCATGAGAGAATTTTCTCTCTTCTGGATCCTAGAACCCTAATTTGAAAATTTTCCTAAAAAATAGGAATTGTGTAAAATCGATGAAAAATATTCTCCAAGGCAAAGAAATTCAAAATTTCAAGAAAATTCTTCCCAGATAAAATTTTCTCTCTCCAAGGATTTCTCGCCAAGTGGCAGTCGAGTCAGTGCATGTTGAGTCAATGGAGCGTCTTTTTGCATGCATTCATCACATGGACGCATAGTGGCACATTCAGTGCTAGAATATTGACCATGGTGGTGGCTAATGCATTGCATGGTAGTCGTCATACTTAATGCAGTGGTGGAGCATCTTTTGCATGTAACTATTGTATTCAGGAGATGATGGGATTTTTACTACACATTGGGCGAACTTGAAAGAATTGGTGCATTTAATGCACAATGGATGTCATTTGGGGCACATAAATTAATTGTATATGGGCATGATGGGTCATTAATTGTTGATTCCCACCTTGTTGCATCATGAATGGAGAATCTTTTGGGGAAATCCCTAATTAGGGGTTTCCATGTAGCCAAGGCATGAAGCCTATATAAAGGAGTGACCCCCCTCATTTGTAATGGAGGGAGACTTGTATGAAATTATTGTAATAAGTTTTTTGAGATAATAATAGTGAAACATTGTTCTCTGATGGTGTCCACTTAAGTAATTTTTTCAAGACTTGCATGGTTTTGTTGGAGTAAATAATTTATACATTAATTATTCACTTAATTGCATTAATTCACTAAATAATCTATGCCTTAATTAGTAATTAATTATTGGCATTTATTATTTAGTTAGTTAATTAATTAATTAAGGATAATTAATTAATATGTATCTCCATGCATAATTCAAACTAGGAAAAGAATACTATGTTTAGATTTCGAGAGTTTCATGCATTTAATTAGTCTATTATGATATTTGTGCATACATGACTAATTCATGCATTCTATTTTAACTCTCAGTCTATCTTGTAAGCTCCACCATTTAGGGTTTCTATCTTTACAGTTATATTTCTTTATAAGGATGCCATATCCTTCTTTGTAACTCAAGCAATTTCAAATTAATTCAATCAATTTCATTGTTAGTGTCTTCAATAATTGTGTTGTTCAATTTTCTCTATATGTGTGACAGGAATTCTTACAGAAGATAACTGGGCTTTTGGGAAAGAAAAGGATTTTAGTTCATAGAACACCTCGGGTTCACCTTCTCCTAAGGGAGAATCATCAAATAAAGAAAGACCTATTTGTGCTTATTGAAACAAGCCATGGCATGATGAGTCACAATACCATCATAAAAAGTTTGATGGATATGAGAAACAGATTTCAAATTTGACAGCTCTTCTTGCAAAGAGCAATATTCCTTCTTCTTCTTCTGATAGGTCTTCTTCTTCTCCTTCATTCGAGATAAATGGATAGTCCAATGGAAAGGGTCATACATTATGCGCAACCACTAGTCCACCCCCTTCTTGATGGCTACTAGATTTAGGTGCTTCATAGAATATGTCATCTTCTCATGATATTTTCTCATCTTTTCAGGCTTCTCCTACACCACACATCTTGATGGGCAACAACATTGTTATGATAGTATGTAGGAAGGGTTCTATCAACATTGATGACGGTACTTTCAATGATATACTTTGTGTACCATCTTTGTCTACTAACCTTCTCTCTATTTATCAGATTGCTCACAGTGGGACAGGGAAGATAGTTGAGTTCACATAAGATTCAGTGCACATTAGAGACAACAAGACAAGAGACATTGTTGCCACAGGTATAGTTGATCATTCTTCCCACTTTTTCTCATTTTGGTCCACCTTATCCATTGTCTAAGAATCACTCTCTTTTTTCAAGAGAGCTTGCTAAAGTGAAGTCAGGTCACTTAAACTTATGTGTTGTTCCTGATACCAGTGTTGTGACTTCTACACCTCCACCTCCTATTGAGTTTGCATCTGTTCAGTAGGATTCCTCTTCAGCACTGCCTAACATTGTAGCTCCATGCATTGATCCCACTACTATTGTTGTTGAGGACATATCAGAGGATATTCATACCCTCTCAGATGATAAATCTAGCACATTTGTTATCCCACCATCATTGGAGCTTCCTTTTAAGGATCATCATGCATTCTCCTTTGATCAGCATCCAGACCTTCTAGTTTTTCCTTACATACAGGTTTTTCCTCTTCTTTGTCCGTTGACTTTGTTTCCTCCACATTGGAGCCACATCAATTTGATCATCGACACGGGGGTTCTATCATTGTAGGGGGGATTTGGAGCCTCGATCCTCTCTCATGGGGGGGTTGGTTGGGTTAGTTGTACATATGTTGTCGAGAGAGTCTCTTGAGACATTTGTTTTGTACTTTCTTTTTTGTTTTTTGTTTCTCTTTTGGAGAGGAGTTTTGTTCCCACTAGGTTTTCTCCTTTGCTCCATTTCAGAGAAACTTCCATGTTTGTTCATGGGTACCTCATCAGGCTTTATGTCGAGACCCATCTTGCATTCATCTTTGCATGCTTTTTTCCTACATCTTTTTTGCCTCTCTCCCCAATTGTGCATTTACGGGGGGTGTTGGAGTAAATAATTTATACATTAATTATTTACTTAATTATATTAATTCTCTAAATAATCTATGCCTTAATTAGTAATTAATTATTGGCATTTATTATTTAGTTAATTAATTAACTAGGGATAATTAATTAATATTTATCTCCATACATAATTCAAACTAGGAAAAGTAAACTATGTTTAGATTTCGAGAGTTTCATGCATTTAATTAGTCTATTATGCTACTTGTGCATACATGACTAATTCATGCATTCTATTTTAACTCTCAGTCTATTTTGTAAACTCCACCATTTAGGGTTTCTATCTTTAGAGTTATATTTATTTATAAGGATGTCATATCCTTCTTTACAACTCGAGCAATTTGAAAGCAATTAAATCAATTTCATTTTTATTGTCTTCAATAATTTTGCTATTCAATTTTCTCTGTATGTGTGACAGGTATTCTTGCAAAAGATAACTGGGTTTGTGGGATTCGCATTTCATGAATTCTATAAGGTTTCACATTCCTCACTTAGAGTAGAATTTAATTTTCTCAGTTGTTAGATAAAGTGCTTTGATTTCAATGGAGAGTGTAATGGTGTTTGATGAATTTCCATGGTTCATACTTTTTGCATCTTGCTGATTGTAAGTTGCAATGTAAAATTAGCCTGAACCCCCAAATTTATGCTTAGTTCAATTGTGACTAGTCATTTGGATTGCGTCATGTTGGGTATTTGAATGCACCTTCTCATTGTGAAAATCCTTCAACATCCTTGGAAGATTGCACCAGTTCTTGTGGAGTTGTAGTTAATCTTGGTGAAGCAAAGCTTGGTTTATTTGGAATTCATCCATCAAAGCATTATCTGTTGATATCACTGCCCTTAGGAGTAGATTTTGATCTTTCTAAACCTTTTCCCCTTTATTTTAAATTAGTTAATTCATTTGAAGTAGAAGCATCATAGAATTGTGATATCTAATGTTGAAGTTCCAATCCACAACAAAGAAGTGAAAGAACTATCCAAACATAAGGCCCCTTGGATTACTAGCATATCACATTAGGCCAACTGAGTCACATCCGTTGCATATAGGAACCTTGGAGTCAATTGTTTTAACTTACTACAATCTTAGCATACAATCGTACTTGGATCAAGAGAGAGTGAAGTGACAGTCAGGTAACTTTATTCTATGTTAGATGATGTCATAAAAAACACATTAACAAGTCTTTAAACCTGAACAACGGCAAGAAATATCGTGCCAAGGATGTAGGAATTTTTTATTTTTTTTTTAAGAAAAACAATATACCAAACCCTAGAAATCTCCATGCTACATGGATGAAGAGTAAAGAGTGAAGTTGTATGTTCTCTTTTTTGTCTTTTTTGCATTGAAGATAGTCAAAATTGAAACCTGGCACCCAAATTTTATTAAACCTTCAAAGGCTTAAATAACGTAATTTGAAAATTCCTAAGGAGTTATAATCAATATTTAACTTTGTGAAACTTTTAATAGGCATATTATTGTTATCACTTGAAATTTAACCTTTGTTGAGCTTAGTTCAATATTTTAGAGACAAAATGGGAATGGTCTCTCATGTCTGGGACCTTACTAAACTTGATATTAGACCTCCAAGGAAGGTTGGTTCCTTTCTAAGCATAAGTGCATATTTTATCTAACTCAACACATATGAAAACTAACGCCTATTCCCACTCTAATAAATCACTGCAAAAGGGAGAAGAAAAATAACTAAAAGGGATATATAGTTGTTCACATAAGACTTAATTGATTTCTCTCTTTTCTCATAATAATTCATGAAGCTTATGAGAGGTTGCAATCTCACACAAACCTCTATTTTCACCAATTCCTACAAGCATGTATGAAGGTGAGAGGTTTGACAATCACAAAGAGGGAGACGGATAACCACATTATACCTCAAAATAGGCCTAAAGGCTAAAATCCATATATAGTTCTTGCAAACAAGGCATACACAACATAAATCTCCTCAAAAGAGGAAAAAGTCACTCCTAAATGAAGGTAAAAACACCTAAACAAAATGTTCAAGAAAGAAAAAGATCCACAAAACCTTGTTGGTAAGTTG